>NC_091284.1:592233828-592539800 GCF_032444005.1 Ranitomeya imitator
ATATGCTGAACATCATTCAGGCGAAGGAGGTAAGATTCCTCCGTCAATCAGAACTAAATCCAAGAAGTTCTCTCCCTTTGCCAGCTGCCCCAGCATAGATCTCTTTGTCCGGGTTGTCTCAGAGGAGTTCCTTCACATCCCCCTGGGGGTCGTCCGTGACTACCTGAGCAGAGATGAGCATGCCAGATTGGACGCCCTGCAGGCTCTTCCAGAGGTAGTGCAAAAGCCAGCTGATAAGGGGGGCAACATTGTAATTTGACCAACAGCCCTATATTAGAGGGAGGCATTCAGACAATTAAACAACAAAGCCTGTTATAAGCGTCTTACATTTAATCCCCTATCATCATTCACTGGCCAACTATTAAAAATCTTGAATACTGCAGTGAGCATTATTACAAAAGAGTTGACTTTGGCACAACAAGTACAGGAACCTACTATATCAACTATGTACCTCTTACCTAAAATACACAAAAACCTGGAGAGTCCCCCAGGTCGTCCAATCATTTCAGGGCCGGGGAACTTCTTGTAGAACATCAATCGTTGGATTGAATCTAAATTGAAACCCTTGGTAGAGAGTTTTCCTTCCTTCATGCTTGACACAGGTGAATTCTTGAAGAGGGTGGATGGTCTTCACATAGAGAGTGATATGTTGATGGTTACTGGAGACATAGAATCTCTCTATGCCAATATAAAACACAATGATGGTCTAACAGCGACCAAATACTATCTTGAAATGTCCAATCTACCGAGAGGGATCATCTGCCTTATCCTTGAGCTCCTTGAGTTTTCTTTAACCCACAACTTTTTTGTGTTTAAGGGGTTCTTCTACCTGCAGCTCCAGGGCACCGCCATGGGTGCTTTATTTGTACCAGTGTATGCAAATCTCTTCCTGGGGCTGTGGGAGAAGGACCTCCCCCTGTCAGATCAGTCGTCGATGGACCGCATCCCCATTTGGATGCGGTACATCGACGACATATTTTTGATCTGGCTGGGAACCCCTGAACTGTTGCAGGAATTTGTAAAATCATTGAATAAAAATTATGAAAACATCTTTGTCACATATCATGGTGACAAAGACAGGATAGATTTTTTGGATGTGACGGTATGGAGAGATAGGAATGATGTATTGCAAACCACAATATATAGAAAAGAAACCTCCACCAACAGCTTGCTCCACGTCTCGTCCACCCACCCTAGATATATGATTGATTCCATCCCCATTGGACTGTTCTTTCGATTATGAAGGATCTGTTCCAATGATGAGGACTTTGAGATGAAAGCCAAAGACTTAAGTGAGAGATTTCATGAGAGAGGCTATGGTAGACGTACCATCAAACGGGCTTATCATAGGGCTAAACACTCTGCATGACACTCTTTGCTCTATGCCCATGATGGTTGGAAGAACACCTCCAACAAAACACGTTTTGTTACTAACTATCATGCCCAATTTTCTTGGATAAAAGAATGCCTCCAAAAAGCATGGCCTATTTTACAAACATATTCTATTCTCAAAAAAATCCTCCCTGAAACACCAAGTGTGGTCATCCGACGTTCAAAAAACCTGAAGGACTGTCTTGTCAGGAGTCACTACCAGGGTGGCTCTGGACTTAGATTTATTGATGGTGTGGGCCCCAGGTGTGGATGTGTGCCTTGTGGCCGGTGTGTCGCCTGTCTTAATATAGATTGCATTGACACATTTACTAATTCCCCTGGATCAAGGATATATTAGATTCGGAAACATATCACATGTGCCACCAGAAATGTGATTTATTTTGCTATGTGTCCTTGCAATCTTATATATATAGGACTCACTACATGCCAACTTAAAGTGCGTGTGCGTGAGCATGTACTTGGGATTGAGGCGTCCGCCGGCCATGATGACACATTCACACTTTGGACATTACCTCGTCATTTTAAGTTACACCACAACAGTGACAGTTCTACACTCAGAGTTAGGGGGATTGACATGGTGGATCCAGGAATTCGTGGTGGGAGAATCAGTTCCAGATTGGCACAGTGAGAGACCAGGTGGATCTGGACACTAGGTACAGTGTATCCTAAAGGGCTTAATGAAAATATGAGTTTTGTACCATTCTTATGAATTTCTATTGGTTGTTACATGCACATGTCTTATGTTTTTATATTCATTCATATTTGTTTTATTTGTTTAGTCTCATCAATCTTTGCCTTCCTGTGATGAACTGCTTAACCCCTCTGTGACCTTAGACGTACTATCCCGTCGAGGTGCCCTGGGCTTATCTGACCCTGGACGGGATAGTACGTCATAATGATCGGCAGCGCTCACGGGGGGAGTGCCGCCGATCGCGGCCGGGTGTCAGCTGCTTATCGCAGCTGACATCCGGCACTATGTGCCAGGAGCGGTCACGGACCGCCCCCGGCACATTAACCCCTGGCACACCGCGATCAAAGATGATCGCGATGTGCCGGCGGTGCAGGGAAGCACCGCGCAGGGAGGGGGATCCCTGCGGGCTTCCCTGAGCCCCCCGCAGCAACGCGATGTGATCGCGTTGCTGCGAGGGTCTTACCTCCCTCCCTCCCTCCTCCAGGCCCGGATCCAAGATGGCCGCGGATCCGGGTCCTGCAGGGAGGGAGGTGGCTTCACAGAGCCTGCTCAGAGCAGGCACTGTGAAGGCTGCAGCGCTGCTAGTCAGATCAGTGATCTGACAGAGTGCTGTGCAAACTGTCAGATCACTTATCTGTGATATCCCCCCCTGGGACAAAGTAAAAAAGTAAAAAAAAAATTTTCCAAATGTGTAAAAAAAAATAAAAAAAAATATTCCAAAATAATGAAAAAAAAAATATTATTCCCATAAATACATTTCTTCATCTAAATAAAAAAAACAAACAATAAAAGTGCACATATTTAGTATCGCCGCGTCCGTAACGACCCGACCTATAAAACTGTCCCACTAGTTAACCCCTTCAGTAAACACCGTAAGGGAAAAAAAAAAAACGAGGCAAAAAACAACGCTTTATTATCATACCGCCGAACAAAAAGTGGAATAACACGCGATCAAAAGGACAGATATAAATAACCATGGTACCGCTGAAAATGTCATCTTGTCCCACAAAAAACGAGCCGCCATACAGCATCATTAGCAAAAAAATAAAAAAGTTATAGTCCTGAGAATAAAGCGATGCAAAAATAATTATTTTTTCTGTAAAATAGTTTTTATCGTATAAAAGCGCCAAAACATAAAAAAATGATATAAATGAGGTATCGCTGTAATCGTACTGACCCGAAGAATAAAACTGATTTATCAACTTTACCAAATGCGGAACGGTATAAACGCCTCCCCCAATAGAAATTCATGAATAGCTGGTTTTTGATCATTCTTCCTCACAAAAATCGGAATAAAAAGTGATCAAAAAATGTCACAAGCCCGAAAATGTTTTCAATAAAAACGTCAACTCGTCCCGCAAAAAACAAGACCTCACATGACTCTGTGGACCAAAATCTGGAAAAATTATAGCTCTCAAAATGTGGTATTGCAAAAAATATTTTTTGCAATAAAAAGCGTCTTTCAGTGTGTGACGGCTGCCAATCATAAAAATCCACTAAAAAACTCGCTATAATAGTAAATCAAACCGCCCTTCATCACCCCCTTAGTTAGGGAAAAATAAAAAAAATGTATTTATTTCCATTTTCCCATTAGGGCTAGGGTTAGGGCTAGGGTTAGGGCTATGGTTAGGGCTAGGGTTAGGGTTAGGGTTAGGGTTAGGGCTAGGGTTAGGGCTAGGGTTAGGGTTAGGGTTAGGGCTAGGGTTAGGGCTAGGGCTAGGGTTAGGGCTAGGATTAGGGCTAGGGTTAGGGTTAGGGTTAGGGCTAGGGTTAGGGCTAGGGTTAGGGCTAGGGTTTGGGCTAGGGTTAGGGCTGGGGCTACAGTTAGGGTTGGGGCTAAAGTTAGGGTTGGGGCTAAAGTTAGGGTTAGGGTTTAGATTACATTTACAGTTTGGAATAGGGTTGGGATTAGGGTTAGGGGTTTGTCAGGGTTAGAGGTGTGGTTAGGGTTACCGTTGGAATTAGGGTTAGGGGTGTGTTTAGATTAGGGTTTCAGTTATAATTGGGGGGTTTCCACTGTTTCGGCACATCAGGGGCTCTCCAAACACGACATGGCGTCCGATCTCAATTCCAGCCAATTCTGCGTTGAAAAAGTAAAACAGTGCTCCTTCCCTTCCGAGCTTTCCCGTGTGCCCAAACAGGGGTTTACCCTCACATATGGGGTATCAGCGTACTCAGGACAAATAGGACAACAACTTTTGTGGTCCAATTTCTCCTGTTACCCTTGGGAAAATATAAAACTGGGGGCTAAAAAATAATTTTTGTGGGAAAACAAAAAGATTTTTTATTTTCACGGCTCTGCGTAATAAACTGTAGTGAAACACTTGGGGGTTCAAAGTTCTCACAACACATCTAGATAAGTTCATTGAGGGGTCTAGTTTCCAATACGGGGTCACTTGTGGGGGGTTTCTACTGTTTAGGTACATTAGGGGCTCTGCAAACGCAATGTGACGCCTGCAGACCAATCCATCTAAGTCTGCATTCCAAATGATGCTCCTTCCCTTCCGAGCCCTCCCATGCGCCCAAACGGTGGTTCCCCCCCACATGTCAGGTATCAGCGTACTCAGGACAAATTGGACAACAACATTTAGGGTCCAATTTCTCCTGCTAACCTTGGAAAAATACAAAACTGGGGGCTAAAATATAATTTTTGTGGAAAAAAAAATATTTTTTCTTTGCACGGCTCTGCGTTATAAACTGTAGTGAAATACTTGGGGGTTCAAAGCTCTCACAACACATCAAGATGAGTTCCTTAGGGGGTCTACTTTCCAAAATGGTGTCACTTGTGGGGGGTTTCTACTGTTTAGGTACATTAGGGGCTCTGCAAACGCAATGTGACGCCTGCAGACCATGCCATCTAAGTCTGCATTCCAAATGGCGCTCCTTCCCTTCCGAGCCCTCCCATGCTCCCAAACGGTGGTTCCCCCCCCACATATGGGGTATCAGCGTACTCAGGACAAATTGGACAACAACTTTTGGGGTCCAATTTCTCCTGTTAGGGAAAATACAAAACTGGGGGCTAAAAAATAATTTTTGTGGGAAAAAAATTTTGTTTTATTTTTAAGGCTCTGCATTATAAACTTCTGTGAACCCCTTGATGGGTCAAAGTGCTCACCACACCTCTAGATAAGTTCCTTAGGGGGTCTACTTTCCAAAATGGTGTCACTTGTGGGGGGTTTCAATGTTTAGGCACATCAGTGGCTCTCCAAACGCAACATGGCGTCCCATCTCAATTTCTGTCAATTTTGCATTGAAAAGTCAAACGGCGCTCCTTCCCTTCCGAGCTCTCCCATGCGCCCAAACAGTGGTTTACTGCCACATATTGGGTATCAGCGTACTCAGGACAAATTGGATAACAACTTTTGAGGTCCAATTTCTTCTCTTACCCTTGGAAAAATAAAAATTGGAGGCAAAAATATAATTTTTGTGAAAAAATATGATTTTTTATTTTTACGGTTCTGCATTATAAACTTCTGTGAAGCACTTGGTGGGTCAAAGTGCTCACCACACATCCAGATAAGTTCCTTAGGGGGTCTACTTTCCAAAATGGTGTCATTTGTGGGGGGTTTCAATGTTTAGGCACATCAGTGGCTCTCCAAACACAACATGGCGTCCCATCTCAATTCCTGTCAATTTTGCATTGAAAAGTCAAACGGCGCTCCTTCCCTTCCGAGCTCTCCCATGCGCCCAAACAGTGGTTTACTGCCACATATGGGGTATCAGCGTACTCAGGACAAATTGGACAACAACTTTTGGGGTCCATTTTCTCCTGTTACCCTTGGTAAAATAAAACAAATTGGAGCTGAAGTAAATTTTTTGTGTAAAAAAGTTAAATGTTCATTTTTATTTAAACATTCCAAAAATTCCTATTAAACACCTGAAGGGTTAATAAACTTCTTGAATGGGGTTTTGAGCACCTTGAGGGGTGCAGTTTTTAGAATGGTGTCACACTTGGGTATTTTCTATCATATAGACCCCTCAAAATGACTTCAAATGAGAAGTGGTCCCTAAAAAAAAATGGTGTTGTAAAAATGAGAAATTGCTGGTCAACTTTTAACCCTTATAACTCCCTAACAAAAAAAAATTGGTTCCAAAATTATGCTGATGTAAAGGAGACATGTGGGAAATATTACTTATTAAGTATTTTGTGTGACATATCTCTGTGTTTTAATTGCATAAATATTCAAAGTTTGAAAATTGCGAAATTTTCAAAATTTTCGCCAAATTTCCGTTTTTTTCACAAATAATTGCAGGTACTATCAAATAAATTTTACCACTATCATGAAGTACAATATGTCATGAGAAAACTATGTCAGAATTACCAGGATCCGTTGAAGCGTTCCAGAGTTATAACCTCATAAAGGGACAGTGGTCAGAATTGTAAAAATTGGCCTGGTCATTAACGTGCAAACCACCCTTGGGGGTAAAGGGGTTAACATACTATGGAAATTTATGGATGTCATCATATACATAGGTCTAAGTCCATCCACGTATACTACGGGGCTGTGACACTCAAGGATGCGGGATATCGATTATTACACATTCTTTGGCTTACCATACTATATTTTATACTATCAAGTGTGACATCTTTATGGTTTATGGGGTGTCTATGTTTTATGTTTTTTGTTTATATGTGTTAGGTGTCGTGTTCCCACCTCTGCACAGGGGGAATCTCAAACCATCTCTGCTGCAGTCTCCCATTCTTCTCCAGCCGCAGTGGAGTCTGCTCAGCGAAGACGTCGGTCCCAGCGTCTTGCTCAGTCTCACTTTGTGCATAGGGTTACTGCTGCTTTTCCAGCTTCTGCCATTGAAGCCAGTGCTGGGCAGCGGCGAGCAGATCCTTTTGGGACTAGGTCCTGCTTTTCCCCTTCTGAGCATGCCCAGGGCAAGATCTCCCATTGGAGATCGAGGGTCACATGCTCAGAAACTGCAGCAGATCCCATTGGTCCTCCAGGAAGGTCCTGAAGGTGCTCAACTTCTGTGGCAGCCTCCCATTGGTCCTTCTGGGAAGGTCATGTACATGCTGCAGCTATATAAAGTTCGCATGACTGCACGGCCATGCGCTAGTGTACATTTGTAAATGTGTGTGTTGTGAGTGAAAGTCATGCTTTAAAATCTCCTCCCTATTGGATGACTGCTCATGGAAGGTGGGTGATTGCTATCTAGCGCCCGACTTAGCCATCAGCACGTAACACACCATACAGCATTGGATTGCTGTGCCCGCCAGAGCGGCGCCATGCGCTTTCACAGCGCTTTCCTGTCCCAAGCCTGGGTGGTTAGTGGCGTCCGCCAGTGCGGCACCGCACGCACTCTCGTGCATCTTTAATTATTATTTTGGTTACGCTGACACCCCATTAGCGGTGTCGAGTGCAAGTAGTCTAGATGGACTCAGTGACTCCTTGCTTGTGCTCTTGTGTGCGGTACCGCGGCCCTGTGACTTAACAGGGTTCGCTTCCTTCATACAGGGAGAAGTTAACCTGTGTGTGTATTCACATTGTACCGCATATAATTCGTCATTACTTGGCAGCAGGTTCCATTTCTGCACGGTGGACCTCGGGCTGCGAACACACCTTATTCTATCGTTCTTATTATTTGGTGCGGTCCGCTAGCCCTAACAATATGTTCATACTATTATGTGGATGTATCATGTAAAAATATTCTTTGTATGTTTATAGGATAATATATAGATGCACTTGTATATATTGACTATTTATGTCTATTTATTGGTGATTCTGTTGTTCATTTGCCATCAATTGTATCCATAAAATAACATCTTTGCTGATCTTGTATATTAGATATCTTTCAATTTGACAAACTGATACCACATCTATATTATGATTTAGATATTCATATCTGTGATTCCACTTTGTTTAACTATCACTGCATCTACAAGTCACAGCAAGCATGCACGCCATGGTCCCGGCTTGCCCGTTGGCTTGCGGCATCTCTCTGTGCTATAGTGACAGTCATGTGAGATGACAACACGCGGCATATGACGCCGCCGCCGCCGAGTGTCCTGTCACCATGACAGTGCATGCGTCACAGGAAGTGACTGCAGAACCCCGGATGGAGTTTGTCAGACGTACTTGGGCATCTGTTCATTAGTGAACTGCCCTTTGATTGGTTTCTGGGGCCTTTTGTACTTGCACATCCCCTTCCTTATTCACTCCTTGAGAAAGGCTACATCGCCGAAACGCGCGTCAGGGAGAACGCTCACAGACATATTCCTGGCTGATTAGGGGTAATGATACCAGCTGTTCTGGCTGTCTCTTTTTTGATATTTATTATACGAGCTAGGCTACTAACGTATTAGGCTGTATGGGCAATGCATAATATATATGACTATACTTTATAAGACTATACATGTCCCTGTAAGTCTATACTACTGATATAGTTATGTTCTGTGGGCATCCTATTCTTGGCATGTGCTAGTGGGTGTATCCCCTCCTTTTTTCCTTTTGTAATCTGTACCTGGCTACTTAACAAATGTATTTTTGACTAGATAAATCATGCTTGGAAGTTTTTGTCGTTGATTTTCCTTCATTGATTATGGTTTTTTGCGACTGTTTACTATTTATGTCCATACAAATATAATATCACAGTATATTTATATTAGATCTAATGATACGAGCACTGGGATTCCTTTTGTCCTCATAAGGTGTTTTGTATTAGGCTTTCAGATGTATGGCTTTGATATGGAAATTTGGGTTGGATAAATCTACCCGTGTGTGCTGCGGCCGCTCCCAATTATTTCTGAGCCCTTAAAGAATGAGTCTGACACGTGGTGACAGCTTGACATTCAATCAAAGACTGGAGATTTATTTCCTGATACATAGTTTTTATAATAACATATAGAAAGGAGTGGTTTGGGCGGTTAGTTAATTAACATACAATTCAGTTATTGGTTATCTGATATATATGGAATATTGTGATTAATGCACATATGACTGCTGATTATGCAACTATAATGTAGCTCTCTGTATGTAGGGTAAAGTTGAGGCATCTGACCAGGACTTAGTACATTTGGCACTGTTGATCTGCCATTTCAGAAGACTCAGCGGTATCAGTCCCGAACATCTGGTCCAACTTCCCGTTTTTAAGGTGTTTGAGACATAGCGGAAAGTACCGAGCACAGTCTGGCCTAGCTTATGTGGTTAAATTGAACAATTGATTATAAAGTAGCTGAGTAGATAGATATATATTTGCTTTTGTGTAAGTATATGTGATTTAAAGGAATATATATATGGTTTAAAGGAGTATACATGCAAGTGAGATCTACATGATATACATATTTCTATCACAAGCCCCCCTTAGATATCACTTGCCCTAAGCCTAGCCTCCTGTCCCAAAGCGCTGCAACTCTTTTGTGCTGCCGGCGAACTGACGCAAACCTAGTGCCTACGCCCTACACCGTACAGACTTTCGCAATGGGCGATCAGGAGATCTGTCCCTGAACGGGGGTAGAAACATGCATGGTCTCATATTGGCGACTCTGTGCGATCAGTTCCACATATTCGTCGTCATCATCAGGATTGGAGGAGCCATCAGGTGGGTGAATCTGAATTCGGATAGGTTCGTCCAGGAGGAGATGCGACATCAGGTTTGTTGTTTCCTTTACTGTCTTTTCCATCATCAGGATCATTCTGGCTTAGGCGTATCTTCTGGTACGGGAGCCTTCTTGCAGTGCGATGCGTGGATCCAAGTGGGCCTTCCATCTAGTTTCACAGAGGTTGGTGTCGTCAGCAGCACTTGGAAGGGACCGTCAAATCTGGGGTCGAGCGTTCTCCTCACAAACTTCTTCACCAACACCCAGTCTCCTGGTTTCAGGGAGTGTGAACCGGGTACCAATCCTGGATCTGGTAATGAAGAGAAAACTCGAGAATGGACATTAGCAAGTTTCTTGCTGAGTTCAATTACGTAAGCAGACAAAGTATCATATTGCATTGTCAACTGCTGAGGGAAGAATACCCCTAACCGAGGGCTGGACCCAAACAGAATCTCATGAGGTGACAGCTTTTCTGGGCCCCGGGGAGTGTGCCTGACACTAAACAGTGCGATGGGGAGTGTTTCATGCCATGGTTTGCGTGTCTCTTGGGCAACTTTTAGCATCCTGTTTTTGAGTGTCCCATTCAGTCTTTCTACTTTCCCGCTACTCTGGGGGTGGTAGGGAGTGTGTAGGCCTAAGTCTGACCCTACTGCTGACCAGATCTCCCTTGTGAGGTTTGCTGTGAATGCGGGCCCTTGATCACTCTCTATCAATTCTGGGACCCCGTATCTGCACACAATCTCTGAGAGTAGCTTCTTTGCAGTAGTCTTTGCTGACTGATTCCTCACTGGGAAAGCTTCTGGCCATCCTGAAAACACGTCCACGACCACAACGGCATATTTGAATCCCCCACTTGGCGGCATCTGGCTGTGGTCTATCTGGATCCTCTGGAAGGGGTACAGCGGTCTGGCAAGATGATGTGTGGGAACTTTCTCCATTCTTCCAGGGTTGCATTTGCCGCAGGTCAGACAGCTGCTAGTGAACTTGGCTGTTAGGGTGGAGATCCCTGGAGCGAACCAGTAAGCACCAATCAGATCATTCATCTGTGTCTTTGATCTGTGCGTGGGCCCATGTGCCCACTGGACCACCATAGGGTACATGCTTCAGGGTAAACAGGGTTTGTAGTCCATCGAGTATACCCTTCCTTCTTGATGTGTTGCACCCTTCCGCATCCAATTCTCCTTCTCCTCCTTTGGGGCTTGTTCTTGCAACTTCTTGAATAGATCCCAAGATGTCATCTCATCTGGTGTCTTGTCCTCAGTTGCCACGTAGTAGCCGTCCGGCTCTACGACCTCTCCCATTTCTCCATACTGTCTTCCTTTGGCGGCTTCTTTGGCTGCCATATCTGCCATGTTGTTGCCCCGTGCCTCTACTGTGTTCAGTTTTCCATGTGCTTTGACCTTCAGTACTGCCACCATTTTTGGGAGTTGGAGTGCGTTCAGTAGATCTTTAATAGCTCCATGATGCTTTACGGTTGTTCCATTTGCTGTGATGAAGTCTCTTGCAGCCCAGATGGGTCCGAAGTCGTGTGCTATGCCATGCGAATACCTTGAATCGGTGTAAATGTTCGCAGTTTTGACTTCTGCAATCTGGCAAGCCTTCGTCAGCGCTATCAGTTCTGCTTCCTGGGCTGACAGGCTAGGTGGCAGACTCCTGGACCACAGGATTTCTTGATTGCTGGTCACTGCACATCCCGTGTGAAATCTTCCTTCATCATCTGCAAATCTGGAGCCATCTACATAGAGGATCAACTCTGGGTTGGCCAGTGGCTCTTCTGCCACATTGGGTAGTCCTGCTGTTTCCTGTTGCATGATGCTGAAGCAATCATGATCATCCGGTCGGAGCAAATCCAGATCCTTGTGGAAGGTATCATGCAGATTTTGATCTGGAGGGTCCATATCTGTATCACCCCTTGGGAGTGGGAGTAGAGTGGCTGGATTGAGGACTGTACATCTGGAGATGGTGACGTTGTCAGGCAGTAGTAGGGAGCACTGTAGACGAAGATGTCTTGCGGTGGAGAGATGTTTTGGCTGGGTTTGATTGAGAATTGCTGAGATGTCATGTGGAGCCAGGATTTCCAGTGGATGTCCAAGAATGATGTCAGCTGTTTTGTCCAGGAGGGCGTGTGCTGCAAATACTGCTCTCATGCAGGAGGGGGCTCCCCTTGCAACTGGATCCAGGCGAGCTGAAAAATAGCCTAGAGGTCTCTGTCTTCCCCCGTGAGTCTGTGTCAGGACTCCAGTAGCATGGCCTTCTTTCTCCATCAGGTAGAGACGGAATGGCTTCTCGTAGTCAGGTAGGCCTAGCGCTGGCGCTGAGACTACCGAGTCTTTTAGCTTCTTGAACGAACTGAAGGCCACATCTGTTAGCAGGAACGGGGTTACGTTAACGCAGTCATACAGAGGTTGCATTAGGACTGAGGCATCAGGGATCCAGGTTCTGCAGTACGATACTAGACCAAGAAAAGCTTGTAGTGCCTTTGGAGATGTTGGGGGAGCCATCCTCTCCACTGTGGTCTTCCGGTCATCTGTCAGGTGTTTAGTCTGGTGAGCAATGCAGTGCCCAAGGAATGTAACTCGCTTCAGACACCACTGGACTTTGTTCTTTGAGACCTTGCAGTGTTGTTTCGCCAGGTAGAGTAGGAGAGACACGGAATGTGCTTTACACGTGTCAAAGTCAACTGCACAAAGGAGTAGATCGTCCACGTACTGTAGCAGGGTCACTTCTGCATGTTCTGTGATCCAGTTGGCGAGAACTGTGGACATTGCTTTGGTGAATTGCGAGGGGCTGTTCTGGGCCCCCTGGGGCATCACCGCCCATGTGTACTGTGCCCCCTGATGCGTGAAGGCAAACAGGAATTGGTCGTCTGGATGGAGGGGAACACTGAAGAAAGCATTTGCCAGGTCGATCACCGTGAATACTGTTGCTGTGGAAGGCACATTTGAGAGCAGAGTGTGTGGATTCGGCACAATTGGAGTTTCAAATACTGTAGTGTCATTCACCGCTCTTAGGTCATGTACCATTCTGAACTTGGCTGGCTCTCCTTTTACAGTCTTTTTCTTGACAGGGAAAAACGGGGTATTGCAAGGAGAGGTGCAGGGGACAACGACCCCTATTTCCAGGAACACCTTCAATTGGTCTGAGACGGCTTGACTGTGCAATGGAGAAGGGATACTGGGCCTTACGAGGATATGGAGTACCTGGCTTGAGCGATACCCGCACCGGGGCAACTTGAAGTTTTCCCACATCTTGGGGTCCCTTAGACCATAGACTTTCTGGTACTACGTCCAGTACCTCCTTGGGTAGGCCTTCATGGGTTGTTTGAGGTTTCTGTAAGGCTGCCAGCATGACTGACTCTTCCTGGGTCAGAGGTGAAGAAAGGGTCACGGTCCCATCTTCCTGGAACACTATGGTTGCTTTTAGTTTCTGTAGAAGGTCTGCCCCCAGTAGGTAGGTTGAGTGGGCAGGTTCTTGACACCACAAACTGGGATAGGATAGAGTGTCCTGGCTGAGTGCACACGCTCAGAGGCTTTGTAAGCTGAGAATTTCTGACTTGACCGTCGATGCCTACACAAGACACAGAGGATTCTGATAGGCAGGTAGGGTCAGGGAGTTCCACATGTCTCATCACACTTCTGGCTGCACCAGTGTCCACAAGAAAAGACCTGACAATGCCATCCACTTTCAGGGTAATTTGAGGGGTTGGTCCTGCTGAAGGGGTTTTGCATGTCAGGAGCGTGGTGTCTTGCGGACCTGGCTTGCCCGTCCTATGGATGGGGCGCTTCACTGTCCACCTTGTCTGCTCCTCGGCTTGCTCCTCTGGGCAGGGTCTTGGGTTGTGATGGAGCTCTGCACCGGCTCTGGTAATGACCCAATTTGCCGCAGTTGAAACATCTGACGTTCCTTCTGTCTCGGTATTGCGGTGGCTCTTCAGAGTCTATGGCCGCCATAAGGGGTGTTGTCTTCCGCACTCCTGGTTGGGACTCGATCCCTTTGGCTACGGTGAGCAGGGTGTCCATTGCTATTGACCTGTACTCGGGTCTAGCCACTATCAGTGGCTTCTTGATTGGTTCTCCGAGTCCATGCACAAAGGCCTGTGCCAACATCTGCCTGTGTATCTGATCATGAATGGTGAAGCCCAGGTCCTGGAAAACCTGCATTACTCTGCCATGAAACTTCTCCACAGTCTCTGTCTTCTCCTGACTCATGTCATGTAAACTGAGGGCCTGTCCTTCCAGCCTGCCTTTGACCCACTCTCTGAGTTGTTCAATCAGCTTCGGCCCTGACTCCCAGGCATGTACGTCTAAGTCTGCTGAAAGCTTGAAGTGTTCTTTCATGATTGGCCATAAGGCACCACCTGCCTTTATCTCCATCACGGCCCACAGATCATTCCAGGTGGCTGCATATGTGCGCTGGTTCTGCTGCATTCTTCTGTAGAATGGCATGGGGTGCATCTCTGGATCTGGAAGATTGTTGAGGATGCTGGTCACCTGACTTGGGGTGAAGTGCACATAGTGTAATGGTGGTGCTTCTATCTGCCCCTGTCTCCTAGGTGCCCGTGGGTTTTTCTTTCTAGTACTGGGTAGCATGTATGAAGTCCCCTCTTCATCCTCATCAGAGGAATAGTTGTGATAGAGTGCACTGGGGTCCTGCAGTGGCTGATAAGCAGTCTTGAATATTGTCTTTTTGTGAGAGGATGTGTCCCCACCCTGCTGAGGCTGTGGAGGATTAGGCTGGGTTCCCATTGCGTTATGGGACCGCGTTAAACGGACAGCGTTGCACGGCGAAATTAACGCCGTGCAACGCGGCCGTTAACGCGCCCATTCACGCTAATGGGAACGCGCTTCACTAGCGCGTGCCATGTTCGGCACGCGCTAGCGACGCGCCGGTGATTCCTGGCGCGCCGCGGACGCTGCTTGCAGCGTCCGAGGCGCGCCCGCGGTCCGTTCCCCGCTCTCGCAGATCGGGGATCTGCGAGAGCGGGGACGTTACCGCGACCCCGACTGCAGCCCCATGGAAAACATTGCGTTAGCGCAGTCCGCTGGCGCTAGCGCTAAACGGATTGCACTAACGCAATGTGACCCTAGCCTTATAGTTCCATTGTGGTGTGAATGTTGGCTGCTCTGACCGGGGATACTGATCACCATCTGATGGTGATGCCTGTCTCCCCCCCCTTGTCCCCGGACCTGAGCTGCCTGCTGCCGGGTTTGCCTGGGGTAAGCCTGCTGCGGCTTGGGAGGTGCCTTCTACTGGGGGATCTCCACCTTCCTCCCCCAATACCATGACTGTCAGAGGCTGGGCTGTATTGGGAACATAGAATGTGCCTTGTGCTGTGAGCACTGGATACAGAGACACCACACTGCCTGGACTCGGCGCCTGCCTGACAGGCAGCAGATCAGGAGAAGGAGAGTGTGGCACAGAATGAGATATGAGGTGCGCAGAAAGTGGAGATGAAGGGTGGGAGGGATTAACTGAGTGAGGAAAAAAAGGGTGATTTAGAGGAGAGGGAGAGTGCTTCAGAGAGAGAGAGAGAGGAGGAGATGAAAAGTGTGAAGGAGGTGGGTGTGGTGTAGGAGGAGGAGATGAAGAAGAAGAAGGAGGGTGTGGTGTAGGAGGAGGAGGTGCGGAATAATGAGAAGAGTGAGGAAGAGAAAGAGGAGGAGAAAGAGGTGGAGAAGAAAGAGGAGGAGGAGAGGGCAGTGCAGAAGACGGAGAGGAAAAAGATGGAGGAGAAAGACAAGAAGAGAATTCCTTCTTCTTTGATGCAGCCCGTGCCGGCATCGTCAGAGTAACAGTGCCATCTCCCTGTACCAAGTTTGGACGGGGCGCACCACATGCTGAGCAAGTCTCCCTGTACAATGGACTCTGCTGGATGCAGACTGCACACACCCAATATTTTTCATCCCCATATGGGGGAGGTGCTGATGGTTTAACACCTTTCCCTACTTTGTACACATAAAAATCACTTCCTGACTCCTTCACATATCTTTCAGTGCTCCCCAAACATTGTAAGTCTGTAGCCACCTTATACCATGCTGTTGCAGTGGGCAGCAAGTTAGTATCAACTAGCTTTCCTTTCTTTCTTTTTAAGACATCATGCCACTCTGCAGCTCTAAGCCTACCTCCCTGATGGATTTCACATACTTTCATGAGCTGCCTGTAATTCTTCACATATCTGACACCTTCGTGCTCTGCTACTATTTGAGGAGCCGTTTTCTCATCAGGAAGCAAAAGGCTCTCCTGTTGCTTGGCCAAATTATTCCCCATTGCAAAAAGAGAAATAAAAAACACAACAATAAAAATCTCAAGGAGGTAAGTATATAAAAACACGAAAAATAGAAGAAAATGGGAGCTTTCAAAAAATTGATGCAAGATGTTGAAATCAAAACATAAAATAACCATAAAAAAAACTGGGCACACGATCCAAAACTCAGGATCTTCACAGAAAAGGAAGAAAAATAAATAAATAAAAACCCCTTTTAAACAAAAAAATGAAGAGGCAGAAAAGAAAAGAAACTTTGAAAAACTTAAAAGTCTAAAAACTTAAAAAATGCAACAAAAAACAGAAAATAAAATTAAATTAAAACGGCTTCTCCTCTCCCCCCTTTTTTTTTTCTCTTTCTCCGTACTCTGCGCTTAAATGCAGTCAGAGACACACTTCCCCTTTTTTATCAGCAGCTGCTGTTTTACCCAAAAATCACGTATGTCACATAAAAAAAATGATAGATATAATAATAATAATAATCTTTATTTTTATATAGCGCTAACATATTCCGCAGCGCTTTACAGTTTGCACACATTATCATCACTGTCTCCAAGGGGGCTCACAATCTAAATTCCCTATCAGTATGTCTTTGGAATGTGGGAGGAAACCGGAGTGCCTGGAGGAAACCCACGCAAACACGGAGAGAACATACAAACTCTTTGCAGATGTTGTCCCTAGTGGGGTTTGAACCCAGGACCCCAGCGCTGCAAGGCTGTTGTGCTAACCACTGCGCCACCGTGCTGCCCTGACGGGGCAGATATCATTTAGTTTCACCTCTTCAAATAAATATTATACCATAGCCAGATATATGCAAAAACAGAAAACTTAGCAACAAAAAGAAGAGGGAAAAAAGACAAAAAATCGGTGGTGACCATGTGATTTACAATGCATATATTTCTCCTAACTGCATGGAGGAGGGGAAGTTCTAAATAGAGAACAGATGGGGAGAGAGAAGAGAAAAAAAAACTTCTTTTTCAATTCTATGCAGTTAAGCAACAGTACGCGACATTAACAGACAAAGAACATTGACATCCAGGAGATTCGATAGCCTCTTTTTTTTTTCTGTGACACGTGCAGGTTGCGCTGGGAAACAGACTACTGCCAATCGCACTGAGCACACCTATGCCCGGGCCACCTGAGTGAGAAACACAACAGGTGGGAATTCTACCACCCCGGTCCGACCTATCTAACTAGATAGTCGGAACTACGGGAATCTGCAGTAGCCCTCTAAGTTATCACTACCCGTGCCTGGAGCCTGGGACCACCTGCCCCGGGACTACCTGTCCCTCCTATGCACGGGAATCCTGCAATAACTTATCGAGCGATTTGACTTCCTGCGGTCTGTTACCCAGCAACCACAAACAGTCACTGTTCCTTGCTTCACCCGGATGTTACACAAACACAGAACATATACACGGCACACAGTAGACACCTTGACTTATATCCCAGGGTTTAGGTTCAGGCTCGGACTTTTTACACTACCTGGGAATGCGGTGGTGACCACACCTGACCGGCTAAAGGTACAGACCCGGACTGGGCACAGGGGAAATTCAGGTAAGATGATAGAATTTTCTTACCTTACTCTGATGGAGCTGCAGTCTCCGTCCCGTGGGCCAAGGCCGTGGCCCGCACCCTCGTCTGTGCGGTCAGCCGGATCCCCTCCTGTGATATCTTTGTCCGGCCCCACGTTGGGCGCCATTTGATTTGGAAATTTGGGTTGGATAAATCTACCCGTGTGTGCTGCGGCCGCTCCCAATTATTTCTGAGCCCTTAAAGAATGAGTCTGACACGTGGTGACAGCTTGACATTCAATCAAAGACTGGAGATTTATTTCCTGATACATAGTTTTTATAATAACATATAGAAAGGAGTGGTTTGGGCGGTTAGTTAATTAACATACAATTCAGTTATTGGTTATCTGATATATATGGAATATTGTGATTAATGCACATATGACTGCTGATTATGCAACTATAATGTAGCTCTCTGTATGTAGGGCAAAGTTGAGGCATCTGACCAGGACTTAGTACATTTGGCACTGTTGATCTGCCATTTCAGAAGACTCAGCGGTATCAGTCCCGAACATCTGGTCCAACTTCCCGTTTTTAAGGTGTTTGAGACATAGCGGAAAGTACCGAGCACAGTCTGGCCTAGCTTATGTGGTTAAATTGAACAATTGATTATAAAGTAGCTGAGTAGATAGATATATATTTGCTTTTGTGTAAGTATATGTGATTTAAAGGAATATATATATGGTTTAAAGGAGTATACATGCAAGTGAGATCTACATGATATACATATTTCTATCACAGCTTCTGACAGGTCACTATTCCCTAAGTGACCTGCCTCCTAGTTTAACTACTGAATATTATATATATAGCTTGAAATAAAATCTTCTGCTGGTAGACGCCGGCGGTGGCACCTGTGTTGCACCTTGATGGCATACAGCTCTGGCAAAAATTAAGAGACCACTGCAAAATGTTCAGTTTTACTGATTTCTCTTTTTATAGGTATATTTTTGAGTATATATATATATATACATATATATGGTATATGTTAGGAGTCGAGTTTCCTCTGCTGCACAGGGGGAATCTCGATCCGTATCCGCTGCGGTCTCCCATTCTCCTCCAGCCGCAGTGGAGTCTGCTCAGCAGGGACGTCGCTCCCAGTGTCTTGCTCGCTCTCACTCTGTACAGAGAGTTACTGCTGCTTCTTCAGCTCCTGCCATTAAAGTCAGTGCTGGTCAGCGGCGAGCGGACTTCCCTGGGACTAAGTCCTTGTTTGCACACACTGAGCATGCCCAGAGCAAGATCTCCCGTTGGAGATCGAGGGTCATGTGCTCTGGCTCTGCAGCGCATTCCATTGGTCCTCTTGGCAGGCCCTGGAAGGGCAAAGTTTCTGTGGCCACTTCCTGTCCTGCAATTATATAAACTGCGCATGACCGCACGGCCATGCGCTAGTGTACAATTGAATACGTGTGTTTGTTGTGAGTGCAAGTCGTTCATTAAATAACCCTACCCTATTGTATGACTGTTTGCGTATGGTGTATGGCTGCTATCTAGCGCCCGACAAATCACTCAACGTGTCACACACGTATCAGCGTCTATTGCTGTGACCGCCAGTGCGGCGCCACGCACCAGTAGTGCGCTTCCTGACCCACGTCTGGGTGCTTAGTGGTGCCTGCCAGCACGGCACAGTTCGCACTTCGGTGCTCTAATTAAGAGTTGCTTAATACACCCTGTTGCGGTGTTGTGTCAGCAAGTGGTCTAATCGGACTTCTATCCTAGTTGGGGTTAAGTTCGCTGACTGCTTGCTCGCCTTCTATGTGCGGTACCGCGATCCTGTGACATAACAGGATCGCTTCCTTCATGTTGGGTGAAGTTTAACCCACGCGAGTATACTTATGAGTACCGCCATATAGTCCGTCATTACTCAGCAGCAGGTTCCATCTCTGCACGGTGGACCCCGGGCTACGAACGCACCGTACACTATCAGTCTTATTGTTTGGTGCGTTCCGCTAGCCCTAACATTACACTAGCGCCAGGGTCTGGCTAGTGATGACGGACAAACAGCAATCCCTGCGGTATATACAGCAGCTGGAGGGTAGGTTGGCGGCTCTCGAGAGCGCAACCCCAGCTGTGGATGTTACCGCAGTTGCTGTACAGGCTGCCAGCGTGGCTGCAGCAACTTTGTCCATTGCCACCCCTGTTCCGACATTTTCTCGCCTCCCGCTGCCAGAAAAATTTTCTGGTAATAGCAAATTTTGTAGGGGATTCGTGAGTCAGTGCTCTATTCATCTCGAGCTTTTGGCTGCACGTTTCCCCACAGAGCGGGCTAAGGTGGGATTTATTGTGTCTCTATTGTCGGACAGGGCGTTGGAATGGGCTACGCCGCTGTGGGAGCGTGGCGATCATGTGGTGCAGAGTGCTCCTCTGTTTTTGAGCACTTTAAAACAGGTCTTTTTAGGACCTCAAGTCACCCATGACACTGCGCTCCAACTGCTGGCATTAACTCAGGGTGAGTCCTTGGTCAGTCATTTTGCCGTCCAATTCCTCACTTTAGCATCTGAGCTGGAATGGTCGGATAAAGCTCTTATCCCCATATTTTGGAGGGGCTTGGCTGACCATGTAAAGGACGCTCTGGCCACTAGGGAGATTCCTGCCACACTGGAGGAGTTAATAACAGTCTTCACTCGAATTGACCTCCGTTTTAACGAGCGGAAGTTAGAGCGAGCCCAGTGTAGGCAGAGGTTTCGGCTGGCTCCTACTTTCGCCAAACCTCTGGAATCTCCGGTCCTGGTTCCTGAGTCACATGAGGCCAGGGAAGTGTCACAAGCGGGACCTAAGTCCCGGACCGCTTGTGCACTCAGGGTCTGTCATGTTTGCCAGCAGTCTGGACATTTAGCCACCAGATGTCCTCAGCGGTCGAGGAAACGTCAGCGTCTAGTGGTCGTAGGTGGAGGTACACTAGACACGGCGACGTTTGCCTCTAAATTGTCCTTTAAGGGGACAATTACTTTAGGCTCATTCTCCCATTCGGTAGAGCTCTGCGTGGATTCTGGGGCGGAGGGCAATTTTATGTCTTCTGCCTTCGCCCAACGCCCCGCAATACCTCTGGTTATGCTAGCTCAACCTCTAACGGTACGAGTGGTGAATGGGTCGACTCTGCCCTCACAGATAACTCACCAGACCATCCCTTTTACTCTGTCCATGTCGCCATCTCATCAGGAGATTATTTCTCTGCTCGTCATTCCAGAGGGAATTGATGAAGTCCTGTTGGGAATACCTTGGCTACGGTACCACTCTCCTCATATCGAGTGGTCCTCAGGCAGAATTTTGGGATGGGGTGAATCTTGTGGGGGTAGGTGTCAGAGGGAGTGCATTCAGGTAGCTACAACTGAGGTACCCGCAGATCTTTCCTCTCTCCCCAAGCAGTATTGGTCGTATGCAGACGTATTCTCCAAAAAGGCGGCGGAGACCCTTCCGCCCCATCGCCCCTATGACTGTCCTATTGACCTCTTGCCTGGTGCTGAGCCTCCCCGGGGTCGAGTCTATCCGCTATCTCTCCCGGAGACGGAGGCAATGTCACAGTACATCCAGGAAAATCTGGCAAGAGGGTTCATCAGGAAGTCAGTGTCACCTGCTGGGGCAGGGTTCTTCTTCGTGCAGAAGAAGAGTGGGGAATTGCGTCCATGCATAGACTACAGGGGTCTTAACGCCATCATCGTTAAGAATAAATACCCTTTGCCTTTGATATCTGAACTGTTTGATAGGCTTTGGGGAGCAAGGGTATTTACTAAATTAGATCTGCGGGGTGCTTACAACCTGATTCGCATCCGTGAGGGGGACGAATGGAAGACGGCTTTTAACACCAGGGATGGGTACTATGAATATCTGGTGATGCCCTTTGGGCTCTGTAATGCCCCAGCCGTTTTCCAAGACTTTGTGAACGATATCTTCCGGGATATGCTTTCCACCTCGGTCGTAGTCTATCTGGATGATATTCTCATCTACTCTCCAGATATTGACTCCCACCGGAGAGATGTTTGCAAAGTCTTCGACCTCCTACGGGCAAACTCCCTCTATGCCAAATTGGAGAAGTGTATGTTTGAGCAGGAGTCCTTACCTTTCCTAGGCTACATCATCTCAGCCCAGGGATTGGCTATGGATCCTGCCAAACTACAGGCTGTGATGGACTGGCAGGAACCCCATTCTCTTAAAGCGGTGCAGCGCTTTATGGGGTTCATCAATTATTATCGCCAGTTCATCCCGCATTTCTCAACTTTGGTAGCTCCCTTGGTTGCCCTCACCAAGAAGGGGGCGAATCCCAAATTGTGGTCTGAGGAGGTCTCCAAGGCTTTTATCTCTATAAAGTCACACTTCGCTAGCGCTCCCATTCTTCATCTCCCCGATGTTGATAAGCCATTTATCATGGAGGTGGATGCCTCTTCTGTTGCTGCTGGAGCAGTCCTCTTCCAAAAGGATGCTCAGGTCGGAAGCATCCTTGCTTCTTTTTCTCCAAGACCTTCGCACCAGCAGAGAGGAATTATTCCATCGGGGACAGGGAGTTGCTAGCCATGAAGTTGGCTTTCTCGGAGTGGAGACATCTCTTGGAGGGAGCACGTTTTCCCTTCCAAGTCTTCACAGATCACAAAAATTTGGTGTATCTGCAGACAGCTCAGCGGTTGAATTCTCGCCAGGCCAGATGGTCCTTGTTCTTCTCCCGGTTTCATTTCACCCTCCATTTCCTTTCTGGGGAGAAAAACATTCGGGCCGACGCTCTCTCTCGCTCCGTTGTGTCATCTGCGGAGGAGGAGGAGGAGCCTCGGCTTATTGTCCCCACCGAGAGTTTGAGAACCGTGGCCCCGGTTTCGCTGGAGTCTGTGCCCCCGGGCAAGACTTTTGTTCCATCTAGTTTGCGACTGGAGGTTCTCTCTTGGGCGCACTCGTCCAGGGTGGGTGGACATTTTGGTACTAAAAGGACATCAGAGTTACTGGCGAGGACATACTGGTGGCCGCATATGGCTCGTGATGCCGCGGAGTACGTTCGGGCGTGTGTCTCTTGCGCCAGGAACAAGACTCCTCGGCAACGGCCAGCTGGTTTGCTATATCCTCTGCCCGTGGCTGACAGGCCCTGGGAGATGGTCGGGATGGACTTTGTGGTTGGCTTACCCAAGTCTCGTAATTGCACCATTATCTGGGTGATCACCGATCATTTTTCCAAAATGGTGCATTTGGTGCCTCTTCCACGGCTACCATCTGCACGGGCGTTGGCTGTCTTGTTTATCAAGCATATCTTTCGCTTACACGGTATGCCAGACAAAATTGTTAGTGACCGGGGTCCCCAGTTTGCGTCTCGATTCTGGAGGGAGCTATGTCGTCTACTCAGTATTGAGTTAAATCTCTCTTCGGCATATCATCCCGAGACGAATGGGTTGGTAGAAAGGGCCAACCAGACCTTGGTCACATATCTGCGACATTTTGTTTCTGCCAGACAGGATGACTGGGCATCCTTGCTACCGTGGGCAGAGTTTGCACTTAACAATGCCGTAGCTGACTCCACCGGTCAGACTCCATTCCTCTTAAATTACGGCCAGCATCCGCGTGTTCCTGTGCCCATGCCTGTGTCTTCCGCTGATCCCAGGGTGGCAGACTGGGCTGTGGAGGCACGGGACATTTGGGATCGCACGCAGGATGCCATTCGGGCCTCCAAGGAGAGAATGAGGTCCTCCGCCGATGTTCATCGGCGCCCCCGCTCTGACTTTTGCCCCTGGCGACTTGGTGTGGCTCTCCGCCCGTAACATCAGGCTGCGAGTTGAGTCCACTAAGTTTGCTCCTCGCTACTTGGGTCCCTTCAAGGTTCTCGAACAGGTTAATCCTGTGGTCTACCGCCTGGCTCTTCCTCCACGCTTGGGTATCACCGACACCTTTCATGTGTCCCTCTTGAAACCCGTATACATGTCCCGGTTTTCCGAGTCATCTGCCGGGACATCGGGTTCGTCTACGGACGATTACGAGGTGAACGCTATTTTGGGGTGCAAGGTGGTACGCGGCAAAAAGTTTTATTTGGTGGATTGGAAGGGTTATGGTCCAGAGGACAGGTCTTGGGAGCCTGCTGAAAACATTCGGGCCCCACAGCTCATTGCTGCCTTCGAGCGTAGCGAGGCCCAAGGAGGGGGGGCCCTAGGAGGGGGGGTAATGTTAGGAGTCGAGTTTCCTCTGCTGCACAGGGGGAATCTCGATCCGTATCCGCTGCGGTCTCCCATTCTCCTCCAGCCGCAGTGGAGTCTGCTCAGCAGGGACGTCGCTCCCAGTGTCTTGCTCGCTCTCACTCTGCACAGAGAGTTACTGCTGCTTCTTCAGCTCCTGCCATTAAAGTCAGTGCTGGTCAGCGGCGAGCGGACTTCCCTGGGACTAAGTCCTTGTTTGCACACACTGAGCATGCCCAGAGCAAGATCTCCCGTTGGAGATCGAGGGTCATGTGCTCTGGCTCTGCAGCGCATTCCATTGGTCCTCTTGGCAGGCCCTGGAAGGGCAAAGTTTCTGTGGCCACTTCCTGTCCTGCAATTATATAAACTGCGCATGACCGCACGGCCATGCGCTAGTGTACAATTGAATACGTGTGTTTGTTGTGAGTGCAAGTCGTTCATTAAATACCCCTACCCTATTGTATGACTGTTCGCGTATTGTGTATGGCTGCTATCTAGCGCCCGACAAATCACTCAACGTGTCACACACGTATCAGCGTCTATTGCTGTGACCGCCAGTGCGGCGCCACGCGCCAGTAGTGCGCTTCCTGACCCACGTCTGGGTGCTTAGTGGTGCCTGCCAGCACGGCAGAGTTCGCACTTCGGTGCTCTAATTAAGAGTTGCTTAATACACCCTGTTGCGGTGTTGTGTCAGCAAGTGGTCTAATCGGACTTCTATCCTAGTTGGGGTTAAGTTCGCTGACTGCTTGCTCGCCTTCTATGTGCGGTACCGCGATCCTGTGACGTAACAGGATCGCTTCCTTCACGTTGGGTGAAGTTTAACCCACGCGAGTATACTTATGAGTACCGCCATATAGTCCGTCGTTACTCAGCAGCAGGTTCCATCTCTGCACGGTGGACCCCGGGCTACGAACGCACCGTACACTATCAGTCTTATTATTTGGTGCGTTCCGCTAGCCCTAACAGTATATATACTATTTATGTATAAATGTACATTTTTCTTTTATTCTATAAACTACTGACAACTAGTGATGGACCAGCACTAAAATGCTCGGGTGTTCATTGCTCGGGTCAAGCCAATTGGAATACTCGGGTACTCGACCGCAGCAGCGAGCCCAATGTAAGTCCATGGGAAACCCGAGCATTTTTGCCGCGATCCCCCTGGGGCCTAAAAGAGTCAGTAATCAATGGGAACATTGCTTAAATGACACAGGAACATCATGGGGAAGACTCCTGGAAGCATTTCTGACTCTTAGGTCACAGGTGCAACCAATGTTGTCAAACTGTGACACCACTTTAGCAAGCGTACACTAAAACATACAAAAATGAAAACAAAATGGATTTTCATGGGAAATATGTTAAGGAAGAACATCCTTTCCGGGGTTATAATTTGTATGTAAGGCAAAATAAAGACCCCCAAAAATGTACCTCCACCACTTTGGCTATGTTCATACGTAGTGTTTTTGATGCCTTTTTCAACTGTAGCATTGCTTTCAACCCATTCAAATGCATTCATTGGAAAATGTAATTGCAGTATTTAACAACCTTAGCTGACCATGTGGTGTGTGATACATCATCAGAAACATCTTGTTTCATTTATGAAGGAGGGCACTTAAAGTCACAGAGCCTATTTTTATAGTAGCATCAGGTGGCATTAATATTCTTAAAGGGCCATTATTAAACAGTGGGTGTCCTATACTGTTATTGCCTATGCAGTGAGTGGCTGGGCTGTCAAAAATTAGGACGCTTCCCAATACCTCTTTCATGAGATGTACAGGAGGGCCTCCTTAAAAAAATGTTCCCATTATAAGAAAGTGGGTCTCCCATAGTGTTTGCCTATGCATTGAATGCAATGACTGCCCTGCCCGAAAGTTACAGGCACTCCAATAAGACTTTGAACCCATGTACTGGTTAGCCACAGGAAAACCAAGTTCACATTATTCATTTGGTACTGCCATACTGTTTGATTAGGCATTGAATGCAAGGCCTGCCCTGCCCCAAAGTTACAACCACCCTAAT
Organism: Ranitomeya imitator; assembly: GCF_032444005.1. Taxonomy (NCBI): domain Eukaryota; kingdom Metazoa; phylum Chordata; class Amphibia; order Anura; family Dendrobatidae; genus Ranitomeya; species Ranitomeya imitator. The sequence goes on from NC_091284.1 coordinate 592,259,450, forward strand.
TAGCCTTTGAGCCCACGTACTGTATGGCCACAGGAAAACCTAGTTCAGATTATTCATTTTGTACTCTCATACTGTTTGCCTATGCATTGAATGCAAGGCCTGCCCTGCCCCAAAGTTACACGCACCCAAATAAGCACTGGAAGAGACATAGAAGAGGGCCTCCTGAAAACAATGTTCCCATTATTAGGAAGTGTGTCTCCCATAGTGTTTGCCTATGCAGTGAATACAAGGCCTGCAAAAAATAAGGAGGCACTCCAATGCCCCTTGAAAGAAATATGGAGGAGGGCCTAAGAAAAAATGTACTATTATAAAGACGTGACTCTCCTATATGTGTAATGCCTCCTGGGGGTTCCATTTTTTTTTCAATTATTTTTTGTGGGCATCATAAACACCCTTTCAAAAAGATAGAGTGACTGTTACATCACGGAATATGTTCACCCTGGTGCTCTAGTGGTGGTGTCTGAAGAGATGTAGACGATGTCCTCCAATGAATCTATTCCAAATTTAAAGGAGCAGGTATCCTATACTTGGAATGCCCATACACTTACAAACATTTCCTCCTGGGGGGTACACAATTTTTTTATTTTAAATTATTTACGAGCATCATAAACACCCTTGCCAAAAAATAGAATGACTGTTGCATCACAGTATACATTTACCCTGGTGTTCTAGTGGTGGTGTCTGAAGAGACGTGGGGGATGTCCTCCTATGTATCTATTCCCAATTTAAAGGAACAGGTCTCCTATATTTGGAATGCCCATACACTAAGTGTATGGGCTGACAGACATTTCGCCTGGGGGGTACACATTTTTTTTTTAATTATTTACAGGCTTCATAAACAGCCTTGCAAAAAATTGAGTGGCTGTAGTATCACGGAACACGTTCACCCTGGTGTTCTAATGGTGGTGGATAATGAGGATGAGGAGGATAACACGGTGTATATAGAAATAACAGTTGTGTAATAAAAATGGGCATGTCTTTAACCTCATTCCCATGTTAGACGCAGCCATATGTCCCTCTAAACTGGTCTTATTTAAATGGGTTGTATGGATATGTCCTGGCAATTTTACTGTGCGTGCGTGATCGCCGTGGGTGTCAGCTGATTCTGACAACCAGCGCTCAGTGTCAGGAGTGGTCCTGGCTCTTTAACCACCTAAATGCTGTGATTCAACTCGATTGCAGCATTTCGGGAGCTGGCAGAGAGATGACAGTCCCTTAGCCCTTGGATCGGAGATTTCGCTTGTTCATGTGGGGTGCCTATCGCTGCCATGGTGATACGATGTTGTCATGATGACGTCCGGGTCACCAGAGTTAGGAAAGTTGCTTGGTTATGCTCAGAGCATGATCAGCAACTTACCCTGTCAGTACAGTGCTGACAGTTTTCATAGCACAGGAATGTTGCTGCATCCCCATGCTACACAAGTGATCAGTCTGAAAAAATTATAGTCCCAAAGTGGAAAAAATTGTAAAAATATACATAAAAATAAAAGAAATACAAAAAAAAATCTAAATATATTGTATCCATAAATATTTTTCAAAAAAAAAAACTATGAAACTGTCTCAGTAGTTAACCCCTTTAGTGAACACCATAAAAAATAAATGAAAATAAATGAAAAATAATTAAAAAATGTAAAATAGCCAAAAACCAAATCTTTATTAGCATACTACCCAACAAAAGTGGAATTAAATGCAATATAAAAACAATATAAATAAACATGGTACTGCTGAAAACATCATCTGGTCCCACAAAAAAAATGTAATAACAGAGCTCCATCAGCAGAAAAATAAAAAAGTTATTCCTCTCAAAAAATTTGCAATATTAAAAAATGTTCTCTATAAAATAGTTTTTATTATGTAACAGCACCAAAACATTAAAAACAGTATAGCTAATGTATCTCTGTAATCAAACTGACCTGAATAACTAATCTGCCTTATCATTTTTACAACATGCGGAACGAGATAAAAAAATCCTGAGTTGGTTTTTGTTAATTTTGTCTCGCAAAAATTGGACTAAAAAGCAGTTAAAAAATGTCATGTGTCTGAAAATGCGACCAATAATAACATCAACTCATCCCACAAAAAACAAGCCCTCACAAGACTCTGTCGGACAAAATATGAAAAAATTATAACTCTCAAAATATGGTGATGCAAAAAAATGTTTTTTTGCAATAAAAGCACTTTACGTGTGACAGCAGCCAAAAATAAAAACCCGATATAAATCTGGTATTGCTGTAATCGCACCGACCAGAAGAATAAAGTTGCAATATCAATTATACCACCCGAGAAAATGTGTAAAAAATAAATAAAACCAAGCAGGGGTGGATTAAGGGTAGCCAGGGCCCCGGGCTGTTCAGACACTGTGGGCCCCCCGGTCATGTGATGGGGTCATGTAATGGGGTCGTGACGGGGGCATGCAACAGGGTCATCATATATTTCTGAACCAGATTATTCCAGAAAAATAGTTGCTGTGTGAAACTATAACCTGTCAAACATCCATTGATCTAGGCAATTTACCCTTCAGTTCAGTATATAATATACAGTGTATAGTGTCAGTGTATAGGTAACACTGACTCAGCAGTGACATCTCTAGGTGAAGTCCTTCATCTTTCATCCAGCACAGACCACCATCACTTCATCCAGCCAGGACTCGTTTCTGCAGGAAATAACACAGTTATCTCGAGCTCTGCTTGTAGAACACATTACTTAATTTTTCCCAACTTCTACATTACACCACATGAAGAAAAAGAGGCGACATAGTGTCACTCTACACAGTAACAGGACCGCCCCCCCCATTTAAAACAGTGTCCTCAAAAAATTAAATAAATACATCACTGCAGCAATAATATCCCTTAATTAGCCCCTATGGTAATAATAATATTTCCCATCCTGGCCCAATGTATCTCATTCTTGGCTCCAGCCATATGTTCTCCCATCCTGCCCTCATGAGTATCCATCCTGCCCCATATGATCTCCCCATCCTGCCCCATCAGTCTCTATCGTATCCATCCTGCCCCATGATCCTGCACGATCTGTCTCCAATCCTGCCCCATGTCTTTCATTCTGCCCCGTGTCTCCAATCATGCCCCGTATATACATTCTGCCCATGTCTTCAGTCCTGCCCCCAGTGTGTCCAGCATCTCTGCCCCCAGTGTCCCGCATCTCTGCCCCTAGTGTCCAGCATCTCTGCCCCCAGTGTTCAGCATCTCTGCCCCCAGTGTCCAGCATCTTTGCCCCTAATGTCCAGCATCTCTGCCCCCAATTTGTCCAGCATCCTGCCCCCAATGTGTCCAACATCCTGCCCCAATGTGTCCAGCATCCTGCCCCCAATGTGTCCAGCATCCTGCCCTCAGTGTGTCTAGCATTTTACCCCCAAAATGTCCAGCATGTTGCCCCCAGAGTCTCCAGCATATTGCCCCAGTGTCTCCAGCTTATTGCCCCCAGTGTGTCCAGGATTCTACCCAGTGTGTCCAGCAATCTGGCCCAGTGTGTCCAGCAATCTGCCCCAGTGTGTCCAGCACATTGTTAGAGTGTGTCCAGCAATCTGCCCCAGTGTCTGACTCCAGTATATTGCCCCCAGTGTGTCCAGCAATCTGCCCCAGTGTCTCCAATATTGCCCCAGCATGTCCAGCAATCTGCCCCAGTGTGTCCAGCATATTACCCCCAGTGTGTCCAGCAATCTACCCAGTATGTCCAGCATATTGCCCCAGTATGTTCAGCAATCTGCCCCAGTGTCTGACTCCAGCATATTGCCCGCAATGTGTCCAGCAATCTGCCCAAGTGTCTCCAGCTTTGCCCCCAGTGTGTCCAGCAATCTGCCCCAGTGTCTCCAGCATTGCCCGCAGTGTGTCCAGCAATCTGCCCCAGTGTGTCCAGCAATCTGCCCCAGTGTGTCCAGCATATTGCCCTGGGCCCCCCGGATTGCCGTTCGCCAAAAAAAAGCCAAAAAAAAAACGAGTTCTCCTCACCTGACCGGCGCTCCAGTGGCGAGCTCCCTCCAGTAGCGCGGACTCACCGGCGACTGACAATGACGTCAGACGCCAGCAATGTGTGTGCTGTGCCTGCGGCCGACTTCAGCTGCCAGCCTCTAATTGGCTGGCGGCTGTTGTTAACTATTGATGTGCAGGCACGCACCCACATGTCAATAGGTGAAACTGCCGCAGCGCTGGTAGGGGCCTAGTGAGCAGATGAGACGGGGCCCAGATTGATCCTATTATAATCCGCCCCTGAAACCAAGTCTTCATCTGCTGTTTTGTTCATTCCGCCTCCCAAAGTTTGTAGTAAGGCGCGGAACACATTTATTCTGTGCTCTGCACTGAGCGCTTACACCGGGGTTTCTGTGTAAATCTATGAAATACATGATTCAGATGGAACTTCTGGCAGAAGATTCACTATAATGAGGCAGATGGAGGCAGCACTGTGGAAGCCACAGGACCTGTGATCCAGCGGTATCCATCTTTTGTGCCATGAGCCACAGTTTTCTGCAACTTTGAAAAGATGGACACCACTGAGCAGAGGTCAAACGGAGTCCAAAATAACTCTGTTGCCTCATTATAAAGAATGGATACCTCAGGGGTTTCATCTGAATCATGTCCCTAGGAGATCTGGATGGAAACCCCAAAGTAAGTGTTCAGCATAGCGCAGCATTTGATCTTAAATGTTATTTAAAATGTTCCTAATAAAAGCTTCAACTCAATCCACAAAAAAAGCAAGTCCTCACTCATGTCCATCATCTGTCAATGGAAATACAGGAGGCTTCCACGTTACTGGTAGCACAAAGGCTCTGGAAAAGTCAAATGGTTCCTTGCCCCTCAAAAGAAATTCAGCAAATTTAGTGCTCCCAAATCCAAATGCACCCCTCCCATCTGAGACCTACAGTGTACCTAAACCACATACAGCATCCACGTTTGGTATTTCTATGGAGATGAGAGCCAATCTAACTCACGGGTGCATATCTTTAGAAGCATGTGCTGGACATAATGTACTGGTCACTACAATGTTCTGGTCACTACAGCGTATTGGTCACTACAACTACAGTTTGCAGTTTTCACTAGGCAACATCCACTGCTGGTTGTTTCTGGAAAACACCCATCCATTCTGCTCTTCTAGCAATTAGCAAGGAAGGAAAGGTATGGTTGAGTAGGGCACTCAGACTAAGACAGACACTTGTTATGGATTGAAAAGAAACTTATTTACTTGGTCATTTTACTCACAAAGTTTACCTGATGAAGGTGGATTCACCGTCGAAAAGCATTGTGAGTAGAATGACCAAGCAAAGAACTTTCTTTTCGATACATAAAAAGTGTCTGTCTTAGCCTGAGGGCCATAAAAGAACCTGAAGACCCACCTCTTCCGACAAGCCTACAACCTGCAGTAACCACTGATCAACCAAATCACTGCATGACCAGCTCTATCCTTACCTACTGTATTCTAACCCATCCCTTGTAGATTGTGAGCCTTCGCGGGCAGGGTCCTGTACCAGTAATGACTTGTATTGTTTAAGATTATTGTACTTGTTTTTATTATGTATAGCCCTCCTCACATGTGCCTTGTGCAGGCATGTACTACGGTGGACAGAGAATGAACTTCAATCCAATATTGCAGCCAGCGGGTAAGGAAAGGGTAAATCAAACACCCAAAAACCCCGCCTCTATGGCTGAAATTTTTCCCTCCAAATTCAGGTGACAGAGTCCCTTTAAACTTGGGACTAAAAAACATTTTTGTAGGGAAAAGGTGATTTTTTTTATTTTCACAGCTCAATGTTATAAATTTATGTGAAGCATCTGAGGGTTCAATGTGCTCATCACACATCTTAGTTCGCTGATGGATCTAGTTTCCAAAATGATGTCACTCGTGGGAGATTTTCACTGCTTAGGCACATCAGGGGCTCTCCAAACATGACACGGTGTCTGCTAATTGTTCCATCAAATTGTGCATTCAAAAAGTCAAATAGTGCTCCTTCCCTTCCAAGCTCTGTCGTCTGTCGGGGGGTATTGGCATGTTCAGAAAAAAATGTGCAACAAATTTTAGGATCCATTACCCTTGTCAAAATATTTTTTTTTTTATATTTTTTTGCGAAAAAAGCTAAATGTTCATTTTTTTCCACATTCCAAAAATTCCTGTGAAGCACTTGAAGGGTTCATAAACTTCTTGAATGTGGTTTTCAGCAGCTTGAGGGGTACAGTTTTTACAATGGTGTCACTTTGGAGTATTGTCTATCATATGACTGCACAACCATGCGCTAGTATCAAACCTATGTTATGGGCTCAGCGCCAGTGTGGTCATGGTTGTATGTGGTCAGGGTTTGGCTTAAGTAAGCCCCTAGAATACCGGCACCTCCGGTGAGGAGTTTTTGTGTATGTAGATTCAGGGCTGGCGTATAGCCATTAGAATTCCGGCTTCACCGGAGATGAGTTGCTTGTGTGCTATTCTGACTGCATGACCACTCTTGACTCTATTAGGTTACTGTGATCTCCTGTGAGGTTAACAGGGCACGGCGTTCTCTTTTCATAGTGAATCTGTGAAGTAACAGAGTTCGCTTATACCGCCATATAGTACCGTCTGTTATCAGCTGCCGCTTTCACTCCTGCACGGTGGACCCCGGGTAGCGAACGCACTTACTGTCTTATATATATATATATATATATATATATATATATATATATAAAAGAACACAGCAGCACATGTACATGAATCTAGGCCATGTGAAAACACAGACAAATGTTTGATATGAATCATACTACTCAAAAATATTTTTTCATAAAAAAATTTTCAAAAATATTTTTTTCTTAAAACTTACAGTTATAGATAAAATGAAGATTCTTAGCGCATATATATATATATATATATATATATATATATATATATATATATTCGGTGTGTTCCGCCAATCCTAACATTGTGTTTTCGTCATTGGACATAGCCTATTTCAAACTTATCCATAGTGAGCATGTTGTTAGGCTTAGTGCCAATGAGGTGAGTATAACCCTTGTTAACAACAAAGTCTGCTATTCCATACATGTAAAAAATCAAACAAGTATATAGAAAGCGGCACCAGTGTAATTTGAATTCAATCCCTATAGCAGAGGGTGGTTCCCCTTAGAGCTATGCAGCTAAAACGCTTGGATATCCGTTGCTCTGCATATGTACAAATAGTTCTATAGCATTAGAAAAAGTATGCAGCACTCACCATAGCATTCGTGAGGAAAATCCTTTATTTCATTAGACAGTCACAGGACATTAAATGTGACCTGCAAGGTGTGGAGGCATGCAGGGAGAGATTGAAGAGGACGACGTCCGTTTCACATGTCTATGCTTCAACCGGTCCAGGTGAGTACTTAGTTAGTGATACTCCCTTTTTAAATGCTGTTCATGTGCGTCATGAAAATCAAAAAACGTGTGAGAATAAACAATTTATAATGAATATAAAATGTAAAACTAACATAAAATGTAAAACTAACAAAAAGTACAATTCTTACAGTAGTTGCAAAATTAGAGGAAATCAGATAAATTGATTTTATCATTAAGAAAGATAGGACCTTGAGTTTGCGTTTTTAGAATCCATTTTGCTTCTTGTCTTAGTAATAGATTATTGTGATCTCCACCTTGTGCAGGGTATTTACCTATTTCAATACCAGAGGTATTTCAATACCAGAGGTCTCAGGGTCTGAGTTGTGGTAAATTTTCATATGGTTAATTCATTTCAATGAACCTTTTCCTGAAGACATGGATCTATAATGTTCAAGGAAACTCGTTTTTAGGGGTCTTATAGTTTGACCTATCTCAATATATACTTACCTTGTAATGTCTTCACATCCTGTTCTGTCCAGATGTGTCCGGATCCCAGAATTCCAAGTGGTGGAAGTTCGCCGACCGCCATATTGGGATACCCAAGTGATGGGTGTCTCAATATGGAAACTGCTGGTGGTACCAGCCTCTTGCATGGTACCACCAGTGGAACACCATCGCACCACACACAAACACACACACACACACACACACACACACACTGTATACGCCATACACACCACACAAACACACATTGTATATGCCGTACTCACAACACACACACACACACACTGAATATGCCATACGCACCACACACACACACTGTATGTGCCATACGCAGCCTCATGCGCGGTATCACCAGCGGAACACCGTCGCAATCACGAAGCCGCCGGGATAAGCCGAATGATTCACTGACCGCCGCCATCTTTATACAGGAGTGCATGTGCAGTTTTAATGTAACCACAGCTATCTGTCTGCACAAAGATGGCAGCGGTCTGAATATCGGCGCCGGCTGATCCGAGCATATAAAAAATATTGTATACCCACAAGCATTGGAAAATTAAACATATTAGAAACATGCATTTTCTCTTTTTTTCCATTTAACCAGACTAAGCCACAGCAACGCGTGACCGGATATAACTTTATAGTATAAAGTTGTTATGTAAATGGAGCTGGTATTTGCCAATAAATGGTATCTGCTATTAAATAGTGATGCATAAGTTCTTCAAATGTTATTATATTTTATCATTATTAATTGAAGATATATCTAAATAATAATATCTAAATACATATCTTTATATAGAGCTGTTAACTTACAGCAGCGCCGCTATGTATTAAAGGTGGTGATATTTCGACTCTATGATGGATATAAAGAGTATTCCCATCTCCAAGATCCTATCCTAATATGTAGTAGGTGTAATAATAAAAATATTAGCAAACATCTCCAATTAGAAATGTAGTATAATATTTTTGATTAGCAAAAACAGAGATTTAGTTAAGGAATGGGTGACATTATCTGCAACATGCTGGTGTAGCGCAGGCACAGCTTTCTTAGAAAAGTAATGGCGACTGCGCAATTGGTACTGGGGGGCTGCAACGGTCATCAGCTTTAAGAAACTGTCTGTAACAACCAGGTGGAAATGCAGCATTTGCATGGCCAACAGATTGGAGATAGTGGAGTTCGACCTCTTAGCTTTGTCATGTGTAGGAGGAAACAATCTTTTATGTGACAACACCTGCAGAACCGTGGGCTGTATGGCGAATCGAACAAACTGCTGTACAGTGAGAGAGGTGCAGGCAGAGATGTTCCGGTGAATTGAGAAAGTTGTGGTGTGCTCATTCTCTGACATCAGTCAAAAACAGCAGGCATGTCCGCTTCCGATACAGCTGACGGCGGGCTCTTAGTCAGCATGACTGGAGTGGGTAAAGAACTCGAGGTTCTATGGTCGAAGACATGTGTCTCATTAGTTGGCACGGTAACAAAGAAGGAAGACAAAGCAGCAGATGCCATTGATGGGGCAGCTGATGGTTGTTGTGGTCCGCTGGTCTACATTTTTGCACAGTGGGATTCCCAGAGTAACGCATGTTGATTGCGCATGTGATGGTTATTGCACTAATTACCTGGACTCAGTTTTTTTTTAAAAGTTGACAGATTACATGAGTTGGCTCATCCTTTGCAGTGTCAAAAAATGCCCAGGCTAGACAATTGTTGCCACCCCTGAAAGCTGTAGACCCACTGCTGGTCAAAGCCACAATTGTGGCTGAGGATGCATTGCTCATCGTGGTTGCATCACTATGTGTCTGTTATGTATGGCGTAACATAACCTCCTCGTCTTCCTCCTCAGATAACCTACTCAGCTATGTGCCTCTTTGTTCACGCCAACTGAGATCTAACACCTCCTCTTCCTGCCCTGACAGCACAGTACAGTCCACATGTCAGATATCTGAGTCTCATCAGGATCACCTGTCCCTTGGGGTTAACATCTGATGATGAAGGTCAGGATAGTGTTTGAATCTTACTTCATCCTGCCCCGGATCCAAACTAAAGTAATGTTTTGCATCAGTGCAGATTTCCTCCTTTTGACTCTGTGAAGCTTTTGAGTACACTATTGATGTCCATGGCATAAAATGTGTGAACAACTCCACAGACTCAACCGTGTGTGGTTCTGTACAGTCAGTTGTAGGGTTGGAGAGTTGGGATGCGGGGGAGAAGCAAGGGGAATTTGGGTACCACCTCTGTGGACTATACTGTGCATGATGGAGCTTGACATCCACTAGAACACATCTTCTTTCTGGATCAATATAACACACTAGATGCTGAAAACTATTTGAAAGTCAGGTCTCCTACTGTATGACACCAGGAGCAGAAGATTTTTTTGTGGCCTCTGGATCAGACCTCTATAACACAGTAGATGCTTCAAACTAAACTATAATAAAGAGATAAAATTTCATTTAGGAGCCTGGAAAAGTCAGCAACGGTCTTTGTCCAGCAGCAGACAATGTAAAGTGTTAACAAATATATATGCCCTATCTAACTAACAAATTGTGAACAGACATATATGCTGACAAGGGACAAGTGAACGCTGTGCTGGGACAACAAATGGGACATGGTTGCTGACTGTTGTGTCAGTGCAGCTGCAGGTTGTGGGCAGGAGACATCAGTGCCTCCTTCCTGGACTGCAGATTGGGAAAGATGGAACACAGGAGAAGGGCCAGTGGTTTCACCGTCACACACAGATTTTATGCCCAGGCGTTCCACCCAACTACTGGGGTGCTGCGTATATGAGTAGTATATATCGCATACTAACAGAGGTATTATGTTGAATTTCCCTTTATAAAGGGATGTGTGGGTAGGATTTTTGAACTAATAGCATATATATAGAACATGTTTGAATATATTTTATATATTATTATACTGTTTAAGGCTGAAACCTGAAGAATTGTGTGGAGCATATTAATGCATTCATGTACCAAAATATCTAAGTGCAGAAAGAAAAATCAACATCAGGCTACCAGATACACACTTAAAGAGACCGTGAAAAAGGGCAACACAATAAAAAAAAATTAATAATAGAATATATAGACATTGAGAGTAGAAATTTGACCTTTGCACAATGTACAAAGGTTTCCAAAAATTAACTCAAGGGGTCTGTATTAGCAGGGGAGAATGATGAGAGTTGTTTTCAAGTGAGCACATTGACAACAGGCTGTGGCTGATGTGACTATTACCATCAGCCTACACTTGCTGCCACTTATAACAGTGAGAGCAGGAGTGACTGATGGGAGTATTCATCTGCCGCGCCTGTGCTGCAAATAAATAAATCAATGAAAAAAATTTTGTGTGTTCCCCTGTATTTTCTATAATCAGCCAGGCAAAACTGAGGACTGCAACCCATAGCTGTCAGCATTAGCAAGGCTTTTTATCAAGAATAGAGGGGTCCCCAATCCTTATTTTTTTTTAATTATTTAAATAAGTAATTGAAAACAAACTGTATGGGGTCACCCCATTTTTGAAAACCAGCCTTGCTAAAGCTTGTGGCTTGAGGCTGGTATTCTCAGGCTGGTAAGGGGCCATGGATATTGATCCCCCAGCCTTAAATAGCAGTCCACAGCTGCCCAGAAAATGCACATCTATTATATGCACCAATTCTGGGGCTTTGCCAGGCTCTTCACACTTGCCCTGTAGTTTGCTTGGCATGTAAATAAAGCGCCAAAGAAGCTTGGTGGGTCACCCTAATATACAAAGGCAAATACCAAATTGATTGCCGAAAAAAGAATAGCCCGAATAGCTTACTATTTGTGCGAGTAACAAATAGTGGCGAATGTATTCGCTCATCACTAGTTAGTAACAGAAGAATTTGGGGGGGGCCTATGGATGAGGCCTCTATAACATAGACTAGATGCTATAAACAATTTCAAAGTAAGATGTCCCCTACTGTACAACGTTAGTAACTAAACATTTTTATGTTACTGTGGGTTTGGACTGTATAACCTAGAAGATATGCTCCAAATAATTTCAAAATCGAATTTACCCTGCTGCAACATGTTTGTAAAACTTGCATATCTTGGGTGTCAGATCCGAGCATTCCTACATTAACAGTTTCCTGGAAAGTGGATTGGTCATTGTGGGCCAGTTAAATGGCCACCAAGGTCTCCTGATCTGACCCCCTTAGACTTTTATCTTTGGGGTCATCTGAAGGCAATTGTCTATGCTGTGAAGATACGAGATGTGCAGCATCTGAAACAATGGATACTGGAAGCCTGTGCTATCATTTCTTCTTGCGGTGTTGCTATCAGTGTGTCAAGAGTGGGAGAAGAGGGTTGCATTGACAATCCAACACAATAGGCAGCACTTTGAACACATTGTATAAGTGGCCATAAACTTGTAAGTAACTCATGAAAGAATAAAGTTATATTAAAACCAAGCACACCATTGTTTTTCTTGTGAAATTCTCAATTAGTTTGATGTGTCACATGATCGTCTTCCCCGTGAAAAAAATAAAGTTGGATCCAAAATGGCCAACTTCAAAATGGCCGCCATGGTCACCACCCATCTTGAAAAGTTTTCCCCCTCCCATATACTAATATGCCACAAACAGGAATTTGATATCACCAACCACTCACATTTTATTTAGATGTGGTGTTTAATACCACAAAAATATATAATAAATGACATAATACTTAATGGATGGCTAACTGAATGGAGAAAAAGTTTTGAACACTTTTTGGAGTGTTATACACCACCAAAATGTAACACAAACTACAAAATATGGTATAAATGTCTAATGTAATCCAGAAAAAAAAAGAATCCTTTTTTTGGAGTGTTATATTCCAACAAAATATAACACAAAACATTTAATACTCTTTGGATAACTAATTGAATCCAGAAAAAGATGTAAATGCTTTTTTGGCGTGTTATATAAAACTGATATGTAACACATACCATGTAATATTCTATGGATGACTAATTGAATCCAAAAAAAGTAACACTTTTTTTGAGTCTTATATACCACCAAAATGTAACACAAAGCATGTAATACTCTATGGATGACTAATTGAATACATGAAAAGTTTTAATTGCTTTTTTTACTCTTATATACCTCTGAAATGTAACACAAAGCACTTAATACACTATGGATGACAAACTGAATACTGAAAAATGGTTGTATACTTTTTTTGGAGTGCTTTATACCACTGAAACATAACACAAAGCATGTAATACTCTAGGGATGAATAATTGAATCCATATAAAGTTTTAAATGCTTTTTTGGAATGTTATATAAAACTGATTTGTAACACAAACCACGCAAATCTTCCAGAAAAAAATATCAACACTTTTTTGGAGTATTAAATGCCACTGAAATGTAACACAAAGCACTTCATACTCTGTGGCTTACTAATGGAATCCATAAAAAGTTTTGAACGCTTTTTTGAAGTCTTATATACCACCAGAATGCAATACAAAGCACGTGATACTCAATGGATGACTAATTGAATCCAGATTTTTTTAAAAACTTTTTTGGGAGTGTTATATATCACTGAAATGTAACACTATCCAAATAATACTCTAAGCATAGCTTAGAGTGTTATATACCAACATAATGTAACATCAAGAACATAATGCTTAATGGATGACAATATAGTAAATATTTTCATCCCCAAAAAAGAATGTGGTCCAGTGCAGCAGCTATATATTTAGCATATAACAGCAAAGACCAAAATTAGCACTTAGAAGTACTGTCAGTATGATGGCTCAGAATCAGCACCTGTATCAATAGTTGAGGACTCTGATTAGCTAAACTGTCCACACACAGGCCTAGATAACTGCTCTTTCCTTACAATCAGAACTGTCCCTGAGCTGAAAAACTGGTGCCAGTGATCCAAACTCAGTGGCACCAGTCCTTTAACAATCTCTGATGAGGTAATACGGCAGGGTTGTGATTTGAGCTTTAAATCCAAGCACTGGCCAATGTTCATCAAGTGCCAAGCACATCCAAGCACCCAGATACTCAAGTGATATCCGAGTATCACCAAGCACATTTGATGATACCTAGACTAGACATCTATATGTCAGAAGGGTGTGCTCGAGTAAGCCATGCAATTCTTAATGAATTTGGTGAATCTTTAAGGTGCCAATGAACATACCATATATACTCGAATATAAGCCGAGAATTTCAGCCCATTTTTTTAGGCTGAAATTGCCCCTCTCGGCTTATACTCGAGTCATACCAGGTGGTCGGCAGTGGAAAGGCAGCAGCAGCTGTCTAATAATACTCACCTGCTCCTGGCACGGTCCCTGGCTCTCCGGGCGCTGACAGCTTCTTCCTGTAGTGAGCAGTCACATGGTACCGCTCATTACAGCAATGAATATGGACTCCACTCCCATAGGGGTGGAGCCGCATATTCATTATTGTAATGAGTGGTACCATGTGACCACTCACTACAGTAGGAAGCTGCCAGCGCCAGGGAACAGACATGCAGGGACTGCGCCAAGAGCAGTTGAGCATGACGGGGCAAGTGCGCTATATTCACCTGTCCCCGTTCCACCGTCAGCGCCGCTGTGTCTTCTGCATCCTCTGCAGTGATGCTCAGGTCAGAGGGCACGATGATGCGATTAGTGTGCGTCGCCCTCTACCTGAACGTTGAATCCCCTAAAACCAGGGATTCAAGCTTCAGGAGGCTAATTTGCATATTCCAGGTGCCTTCTGGGAGAAGCGAAGTCTCCCTAAGCTAGAAGATCGTTGGGTACAGCCGGGACCAGCTGCTTCGAAAGCATCACCAAACCAGGGATTCAAGCTTCAGGAGGCTAATTTGCATATTCCAGGTGCCTTCTGGGAGAAGCGAAGTCTCCCTAAGCTAGAAGATCGTTGGGTACAGCCGGGACCAGCTGCTTCGAAAGCATCACCAAACCAGGGATTCAAGCTTCAGGAGGCTAATTTGCATATTCCAGGTGCCTTCTGGGAGAAGCAAAGTCTCCCTAAGCTAGAAGATCGTTGGGTACAGCCGGGACCAGCTGCTTCGAAAGCATCACCAAACCAGGGATTCAAGCTTCAGGAGGCTAATTTGCATATTCCAGGTGCCTTCTGGGAGAAGCAAAGTCTCCCTAAGCTAGAAGATCGTTGGGTACAGCCGGGACCAGCTGCTTCGAAAGCATCACCAAACCAGGGATTCAAGCTTCAGGAGGCTAATTTGCATATTCCAGGTGCCTTCTGGGAGAAGCGAAGTCTCCCTAAGCTAGAAGATCGTTGGGTACAGCCGGGACCAGCTGCTTCGAAAGCATCACCAAACCAGGGATTCAAGCTTCAGGAGGCTAATTTGCATATTCCAGGTGCCTTCTGGGAGAAGCAAAGTCTCCCTAAGCTAGAAGATCGTTGGGTACAGCCGGGACCAGCTGCTTCGAAAGCATCACCAAACCAGGGATTCAAGCTTCAGGAGGCTAATTTGCATATTCCAGGTGCCTTCTGGGAGAAGCAAAGTCTCCCTAAGCTAGAAGATCGTTGGGTACAGCCGGGACCAGCTGCTTCGAAAGCATCACCAAACCAGGGATTCAAGCTTCAGGAGGCTAATTTGCATATTCCAGGTGCCTTCTGGGAGAAGCGAAGTCTCCCTAAGCTAGAAGATCGTTGGGTACAGCCGGGACCAGCTGCTTCGAAAGCATCACCAAACCAGGGATTCAAGCTTCAGGAGGCTAATTTGCATATTCCAGGTGCCTTCTGGGAGAAGCAAAGTCTCCCTAAGCTAGAAGATCGTTGGGTACAGCCGGGACCAGCTGCTTCGAAAGCATCACCAAACCAGGGATTCAAGCTTCAGGAGGCTAATTTGCATATTCCAGGTGCCTTCTGGGAGAAGCAAAGTCTCCCTAAGCTAGAAGATCGTTGGGTACAGCCGGGACCAGCTGCTTCGAAAGCATCACCAAACCAGGGATTCAAGCTTCAGGAGGCTAATTTGCATATTCCAGGTGCCTTCTGGGAGAAGCAAAGTCTCCCTAAGCTAGAAGATCGTTGGGTACAGCCGGGACCAGCTGCTTCGAAAGCATCACCAAACCGCGCGCCTTACGGCGCGCGAATTTTTGCCTGTAGGACATTATTGCAAGAGAGCTTGGCTCAGTAGATTACACAAGAAGGAAAACACACAGCAAGTCAGCAGGATCTAGGAGCAACATGGCAGATGTGACAACCTACATGGTGAGCTGCAGCATGTGCTACATGTTCACAGATCGACCAGAAGAAGAATCCAATTTCACCTGTCAGAAGTGTAGACTAGTGGCCCTTTTAGAAGAAAAGGTGCGGGGTCTGGAAGAAAGAATAGCAACTTTGAAACTCATCAAAGAGAATGAAGACTTTCTAGACAGAACAGAAGCATCTCTACTGGTCACAGAAGGTGCAAAAAGTGTCAGAGAACCTCCAAAAGCAGATGAGTGGAAGCATGTGACCAAAAGAAGCAAGAAGACCATGGAGAAATCACCAACCACACAACTGAAGAACCAATATCAAATCTTTGTAGAGGATGAAGATGGCACACCTAAGAATGAAGCAATACCAGCAAGCAAAAAAGAAAAGGGCACACAGCAACAAGTGACAGCAAAAAGTACAGCCAAGAAGCAACGAAGAGTGGTGGTGGTGGGAGACTCACTACTGAGAGGCACAGAAGCAGCCATCTGCAGACCGGACATAACTGCAAGAGAAGTATGCTGCCTTCCAGGTGCGATGATCAAGGATGTGACCGATAGGATACCAAAGCTCTTCAGCTCCAAGGACGTCCACCCATTTCTTCTGATACATGTTGGCACCAATGACACGGCAAGGAAGGACCTACCGACAATCTGCAAGGACTTTGAAGAGTTGGGGAAGAAAGTAAAGGAACTGGATGCACAGGTAGTTTTTTCTTCTATCCTTCCAGTAGACGGGCATGGCACCAGGAGATGGAACAGGATCCTTGATGCAAACAACTGGCTAAGACGATGGTGCAGACAACAAGGATTTGGATTCCTGGACCACGGTGTGAATTACTGGTATGATGGACTCCTCGCCAGAGACGGACTACACCTCAACAAACCTGGGAAACACACATTCGCCAGAAGACTCGCTACACTCATCAGGAGGGCGTTAAACTAGAAGAAGAGGGGACGGGAAGAAAAGCATTAGACTCGAACAAAGACGACCCAGGAAAACATACTCAGAAGGGAGGTAAGAACATTTCTAAAACAATCCACAGTGAGGAGATTGGAACAAAACAAAATCCTCTAAACTGCATGCTCGCAAACGCCAGAAGCCTGACAAACAAGATGGAAGAACTAGAAGCAGAAATATCTACAGGTAACTTTGACATAGTGGGAATAACCGAGACATGGTTAGATGAAAGCTATGACTGGGCAGTTAACTTACAGGGTTACAGTCTGTTTAGAAAGGATCGTAAAAATCGGAGAGGAGGAGGGGTTTGTCTCTATGTAAAGTCTTGTCTAAAGTCCACTTTAAGGGAGGATATTAGCGAAGGGAATGAGGATGTCGAGTCCATATGGGTTGAAATTCATGGAGGGAAAAATGGTAACAAAATTCTCATTGGGGTCTGTTACAAACCCCCAAATATAACAGAAAGCATGGAAAGTCTACTTCTAAAGCAGATAGATGAAGCTGCAACCCATAATGAGGTCCTGGTTATGGGGGACTTTAACTACCCGGATATTAACTGGGAAACAGAAACCTGTGAAACCCATAAAGGCAACAGGTTTCTGCTAATAACTAAGAAAAATTATCTTTCACAATTGGTGCAGAATCCAACCAGAGGAGCAGCACTTTTAGACCTAATACTATCTAATAGACCTGACAGAATAACAAATCTGCAGGTGGTTGGGCATTTAGGAAATAGCGACCACAATATTGTGCAGTTTCACCTGTCTTTCACTAGGGGGACTTGTCAGGGAGTCACAAAAACATTGAACTTTAGGAAGGCAAAGTTTGAACAGCTTAGAGATGCCCTTAATCTGGTAGACTGGGACAATATCCTCAGAAATGAGAATACAGATAATAAATGGGAAATGTTTAAGAACATCCTAAATAGGCAGTGTAAGCGGTTTATACCTTGTGGGAATAAAAGGACTAGAAATAGGAAAAACCCAATGTGGCTAAACAAAGAAGTAAGACAGGCAATTAACAGTAAAAAGAAAGCATTTGCACTACTAAAGCAGGATGGCACCATTGAAGCTCTAAAAAACTATAGGGAGAAAAATACTTTATCTAAAAAACTAATTAAAGCTGCCAAAAAGGAAACAGAGAAGCACATTGCTAAGGAGAGTAAAACTAATCCCAAACTGTTCTTCAACTATATCAATAGTAAAAGAATAAAAACTGAAAATGTAGGCCCCTTAAAAAATAGTGAGGAAAGAATGGTTGTAGATGACGAGGAAAAAGCTAACATATTAAACACCTTCTTCTCCACGGTATTCACGGTGGAAAATGAAATGCTAGGTGAAATCCCAAGAAACAATGAAAACCCTATATTAAGGGTCACCAATCTAACCCAAGAAGAGGTGCGAAACCGGCTAAATAAGATTAAAATAGATAAATCTCCGGGTCCGGATGGCATACACCCACGAGTACTAAGAGAACTAAGTAATGTAATAGATAAACCATTATTTCTTATTTTTAGTGACTCTATAGCGACAGGGTCTGTTCCGCAGGACTGGCGCATAGCAAATGTGGTGCCAATATTCAAAAAGGGCTCTAAAAGTGAACCTGGAAATTATAGGCCAGTAAGTCTAACCTCTATTGTTGGTAAAATATTTGAAGGGTTTCTGAGGGATGTTATTCTGGATTATCTCAATGAGAATAACTGTTTAACTCCATATCAGCATGGGTTTATGAGAAATCGCTCCTGTCAAACCAATCTAATCAGTTTTTATGAAGAGGTAAGCTACAGGCTGGACCACGGTGAGTCATTGGACGTGGTATATCTCGATTTTTCCAAAGCGTTTGATACCGTGCCGCACAAGAGGTTGGTACACAAAATGAGAATGCTTGGTCTGGGGGAAAATGTGTGTAAATGGGTTAGTAACTGGCTTAGTGATAGAAAGCAGAGGGTGGTTATAAATGGTATAGTCTCTAACTGGGTCGCTGTGACCAGTGGGGTACCGCAGGGGTCAGTATTGGGACCTGTTCTCTTCAACATATTCATTAATGATCTGGTAGAAGGTTTACACAGTAAAATATCGATATTTGCAGATGATACAAAACTATGTAAAGCAGTTAATACAAGAGAAGATAGTATTCTGCTACAGATGGATCTGGATAAGTTGGAAACTTGGGCTGAAAGGTGGCAGATGAGGTTTAACAATGATAAATGTAAGGTTATACACATGGGAAGAGGGAATCAATATCACCATTACACACTGAACGGGAAACCACTGGGTAAATCTGACAGGGAGAAGGACTTGGGGATCCTAGTTAATGATAAACTTACCTGGAGCAGCCAGTGCCAGGCAGCAGCTGCCAAGGCAAACAGGATCATGGGGTGCATTAAAAGAGGTCTGGATACACATGATGAGAGCATTATACTGCCTCTGTACAAATCCCTAGTTAGACCGCACATGGAGTACTGTGTCCAGTTTTGGGCACCGGTGCTCAGGAAGGATATAATGGAACTAGAGAGAGTACAAAGGAGGGCAACAAAATTAATAAAGGGGATGGGAGAACTACAATACCCAGATAGATTAGCGAAATTAGGATTATTTAGTCTAGAAAAAAGACGACTGAGGGGCGATCTAATAACCATGTATAAGTATATAAGGGGACAATACAAATATCTCGCTGAGGATCTGTTTATACCAAGGAAGGTGACGGGCACAAGGGGGCATTCTTTGCGTCTGGAGGAGAGAAGGTTTTTCCACCAACATAGAAGAGGATTCTTTACTGTTAGGGCAGTGAGAATCTGGAATTGCTTGCCTGAGGAGGTGGTGATGGCGAACTCAGTCGAGGGGTTCAAGAGAGGCCTGGATGTCTTCTTGGAGCAGAACAATATTGTATCATACAATTATTAGGTTCTGTAGAAGGACGTAGATCTGGGTATTTATTATAATGGAATATAGGCTGAACTGGATGGACAAATGTCTTTTTTCGGCCTTACTAACTATGTTACTATGTTACTATGTTACTATGTTAGTGCAGAGGTTGGGGAAGACACAGCGGCGGTCGGTGGTGGAACGTGAAAGGTGAGTATAGCAAGTGCCGGGGGCCTGAGAAGTTAGTATGTGACTTTTTATTTTTTTAATCACAGCATATGGGGCAAATATCTGTAGGGAGCATCTTATGGGGCTATGTGCAGCATTATATGGGGCAAATATCTGTATGGGGTCATGTGCAGCATTATAAGGGGCAAATATCTGTATGGAGCATCTTATGGGGCCATGTGCAGCATTATATGGGGCAAATATCTGTATGGGGCCATGTGCAGCATTATAAGGTGCAAATATCTGTATGGAGCATCTTATGGGGCCATAATCCGCATTTGTGGAGAATTATACAGGGCAAATGTGACTATGGAGAATCTTATGGGGCCATAATCAGCATTTGTGCAGCACTGTATGGGGCAAATGTCTGTATGGAGCATTATATGGGACCATAATCAGCATTTGTGGAGCATTATACGGGGCACATGTCTGTATGGAGCATCTTATGGGGCCATAATCAACATCTGTGCAGCATTGTATGGGGCAAATGTCTGTATGGAGCATCTTATGGGGCCATAATCAACATTTCTGCAGCATTATATGGGGCATATTTTAATATGGAGCATCTTATGGAGCCCATCATACACTGTATGGAGCATTATATGGGGCGTATTTTGCATGGAGCATATTATGGGGCCCACCATGAACTGTATAGAGCATTATATAGGGCTCCTGATTCAATAAGGATATTCAAAAACACTTAAACTACTTATGTCTCAATTAATTTTACTTTTATTGTTATCTATTTTTATTTTTGAAATGTACCTGTAGCTGCTGCATTTTCCACCCTAGGCTTATACTCGAGTCAATAAGTTTTCCTAGTTTTTTTGTGGCAAAATTAGGGGGGGGGGGGGGGTCGGCTTATGCTCGGGTCGGCTTATACTCGACTATATATGGTAATGTTCTTCTGTCAAGAATTGGAGTAAATTATTTTAATCATTTTTGACACGTTTGTCTCGGAAATTGTAATGAATTTGTCTGCTGCACTTGGCCATGCTTCCTTCTGACTAAAACCTGTTGGTTTAGAATGGAATTATTTGCTATGAAGCAACAAATAACTGTAATCCACAATGTAGACTCTGCTGCCAGTGAGCATATCATCTGAATAGATAACACCTAACTAAGGGTACCGTCACACAGTGGCATTTTGATCGTTACGACGGCACGATCCGTGACGCTCCAGCGTCGTAACAATATCGCTGCAGCGTCGTAGACTGCTGTCACACTTTGCAATGTACGACGCTGGAGCGATAATTTCATGACGTATGTGCGATGTAGAAGCCGTTGGTTACTATGCGCACATCGTATACGATATATGTTACACCATGCGATCATGCCGCCACAGCGGGACACTAGACGACGAAAGAAAGTTTCAAACGATCTGCTACGACGTACGATTCTCAGTGGGGTCCCTGATCGCAGGAGCGTGTCAGACACTGCGATCTCGTAACTATATCGCTCGAACGTCACAAATCGTGCCGTCGTAGCGATCAAAATTGCACTGTGTGACGGTACCCTAAGACTTCAAGTAATTTGATACACAACTATGTGACATCATTTCTATTGTATGCTAAAGACTGATTAATTCCAGAAATAAGAACTGGAGCAAGATAGGATGCATAACCAACGCTTCCAAAATGTGTTTCATGTATTTAGTTTATTTATAAAATTTGTAATTTTCTTTTTAGTCAAAGTATTGCTGGTTTTACTATTTGGAAAGAAACACTCAAATACACTCAGACATGCACACACATAGACCCATAGGTGGACATGAGTAGTGTAGAGGCTGGTGGTTTCGTCAAACGCAATCTGACAGGTGGACATGCCCCTATCAAAGTGTATCAAAAGTGTGTAACCCCTCCCCTCCCCTTGTCTGACAGCTGGTAGCCAGCTGTCCCTCCTTGGTTGATTTCCCCCCCTTTTGATATAGTTTGGTATAGTTTGATATAGTTTTATATTCGCTTTTGATAATCCCTATTAGATGGCAGTGGTATATAATTATATCCTAGGGTCTGGACAATGTTTATATTAGCTTTTGATAATCCCCCCTATTAGATGGCATCATTATATAATTATATCCTAGGCTCTGTACGATTACATACTGCATTCTGATGATAGCATCTGCTAAAATGTGTCTCTACTAACCATTAACTAAATGATGGTCATCTCATTTACGCAGAGTATCCGGCTACTCCAAACAGATGTGTTGATTGATGGTCCATCGACATGCTCACTAAATGATGGTCACCTCATTTACGCAGAGTATCCGGCTACTCCTTACGTAACTACAGCCAGATGTAGTTTTTTTGCATGAACACAATGCAATCAATCCACCAAAAGAGACGGCTCATAAACTACAGCCAGAGTTTCACATGTTATTCAACATCATACATGACAGCCGATAAAATTGGGAACTAGACATTCAGAATTTCTGCAGACGTCAAACAGTTCCACACAAACAAAGGGGCAATACACAAGCGTGACCGAAGCAACAAAAAACAGATGTGGAGGTGTAAGGACTGGCGGAACGCACCAAGACAGATGGTATAGATGCGTTCGCAGTCCGGGGTCCACCGTGCAGGTGAAAACCTGCTGCTAGCAATTAGCAGACTATATGGCGGTACACTAAAGTATACACGCGTGGGTTAACCTCACCCAGCGTGAAAGAAACAATCCTGTTAAGGCACAGGACCACGGTACCGCACCTAAAGCGCGAGCAAGTAGTCAGCGAACTCAACCCCAACTAGGATTGAAGTCCGATTAGACCCTTGCTGGCACAACACCGCAACTGGGTGTGTAAGGAGACTGAAGAGCAATATTAAGGCACAAGAGTGCATGCAGTGCCGCACTGACGAACGCCACTAACCACCCAGGCTTGGGTAAGGAAAGCACAGAGGAAGTGCACGGCGCCGTACTGGCGGTCACAGCAACTGGACGCTATAATGTGTGACTAGTGCTGTAGGATAAGTCGGGCGCTAGGTAGCAGCCATACACCTTCCGCGAACAGTCATTCAATAGGGTAGGGGTATCCAAGGACGACTTGCACTCACAACATACACACATTAGCGATTGAAAGACAATACTAGCGCATGGCCGTGCGGTCATGCGCAGTTTATATAGCAGCAGCACAGGAAGTGGCCACAGCACCTTTGCCCTTCCAAGACCTGCCAAGAGGACCAATGGAATGTGCTGCAGAGCCTGAGCACATGACCCTCGATCTCCAACGGGAGATCTTACCCTGGGCATGCTCAGTACATGCAGACAAGGACTTAGTCCCAGAGAAGTCCGCTCGCTGCTGACCAGCACTGACTTTAATGGCAGAGACTGGAGAAGCAGCAGTAACTCTCAGAACAGAGTGAGAATGAGCAAGACGCTGGGACCGACGTCTTTGCTGAGCAGACTCCACTGCGGCTGGACAAGAATGGGAGACCGCAGCGGAGGTGGCTCGAGATTCCCCCTGTGCAGAAGCGGGAACTCGACCCCTAACATTGCCCCCCCTTCCTTGGGCCTCGCTACGTTCGAAGGCAGCAATGAGCTGCGGAGCCCGAATGTGCTCAGCAGGCTCCGAGGACCTATCCTCAGGGCCGTAACCCTTCCAGTCCACCCAAAAAAAATTTTTGCCACGTACCACCTTGCACCCCAAGATAGCGTTCACCTCGAAATCGTCCGTAGACGAACCCGATGTCCCGGCAGATGACTCAGAAAACCGGGACATGTATACGGGCTTAAGGAGGGACACATGAAAGGTGTCGGTGATACCAAGGCGTGGAGGAAGGGCCAGACGGTAGACCACAGGATTAACCTGTTCGAGGACCTTGAAGGGACCCAAGTAGCGAGGAGCAAATTTAGTGGACTCAACTCGCAGCCTGATGTTACGGGCGGAGAGCCACACCAAGTCGCCAGGAGCAAAGGTCGGAGCGGGGCGCCGATGAGCATCGGCGGAGGACCTCATTCTCTCCTTAGAGGCCTGAATGGCATCCTGAGTGCGGTCCCAAATATCCCGTGCCTCCACAGCCCAGTCTGCCACCCTGGAGTCTGCGGAAGACACGGGCATAGGCACAGGTACCCGTGGATGCTGACCATAGTTGAGGAGGAATGGGGTTTGTCCAGTGGAGTCGGCTACGGCGTTGTTCAGCGCAAACTCTGCCCATGATAGCAAGGATGCCCAGTCATCCTGCCTGGCTGAAACAAAATGTCGCATGTATGTGACCAAGGTCTGGTTGGCCCTCTCTACCAACCCATTCGTCTCGGGATGATAAGCGGAAGAGAGATTCAACTCAATACTGAGAAGACGACATAGCTCTCTCCAGAACCGAGACGCAAACTGGGGACCCCGGTCACTGACAATTTTGTCAGGCATACCATGTAGGCGGAAGATGTGCTTAATGAACAACGCAGCCAAGGCCCGTGCAGAAGGTAACCGAGGTAGCGGCACAAAATGCACCATTTTCGAGAAATGATCGGTGATGACCCAGATGATGGTACAGCCGCGAGACTTGGGCAAACCCACGACAAAGTCCATCCTGACCATCTCCCAGGGCCTATCTGCCACCGGCAAGGGATAGAGCAACCCAGCTGGCCTTTGACGCGGAGATTTATTTTTGGCGCAGGAGACACACGCCAGAATATAATCCCTGACGTCCCGGACCATATGCGGCCACCAGTACGTCCTCGCCAGTAGCTCAGATGTCCTCTTTGTCCCAAAGTGTCCACCCACTCTGGACGAATGAGCCCAAGAGAGAACCTCCGGTCGCAAATTAATGGGCACAAAAGTCTTGCCCGGAGGCACAGACTCAAGCGAAACCAGCGCTACGGTTCTCAGGCTCTCAGAAGGAACAATAAGCCGAGGCTCCTCTTCCTCCTCTTCAGTTGACATAAGGGAGCGAGAGAGAGCATCAGCACGAATATTCTTCTCCCCGGCGAGAAAATGAAGAGAAAAGTGGAACCGGGAAAAGAACAAGGACCATCTGGCTTGGCGAGAATTTAGCCGCTGGGCTGTTTGTAAGTAGACCAAGTTTTTGTGGTCAGTGTAAACCTGGAAGGGAAACCGCGCACCTTCCAGAAGATGTCTCCACTCTGAAAAGGCCAACTTCATTGCTAGCAGCTCCCTATCCCCGATGGAGTAGTTTCTCTCCGCTGGCGAGAAGGTCTTAGAGAAGAAGAAGCATGGATGCTTCCGACCTTGAGCATCCTTCTGATAGAGGACTGCTCCAGCACCAACGGATGAGGCATCCACCTCCATTAGGAATGGCTTATCCACATCGGGACGATGTAAGATGGGAGCGCTAGCAAAGTGGGACTTAATAGAAGTGAAGGCCTTGGAGACCTCTTCCGACCACAATTTAGGATTCGCTCCCTTCTTGGTGAGGGCTACCAAGGGAGCTACCAGAGTTGAGAAGTGGGGAATGAACTGGCGGTAATAGTTAATGAACCCCATAAAGCGCTGCACCGCTTTAAGAGAATGGGGCTCTTGCCAGTCCATCACAGCCTGTAGTTTGGCAGGATCCATAGCCAATCCCTGGGCGGAGATGATATAGCCCAGGAACGGCAAAGACACCTGCTCAAACATACACTTCTCCAACTTAGCGTACAGAGAGTTTGCCCGTAGGAGGTCGAAGACTCTGCCAACATCTCTCCGGTGGGAGTCAATATCTGGAGAAAAGATGAGAATATCATCCAGATAGACTACAACTGAGGTGGAAAGCATATCCCAGAAGAAGTCATTGACAAAGTCTTGAAAAACGGCTGGGGCATTACAGAGCCCGAAGGGCATCACCAGATACTCATAGTGCCCATCTCTGGTGTTAAACGCCGTTTTCCATTCGTCCCTCTCACGGATGCGAATCAGGTTGTAAGCACCCCGCAGATCTAATTTAGTAAACACTCTAGCTCCCCGAAGCCTATCGAAGAGCTCAGATATCAAGGGCAAAGGATACTTGTTCGTAACGGTGATAGCGTTAAGACCCCTGTAGTCTATGAATGGACGTAGTTCCCCATTCTTCTTCTGCACGAAGAACCCTGCCCCAGCAGGTGACACTGACTTCCTGATAAACCCTCTTGCCAGATTCTCTTGAATGTACTGAGACATGGCCTCCGTCTCCGGGAGAGATAATGGATAAACTCGACCCCGGGGAGGCTCCGCACCAGGCAAGAGATCGATAGGACAGTCATAGGGGCGATGGGGCGGAAGGGTCTCAGCCGCCTTTTTGGAGAACACGTCTGCGTAAGACCAATATTGCTTGGGGAGAGAGGATAGATCTGCGGGTACCTCAGTAGTAGCAACCTGAACGCACTCTCGGTGACACCTACCCCCACATGATTCACCCCATCCCAGAATTCTGCCTGAGGACCACTCGATGTGAGGAGAGTGGTACCGTAGCCAAGGTATCCCCAACAGGACCTCATCAATACCCTCAGGAATGATGAGCAGAGAAATAATCTCCTGATGGGATGGCGACATGGACAGAGTAACAGGGATGGTCTGATGTGTTATCTGTGCGGGGAGTGTCGACCCATTCACCACTCGTACCGTTACTGGTTGAGATAGCATAACCAGGGGTATTGCGTGACGTTGGGCGAAGGCAGAAGACATAAAATTGCCCTCCGCCCCAGAATCCACGCAGAGGTCTACCGAGTGGGAGGATGAGCCAAAGGTAATTGTCCCCTTAAAGGACAATTTGGAGGCAAACGTCGCAGTGTCTAGTGCACCTCCACCTACTACCACTAGACGCTGACGTTTCCTCGACCGCTGATGACATCTGGTGGCAAGATGTCCTGACTGTTGGCATACATGGCAACCCTGGAGTGCACGAGCGGTCTGGGACTTAGATCCTGCTCGTGACACCACCTTAGGTTCCTGGAACTCAGGAGCCTGGACTGGAGATTCCAAAGGTTTGACGAAGGTGGGAGCCAGCCGAAACCTCTGCCTACACTGGGCTCGCTCTAACCTCCGCTCGTGAAAACGGAGGTCGATGCGAGTAGATACTGTTATTAACTCTTCCAGTGTGGCGGGAATCTCCCTAGTGGCCAGAGCATCCTTAACGTGGTCAGCCAGCCCCCTCCAAAATATAGGGATAAGGGCTTTATCCGACCACTCCAGCTCAGATGCTAGAGTGCGGAAATGGACGGCAAAAAGGCTGACCAAGGACGAGCCCTGAGTCAGTGCCAACAGTTGGAGCGCCGTGTCATGGGTGACACGAGGTCCTAGAAAGACCTGTTTCAGAGTGCTCAGGAATAACGGAGCACTCTGCACCACATGATCGCCACGCTCCCACAGCGGCGTAGCCCACTGCAACGCCCTGTCCGACAATAAGGAAATTATAAAGCCCACCTTAGCCCGCTCTGTAGGGAAACGAGAGGCCAGAAGCTCGAGATGTATTAAGCACTGACTCACGAAACCGCTACAGGACTTACTGTCACCAGAAAATTTCTCTGGTAGCGGGAGGCGAGATAGCGTCGGTACAGGGGCGGCAGTGGACAAGGTAGCTGCAGCCACACTTGCAGCCTGAAAAGCGACAGCAGTAACATCCACAGCTGAGGTTGAACGCTCAAGAGCCGCCAACCTTCCCTCCAGCTGCTGGATGTACCGCTGTAAACGCTGGTCGTCCGCCATTTTACTAGCCAGACCCTGGCGCTAGTATTCTGTTAGGACTGGCGGAACGCACCAAGACAGATGGTATAGATGCGTTCGCAGTCCGGGGTCCACCGTGCAGGTGAAAATCTGCTGCTAGCAATTAGCAGACTATATGGCGGTACACTAAAGTATACACGCATGGGTTGACCTCACCCAGCGTGAAAGAAACAATCCTGTTAAGGCACAGGACCGCGGTACCGCACCTAAAGCGCGAGCAAGTAGTCAGCGAACTCAACCCCAACTAGGATTGAAGTCCGATTAGACCCTTGCTGGCACAACACCGCAACTGGGTGTGTAAGGAGACTGAAGAGCAGTATTAAGGCACAAGAGTGCATGCAGTGCCGCACTGACGAACGCCACTAACCACCCAGGCTTGGGTAAGGAAAGCACAGAGGAAGTGCACGGCGCCGTACTGGCGGTCACAGCAACTGGACGCTATAATGTGTGACTAGTGCTGTAGGATAAGTCGGGCGCTGGGTAGCAGCCATACACCTTCCGCGAACAGTCATTCAATAGGGTAGGGGTATCCAAGGACGACTTGCACTCACAACATACACACATTAGCGATTGAAAGACAATACTAGCGCATGGCCGTGCGGTCATGCGCAGTTTATATAGCAGCAGCACAGGAAGTGGCCACAGCACCTTTGCCCTTCCAAGACCTGCCAAGAGGACCAATGGAATGTGCTGCAGAGCCTGAGCACATGACCCTCGATCTCCAATGGGAGATCTTACCCTGGGCATGCTCAGTACGTGCAGACAAGGACTTAGTCCCAGAGAAGTCCGCTCGCTGCTGACCAGCACTGACTTTAATGGCAGAGACTGGAGAAGCAGCAGTAACTCTCAGAACATAGTGAGAACGAGCAAGACGCTGGGACCGACGTCTTTGCTGAGCAGACTCCACTGTGGCTGGACAAGAATGGGAGACCGCAGCGGAGGTGGCTCGAGATTCCCCCTGTGCAGAAGCGGGAACTCGACCCTTAACAGGAAGCACACAGAGTGGGCTAAAATATTTATTGTCAAATCACATTCCACACCTACAGGAAAAACACATTTTAAGATAGCTTTAACTAATTGCTAGCAGATGCTAGCTAACAATGGGGTTATGTCCTGGTCAGACATTTAGATTAACGAAGGTGGCAAAGGCAAGTACATTTTTGATTAAATTGGTGATTTCTGCCAGAACAACTGGTTAAACTTGAAAATTTTGATGACACAAAATCTGATACGATTCTATCATTACTCTGCAAGTCAGGCGTGAAATGTTGTAAAACCTTCTTAAATGGTAACCCTCGCGCTAAATGTTGTAATACATATATGCAATAATGGCCGCATACACGGCTATACAAATCCTGAATTTGCGCGCTCTGATAACAATAAGAATAACAATTCTTGTTCAGGAATGTCACAAAATCGCGTGGAAAGATAATATTGTCCGCACGGAAGCCGTAACTATCAAAAAATATGCCCGTCTTATCGTCGCAGAGTACGATTAATATCCAGTGGCGACCAGCTTGATTCGCCGGGTCTGTATTCACAATATATGCCGCGGGTCTCTGAGTCACTCTTTCTTCCGGAAGCAAATCACACGGAAACACACCGGCGAATATGCAGTCTGTATAATTATCGGCCCGCACTACAACTGTAAGCTGCAGACTGTCCATCGTTGCTTAATTAAAATCGTACAAGATCTCTCGCCTGTTATTAATTTCCAGAATGGTGTGGTTGACTGCAAAGACAATCATATTTATCGTGTGGGGTGTCGCTAGCGCAAAGCGGACTTCAGCACGCAGGTTACCTGTTTTAATGAGCGAGAAATGGCCTCCAGGCTCTTGATCAGGCGATAAATCAAAAGCAAATAGCGTGAATCCAGCCATAAATTCTTCACGATCTATCGCCATGGCACAATCAGCCTTTTGCTTGCCCGATATATGGGCAAGCGCTATATACTCTCTGATGGCTAAATCATCATTAAAATTAGGATTATAAGGTCTCACGGGTATCTGCTGACCATCCAGATATAATGCCGCGTGGTTGACGTGGTAGTGGTGAAAGTCCAGCGGGTTTTTTGTATAAGAACCGCTGAAGGCCTCACTATCTACAAACCCCAATATAACAGTTTTTGGTATCTGTCCTAGGAAGAGGTTCTCGTGGTTCGTGATCCGTGTCCCTGCGGCGATGCTGTACACTTTCAGGCATGTTCGGTCAACAGCGTACTTGGCTGTTGCGGATAGGAGGGCCGGGCTGTGGCCGATTCGGACAGCCGGAGATACCTGCACTCTTTTCACATAGAGAGCCGCCTGCGAGATTTGCACCTTCAGCGGCTCGGCTTCTGCGGACATGAGGCAGAAAGTATCCTTATTTCTTGACAGCTTAACCTTAAGGTCAAGGCCATTCAATATTAACTTTGGCTGGTTAAATATATCCCCAAAAATGGGCCCCAAAAGGTCGATGGGTTTTGAGCGAGAAGCGGCACTGGCTGTTTTGATAAATCCCGCATTTGCGCCATCCAGGCGCCTGTCATTATGATGCCCCGCAGTGTCTTTATAGAACAAACCGGCTGTAAACTGTGATGCCAGCGTCTGTGAACTGTAATTTAAAAGGGTCTCTATGTACGCTCTATAGCTGTAGAGATTGTCCGATTGTGAGAAAAGCCGGTCTCCCAGAGTAATATCGACCTGGTTAAAAAGAGTGGCTAGAGGGTAGTTTATGAGCGCCACACGCGCACCATCGGCATTGGCCGTATTATCCTGCTTCACGATGCGACAGCTTATGTACAGCAGCGTGTTGTTCAGATCATAATACTAATCGCCGCTATCAGATATGTAAAATTCCAACGGGCCATTGTCTGACAGAGCCGCAACCGGCTGTACTTCTACAAATAGAGATTTCTCTATACTTGTTTGGGTCGGTGGTACGGCAAAAATATCCAGTTCAGATTTTGCGCACTCTACAGAAGCGTCATGCAGGAAAGCCATGATAACTGATTAGAAGATGTCGTCCACAGAGCGTCTTACTCGTTTCTGACGGGGGCGTCTCTTGGATGTAGTTTTATTCATGAGCATCGGCGGTAAAGGCGGGCAAACGCGCCTCTTTCTTTTTTGGGCTTTTTTAGCGACATAGATTATCCCAGAGCCGTCTTGCTGGGTTGGTGTATTTATCCTTTTCATAAGGGCCGTCGATGCTGATGTGACAGCATCTGCCGCGATGTTCCGGGCAGCCGTCCGAACGTGTGGTTTTACCAATTCTAAGCCTTTCCTGAAAAGCGGCACGGCGCGGCGAAATAAGCCTTTAAATATCCCGGCCAGGCCAGAACCATACATTTACTCGCTCCCGCGGAACCCCTCTAGCCCGTGCCCCGACTGGGCAGTATAGTAGCGGGCATAAACAGCAGGATCTCCATACACCCTTTGAGACACCATTTTATCATGTCAATGCTGGCGAGGTCTAAAATGTAATCGCACTATACACTTGCTGTATCTGAATTTAACCGGCGTGCCCTGGTCCGACATGACTGTAATGTTTATGGAGTCAAAGTGTTGCTTGCACAGCGGTATGTAATCGGGCCGTGAGTAGCGCACCGTGACAATATCATTATCATCGCCTCTAACTTCTACGGTTCGTAACAGTTGAACGTAGCTGTCCCCTACAAGCTGATGTTGAATTATATCAGTGTATACAAAAAGCGAATAAAAACCAGCCTTTGAATCGGGGTAAAAGCGGCGATTCCACGGCATTAAAGCAACGGGGGAGTCATCGACGGTCTGCAGGCCGAAAATAAATTTTAGCTTAGTACCCAGAGCAAACTGTATAGGGGATGGGTCGGGCAGGATCACCTCTCGGCGTAGCTCATCATACCGTATTCTGTAGGCAGGCGTGGATAAATACAGCGCTTCTATTCGGGCATTGACCTCGCCAACTAGCTTAGAAATGGTCGAGTAAAATCCTGATTTTATGTGATACTGTACTAACGGTTCGCCGTGTTTAGCCGCGTAGAAGCTCCCTTCAAAAGTATCAAACGTGTTCCACGTATGGGGGTACTGTGTTTCCGTTAACGCCACCTCATAATCTGCTGAAAGATGAACGGCCCTCGCTAACTTGGTATTGTAGTCCGATATGGTGTTTTCGGGGTAGATTTTAATTGAAGAATTACTGGGTAATGTGACGAAAAACGAACCCGCTTCCATGGTTATATATCTGTCAACTCCGAGGCCGGGATCCAACTATTGAATTTTTCGGGGTAGCCCAGCCATTTGACAAAGCAGTGACTCACACCCCTGACACGTTTTTTTCTCAAAATCTTTTCTACTCTGTAGACACGATTCTCATCCATAGGTATTTTTTGCAGCTCTTCCTTATAAAATGACCCCTCTACAGCCTCTCCGGCTAAATCACTGATTTTATAAAGGGGCTTATGAAATTTATTGGAGAAGGCGGTAATTAAAAAAATCTCTTCGCTGTACGTTTTCTCATAGCCCTTACAGAAGGGCCCCTTATAGCGCGATATTCTGACATGAGACCCAACCTTTAAAGACGGTTTAATCGGTTTATTAGTAATAGTAGAACTGTAAATATTGCGCCAGATTTGCATCACGTTTCTCTCTGACACAGACGCGGGACTACAGCGGAGTGGTACGTATGGTTGTAGCTATGCAGCAAATCCGGTAAAATATCAATATACCTAAAGGTATTATGCCGCGTAAGATAGCACCACATACGGGTTTTTAATGTGCGATTAAAACGCTCGACCATAGCGGCTTTTACATCATTGTTTGTAAAAAAAGTGTTGAATATTATGCATATTACATAGTTGCTTGAGTGGTGAATTTATAAATTATTTGCCGCGATCCGTCTGCAGTTTCTTCGGTATTCGCTTATCATTTTGAAATATTAATTTGAACGATCTGGCGACACTAGCACCGGTCTTGTTTGACAAGGCCACGCACCACGCGTATCTCGATAGAACATCAATCACCATCAGGATGTATTTGACATTATCATTTTCCCTTGAATAGTCAATTAAACTTACGAGATCTGCCTGCCACTGCGCATCAATGTCCGAGACGTAAATTTTATTTGTCAAAAAGCGTTTTCTAGCAGGCTTGTGTAGCGTGTAGGCGTCTTGCTTATTCAGCCAAGCAATCACATCAGATTTCTTTATTCCGTGCTCTCTCATAGTAACATAGTAACATAGTAACATAGTTAGTAAGGCCGAAAAAAGACATTTGTCCATCCAGTTCAGCCTATATTCCATCATAATAAATACCCAGATCTACGTCCTTCTACAGAACCTAATAATTGTATGATACAATATTGTTTTGCTCCAGGAAGACATCCAGGCCTCTCTTGAACCCCTCGACTGAGTTCGCCATCACCACCTCCTCAGGCAAGCAATTCCAGATTCTCACTGCCCTAACAGTAAAGAATCCTCTTCTATGTTGGTGGAAAAACCTTCTCTCCTCCAGACGCAAAGAATGCCCCCTTGTGCCCGTCACCTTCCTTGGTATAAACAGATCCTCAGCGAGATATTTGTATTGTCCCCTTATATACTTATACATGGTTATTAGATCGCCCCTCAGTCGTCTTTTTTCTAGACTAAATAATCCTAATTTCGCTAATCTATCTGGGTATTGTAGTTCTCCCATCCCCTTTATTAATTTTGTTGCCCTCCTTTGTACTCTCTCTAGTTCCATTATATCCTTCCTGAGCACCGGTGCCCAAAACTGGACACAGTACTCCATGTGCGGTCTAACTAGGGATTTGTACAGAGGCAGTATAATGCTCTCATCATGTGTATCCAGACCTCTTTTAATGCACCCCATGATCCTGTTTGCCTTGGCAGCTGCTGCCTGGCACTGGCTGCTCCAGGTAAGTTTATCATTAACTAGGATCCCCAAGTCCTTCTCCCTGTCAGATTTACCCAGTGGTTTCCCGTTCAGTGTGTAATGGTGATATTGATTCCCTCTTCCCATGTGTATAACCTTACATTTATCATTGTTAAACCTCATCTGCCACCTTTCAGCCCAAGTTTCCAACTTATCCAGATCCATCTGCAGCAGAATACTATCTTCTCTTGTATTAACTGCTTTACATAGTTTTGTATCATCTGCAAATATCGATATTTTACTGTGTAAACCTTCTACCAGATCATTAATGAATATGTTGAAGAGAACAGGTCCCAATACTGACCCCTGCGGTACCCCACTGGTCACAGCGACCCAGTTAGAGACTATACCATTTATAACCACCCTCTGCTTTCTATCACTAAGCCAGTTACTAACCCATTTACACACATTTTCCCCCAGACCAAGCATTCTCATTTTGTGTACCAACCTCTTGTGCGGCACGGTATCAAACGCTTTGGAAAAATCGAGATATACCACGTCCAATGACTCACCGTGGTCCAGTCTATAGCTTACCTCTTCATAAAAACTGATTAGATTGGTTTGACAGGAGCGATTTCTCATAAACCCATGCTGATATGGAGTTAAACAGTTATTCTCATTGAGATAATCCAGAATAACATCCCTCAGAAACCCTTCAAATATTTTACCAACAATAGAGGTTAGACTTACTGGCCTATAATTTCCAGGTTCACTTTTAGAGCCCTTTTTGAATATTGGCACCACATTTGCTATGCGCCAGTCCTGCGGAACAGACCCTGTCGCTATAGAGTCACTAAAAATAAGAAATAATGGTTTATCTATTACATTACTTAGTTCTCTTAGTACTCGTGGGTGTATGCCATCCGGACCCGGAGATTTATCTATTTTAATCTTATTTAGCCGGTTTCGCACCTCTTCTTGGGTTAGATTGGTGACCCTTAATATAGGGTTTTCATTGTTTCTTGGGATTTCACCTAGCATTTCATTTTCCACCGTGAATACCGTGGAGAAGAAGGTGTTTAATATGTTAGCTTTTTCCTCGTCATCTACAACCATTCTTTCCTCACTATTTTTTAAGGGGCCTACATTTTCAGTTTTTATTCTTTTACTATTGATATAGTTGAAGAACAGTTTGGGATTAGTTTTACTCTCCTTAGCAATGTGCTTCTCTGTTTCCTTTTTGGCAGCTTTAATTAGTTTTTTAGATAAAGTATTTTTCTCCCTATAGTTTTTTAGAGCTTCAATGGTGCCATCCTGCTTTAGTAGTGCAAATGCTTTCTTTTTACTGTTAATTGCCTGTCTTACTTCTTTGTTTAGCCACATTGGGTTTTTCCTATTTCTAGTCCTTTTATTCCCACAAGGTATAAACCGCTTACACTGCCTATTTAGGATGTTCTTAAACATTTCCCATTTATTATCTGTATTCTCATTTCTGAGGATATTGTCCCAGTCTACCAGATTAAGGGCATCTCTAAGCTGTTCAAACTTTGCCTTCCTAAAGTTCAATGTGTTTGTGACTCCCTGACAAGTCCCCCTAGTGAAAGACAGGTGAAACTGCACAATATTGTGGTCGCTATTTCCTAAATGCCTAACCACCTGCAGATTTGTTATTCTGTCAGGTCTATTAGATAGTATTAGGTCTAAAAGTGCTGCTCCTCTGGTTGGATTCTGCACCAATTGTGAAAGATAATTTTTCTTGGTTATTAGCAGAAACCTGTTGCCTTTATGGGTTTCACAGGTTTCTGTTTCCCAGTTAATATCCGGGTAGTTAAAGTCCCCCATAACCAGGACCTCATTATGGGTTGCAGCTTCATCTATCTGCTTTAGAAGTAGACTTTCCATGCTTTCTGTTATATTTGGGGGTTTGTAACAGACCCCAATGAGAATTTTGTTACCATTTTTCCCTCCATGAATTTCAACCCATATGGACTCGACATCCTCATTCCCTTCGCTAATATCCTCCCTTAAAGTGGACTTTAGACAAGACTTTACATAGAGACAAACCCCTCCTCCTCTCCGATTTTTACGATCCTTTCTAAACAGACTGTAACCCTGTAAGTTAACTGCCCAGTCATAGCTTTCATCTAACCATGTCTCGGTTATTCCCACTATGTCAAAGTTACCTGTAGATATTTCTGCTTCTAGTTCTTCCATCTTGTTTGTCAGGCTTCTGGCGTTTGCGAGCATGCAGTTTAGAGGATTTTGTTTTGTTCCAATCTCCTCACTGTGGATTGTTTTAGAAATGTTCTTACCTCCCTTCTGAGTATGTTTTCCTGGGTCGTCTTTGTTCGAGTGTAATGTTTTTCTTCCCGTCCCCTCTTCTTCTAGTTTAACGCCCTCCTGATGAGTGTAGCGAGTCTCTCTAAATAATTTGTCAATTCCGCAGAACGATCTGGGAGCCACTGTTGTAAAATATTGTTTTTCTAATATGTCATCATACGATTTAGACATCATGATTGATTAAAATGATTGTGTCTCGTTAATCAGCAGCCTGCTTCTTTCAGAAATTCAGCTGTATAAAATTTCCGGTTTTAATCCGGCTATATCATGCGTGAGTTAATACATGCAATAATTGCATGTATGGGTGTGTTCTGGGTGTTAACAGAAGGCGTGTGGCAGGGGCGTAACTGGGTGTGTTTCTGGGTGTTAACAGCTGGCTTGTTTTCTGACACTCGGGTTTAAATACAGCCGGCTGTACCACTGCAGTACAGCAGACATCCACCAGAAGCCAGACAAGACTAATAGCAGAGCCATTCTAAATGTAAGTATATAAGACAGTTGTCTTATTATTCACAAATGCTTAATTATATTTAACTATGCATCTCTAAAACCACAATTAAGGATGTTATTTGTTTAATAAGTTAGTGTTATACTGAAAGCTAGCTGCATATTTAGTTGCGCTGTATAATATAGTTTACTGCATAAACCATATTTGTGGTACATAATTAATATAGAAAGACTTATCCGCGGGCAGCTATTATGGCATAATTTGTGTAATACAGCAGTTAATACAGCCTAACTAGCGTATTCAGCGCTTACTTACTACCTATGTTTTGTTTAACATAGACATATTTATAGTCATATTTATACAGTAGCTGCATATTTAGTTGTGTTGTATAATATAGTTTTACTGCATAAACCATATTTGTGGTACATAATTAATATAGAAAGACTTATCCGTATTACCCATGATTTGCTTAGTATAATCATTTTTATACACGGGGCGCAGTTTTATTTGTTGGGGTATATAAATGAGTTTCACGAGTGGTGGTGTGTGGTTAATATAGATTGCACAAAAAATTTACACAGATAATTTATTTTAGATGGAATCCCAAAATTTTTCCAGCCAAATTGCGGATTCGGTAGTCGGTATGTTTCAAGATTTATATAAATGTATCTGTTAGTGTTCCATTCTAAGTAAGGGCTGTTTAGTATATTATATTTATATTGTTTTATTCTTTCTTGTTTAAGATGAATTTATCAGGAACATTCCCGATGATGTAGGTGAATTTATCAGGAACATTCCCGATGATGTAGATGAATTTATCAGGAACATTCCCGATGATTTTTTAAACAGCTTCAGCGTGCCTACTCTGGAGTGTGATACAGCTGGTGCTGAGTATCGTAACACTAATGAAGGTGACGCGGCTGTGTGGGATTTGACTCAGGACATCATAGGTGCGTTGTGTGTCTGCGTGTGTGTATATAGCTTTTAAGTATTTAGACGTGTAAATATATATATACAGTGGGGCAAAAAAGTATTTAGTCAGTCAGCAATAGTGCAAGTTCCACTACTTAAAAAGATGAGAGGCGTCTGTAATTTACATCATAGGTAGACCTCAACTATGGGAGACAAACTGAGAAAAAAAAATCCAGAAAATCACATTGTCTGTTTTTTTTATCATTTTTTTTGCATATTATGGTGGAAAATAAGTATTTGGTCAGAAACAAACAATCAAGATTTCTGGCTCTCACAGACCTGTAACTTCTTCTTTAAGAGTCTCCTTTTTCCTCCACTCATTACCTGTAGTAATGGCACCTGTTTAAACTTGTTATCAGTATAAAAAGACACCTGTGCACACCCTCAAACAGTCTGACTCCAAACTCCACTATGGTGAAGACCAAAGAGCTGTCAAAGGACACCAGAAACAAAATTGTAGCCCTGCACCAGGCTGGGAAGACTGAATCTGCAATAGCCAACCAGCTTGGAGTGAAGAAATCAACAGTGGGAGCAATAATTAGAAAATGGAAGACATACAAGACCACTGATAATCTCCCTCGATCTGGGGCTCCACGCAAAATCCCACCCCGTGGGGTCAGAATGATCACAAGAACGGTAAGCAAAAATCCCAGAACCACGCGGGGGGACCTAGTGAATGAACTGCAGAGAGCTGGGACCAATGTAACAAGGCCTACCATAAGTAACACACTACGCCACCATGGACTCAGATCCTGCAGTGCCAGACGTGTCCCACTGCTTAAGCCAGTACATGTCCGGGCCCGTCTGAAGTTTGCTAGAGAGCATTTGGATGATCCAGAGGAGTTTTGGGAGAATGTCCTATGGTCTGATGAAACCAAACTGGAACTGTTCGGTAGAAACACAACTTGTCGTGTTTGGAGGAAAAAGAATACTGAGTTGCATCCATCAAACACCATACCTACTGTAAAGCATGGTGGTGGAAACATCATGCTTTGGGGCTGTTTCTCTGCAAAGGGGCCAGGACGACTGATCCGGGTACATGAAAGAATGAATGGGGCCATGTATCGTGAGATTTTGAGTGCAAACCTCCTTCCATCAGCAAGGGCATTGAAGATGAAACGTGGCTGGGTCTTTCAACATGACAATGATCCAAAGCACACCGCCAGGGCAACGAAGGAGTGGCTTCGTAAGAAGCATTTCAAGATCCTGGAGTGGCCTAGCCAGTCTCCAGATCTCAACCCTATAGAAAACCTTTGGAGGGAGTTGAAAGTCCGTGTTGCCAAGCGAAAAGCCAAAAACATCACTGCTCTAGAGGAGATCTGCATGGAGGAATGGGCCAACATACCAACAACAGTGTGTGGCAACCTTGTGAAGACTTACAGAAAACGTTTGACCTCTGTCATTGCCAACAAAGGATATATTACAAAGTATTGAGATGAAATTTTGTTTCTGACCAAATACTTATTTTCCACCATAATATGCAAATAAAATGTTAAAAAAAACAGACAATGTGATTTTCTGGATTTTTTTTTCTCAGTTTGTCTCCCATAGTTGAGGTCTACCTATGATGTAAATTACAGACGCCTCTCATCTTTTTAAGTGGTGGAACTTGCACTATTGCTGACTGACTAAATACTTTTTTGCCCCACTGTATATATATATTAATTCTTTACAGATGTCGACATGTTTCCAGAACCAATCACCTCGGAACACAATCAGATGCCTGTTGAGGAACTGATGTACCAGACCCCCACACCGAGAAACAGCCCTGTTTCTAGAGCCCCTAAAAAACAGCGCGGACCGGAGAGCCGTAAAGGAAAAGGTGACAATCATATGAAAACGTGTTTTTTGCACAACCGCTCTGAGAAAATCCACCACGCCTCTACTAAGGCCTATATCTTTATTTATAGCTTGTAAACTGAAGCCTAGAAGAATTTTCGCAAAAGAGAATATACCGCAGCTAATGGCGATCCTCACAGAAGCTCCAGAAGACGCCACGACAATCATTCAGCACACACCGCTAGCCCGTAAGTGTATATTTTGATATACATGCACAGTCTCTGTACAATCAATGATACACGTGCTTCACCAATGAGATCTAGGGCCCACACATATCTGACACATGTATAATCTTTCCTGCAACTAAGCGCAGCGACCTGCGGCGGTCTCACCCATATCTGACACATGTATAATCTTTCCTGCAGCTAAACGCAAAGTCATGAGAAAAACACCTCCAGCACCTCTACAGCCGCTACAGCTCTCCGAGAATGGCACAGTACCAGTGTGGACGGCAATACAGTCGGCTAATGGAGCTGTTAGAACATCTCCACTATCACCGATCTGTGTGGTGCAGAGCGCAGGAAACCCTGTACCGTCGGGCCAGCGTGAAATACTCCATTCAAGTACCGGACAGCCATCGACCAACCGTGTGAATGACCCCGCGCTACTTTATCCAGAAGTGGTAGAGGCACCCCGAAAACATAAGCGAAAAACAAAGCATATTACAGAGCCACCAACCACATCCAGCGCCGTGGGTACCACAGCCACGATGACTCGTGAAGAGCTTGATCGCGAGATTGATCAGCTCGCTGGTGGTAAGCAATCACCCGTAGAACCGCTCATTATACGTATGACCCACACTATGCAACCATCAGCGACATGTCTAACTGTACCTGCTAATACCTCTGGGGCCGCTCCCTCAGGAGCAGCTAATTTGGGCGGCCCATCTCATGTCTGTGTATCTAACTCTGTTAATGTTAAGAAACGGTCAAAGAGGTCTTTACCAGCGGATGTTAACGTGTGGAAAGAGCTTAAGGTGTGTAAAAAGCCACGGATTCAGGCGGCATCTACAAGTCTGCTGCATGAATCCATCGGCTGGGGCCCCACTGAAATGCAGGTGTGTCAGGAACAGTTCAGCCACTACTTACACTACAAACTCTGGGCCCCCAAAATAATGTTTTTTTGTGATACTTTTGAAAAATTATTATCAACACAAATCCCAACACATGCTAATAAGGCCGAACTATACGCACTCCGGAGCCTGCAACTGGCTGGCGAGATAACAACTACAGCGACCCCATTATGACTAAATATGGTCGGCTATGGCCTGCATAAACCACCTAAACTAACACTACCCAGGTATAATAGGGCTAGAGTTATAAAGAGGGCTCTAAAATTGTTGGTCAGCGCTAGACGGGCGCTATGCGCTAGGAGGCGTCGTGGTGGCATGTGTCCTGCAATGCCTCTACAGACACCCCAGCCGTCGTCACAAGAGTCAGAACGGCAATCACATAGCCGAGACAACTCTCCAGATGCAGCGCCAGCATCTGCACAAAATTCACAAGCCTCAGACGCTGGCGCTGCTGCTGATGGTAATGTGCGGAGCCCCGATCATACAGTATTTTTGCAACACATCCATCATCATGAAAGGGCCCTCCGCAATTTCAACGGCCATATACATACAGATCATTTTAGATTTGTAAATTTGGAGCGTGTACGATCATTTGAAGAGGGCGTGAATATTGTTCATGAAGGCATTCAGGCATTACTGGATAGAATCATCAGGGACATTGAACCTGGTGACTTTGTACAGTTAAGGTTTGATGCCGGCGATACTTTAGACCCTATTTTCACTACAAAACAAACCCGTGAAGATTTTAATTCTGAATCTTTTTTAAATGCTGTTGCCAGCGCACTTCAAAGTAACAATGAATGCATATCATCCAATTCGCTAAAGCTAGTCGTCACCATCATTAAAAACCGACGCGGTGGTGTAAAACAAAAAAGGCGCTTGAAATCTATAGCGAGCAGTCAGATCATTAAACAAAAGAGACAATGGCTGTATGATTTTAACAATTACACGACAAATCTGTGTTTGGCTGCTAGTGTGTGCGCCCTGATGGACGACACGGATGTCACTGATGCTGTTTTACTGAGCCGCTCTAAAAACATACACACAGCACTGGGCATCCCTTATGGGCAATTAGTGAGTTTTAGCGACATCCCGGCATTTTAAAAATATTTGGGGGTCACCATTAAAGTACTGTACTATAGTCAGGGTGATTGGCGTTACTTTCAGAGCGGTAATACAACTAATGGTAAAACCGTATTCATATTGTTCCATGATAATCACTACTACGGTATCAAAAATATGAAGGGTTTTATCGGGGCTGATTACTTTTGTGAGCTCTGCAATTCAGTGTTTCACCACAAAAACAATCATTCCTGCCAGTATTTTTGTAAAGCCTGTCAGAGAGAGAATTGTGTAGAAAGCAGGCCCGACCAGCAGCCCAGATGTCCTGTTTGCAGAGTTTATTGCCGCTCGAGCGTGTGCTTAGATTATCACAAACAATTGGCTGTAGGCGACCCAGCATTCTGCAGACTTAAAACATTTCGTGATAAATGCAACCGTTTTGTTCCCAGAAATAGCGAGACTGAGCATAAATGTAATGGTTTGCGCTGTCCTGTATGTCGCAGACATATAAATAAATTTGATGCCCATCTTTGTTACATGCGGAAGTATGTAGCACAGGATGAGTCAGAT
This sequence comes from Ranitomeya imitator, assembly GCF_032444005.1. Lineage (NCBI taxonomy): Eukaryota > Metazoa > Chordata > Amphibia > Anura > Dendrobatidae > Ranitomeya > Ranitomeya imitator. Next base: position 592,301,216 of record NC_091284.1, read on the forward strand.
TGTTATATCTTTTATGATTTTGAATGTATGCAGGAGACAGGCACGCACATCCCGAATTACATTTATGCTACAACGCTGTATGGCCACCCCTCCTGGGAGTTTGAGGGTGATACCTGCACACATGACTTTGTACAGTTCTTTACAAGCGGTAAATTTTCAGATCATACATTTTATTGCCCACAATGGTGGAAGATATGACGCATACTTTATTGTTAAGGAACTGATTTCTGAAAAACTACAAGTACAGTTGATAACCCAAGGTGGTCGTCTCTTGTGTGTGACGCTACCCGATTTGTCTATAAGGTTCATAGACTCTCTAAATTTTATCCCCATGAAACTCAGTAAATTACCACAGGCCATGGGCTTTTCAGGTGGCAAAGTACATTTTCCACACTTTTTCAATACCAGAGAAAACCAAAACTATGTAGGTCCCATAACTGATGTAAAATATTATGGGGTGGAGTACATGTCACCTGGTGAGAAGGTAGAGTTCCTGGAGTGGTATGAGACACAGGTAAATACAACTTTTGACTTCATGGCCGAGCTAAAATCTTATTGCAAACAAGATGTTGAAATTTTGAGACACGCCTGTGAGATCTATAGCGAGCGTATTATGCAGATGACGCAGAAAAATGTTAAAAAATACTGTAAGCGTCAGAAGCAAAGGATTGTAGTGAGCAGATCTGTTGACCCTTTTCAGCTCATCACACTGGCCTCGGTGTGTATGACAATGTACCGGTTTAAATTTCTACCAAAAAAGACAATCGCCATTTTACCTGGTGATAATTATCACAAGGCAAAAAAGCGCTACTCGACACCCGCTATACAGTGGCTCATGTATGTAGCCCACTCCGAGAACATCGACATACAGCACGCTTTGAGGGGCGGTGAAAAACAAGTCGGGAAATATTTTCTAGATTGTTATGCCTATGTTAGCGGCCAACACATAGCCTTTGAATTTCAGGGTTGTTTTTACCACGGGTGTCCCATGTGCTATAATGAGAATGACACGAATAAGGTCACAAGCACGTCCTACGGACAATTATATTTTACCTTTTTAGCTAAAAAGCGTTACTTACAGTGCTGCGGCTACACAATAACAGTGATGTGGGAGCATGAGTGGAATGAAATGGTTGAAAATGATTCTAACCTTCAAGCATTTCTCCGCCAGATGGAATTCCCCGTTCCTTTAGACCCCCGTGATGCGCTTTATGGCGGGCGAACTAACGCCATTAAGCTCTATCACCATCTGGAAGAAGGGGAGACTTTACATTACTACGATTTCACCAGTCTGTACCCCTTCGTAAACAAAACTAAAACATACCCTGTAGGCCATCCAGACATCATCTACGACAATTTTGGATTCATTAAAAAATACTTTGGCATTGCTAAAGTCAAGGTCTACCCGCCGAGAGATTTATTTTTTCCAGTTCTGCCGGTAAAACTCAACAAAAAATTAATGTTTCCCCTTTGCTACACATGCGCTGCAAATTCCCAGGCAGATATTTGTGCCCATAGTGATGACGAACGGGCGCTGACAGGCACCTGGTGCACTATAGGGCTCGAGATGGCGATAGAAAAAGGGTATCGGATCGCGCACATCTATGAAATATGGCATTCTCCTAAAACCACTGATGATCTGTTTGCTCCCTACATTAAATTACATCTTAGGGATAAGCAGGAAGCCTCTGGTTATCCTAGCTGGTGTAATGATGACGACAAGAAACGGCAGTACATTGACTCTTTTCTTGAAAAAGAAGGTGTCCAATTACGGCCTGAAAATATAGCTGTCAATCCTGCTAAGAGACAGATCTCCAAGCTTTTCTTAAATTCTTTATGGGGAACGTTTGCTCAGAGATCTAATCTATCATGTACCAGCATTGTTAGGGATCCAGATGAGCTTTTTAAGTATTTGTTCCTGCCTTACTATGACATTTCGATGTTGCATTTCCTTGATGATGACACTGCAACCATTAACTGGAAATATGCAAAAGGCCACCACACACTCAACAGAAACACAAACATTTTTATAGCGTGTTTTACAACCGCGTATGCCCGGCTTGAACTCTATTCGCAGCTGGACCGGCTGCAGGAGAGGTGTCTTTATCACGACACAGATTCAGTTATTTTTGTACAGAGAGATGGTGAGTGGCAACCGCCTTTAGGCAATTACCTGGGTGAACTGACCCGTGAAATACCCGGTGGTACACACATCACAGAATTTGTACCTGCGGGCCCCAAAACTTACGGATACAAACTCAACACCGGTAAAACTGTCTTAAAAGTTAAGGGGATAACACTAAATGTTGGTAACTCTCAATCTATTAATTTCAACAGTCTAAAAGATCTGGTTCTGGACTACCTGCACAATTCTGCCGCAGAAACTCAGAAACGTATTGTCATACAACATCCCTCCATTGTGAGAAATAAAAAGTACTGGGATATTGAAACAAGGCCATTACGCAAAACACAAAAGTGCGTTTATACCAAGCGGCGACTATTAGACGCTTTCACAACACTACCTTTTGGGTATTAGTCGAGTATTGTGATGGATACGCGTCTGCAGCACCCATTCTCATGCATTCTAGCAGGCCCGTCTAATTCTGGAAAGAGCTATTTTGTAAAACAGCTGCTATATAATATTGAAGCTAATTTTTCTCAGAAACCTGATAATATTGTATGGTTTTATTCGTGTTGGCAAAAACTATATGATGAAATCTCTCTCTCTTTTCCCCACGCCAGATTTGTGGAGGGTCTGCCGAATACATTCGTAGATGACGAATTATTCCCACCGGAGAAGGTGAATTTGGCGATTGTTGATGATCTCATGGAGAGTGCTAGTGAAAATTGTGAGATAGAAAAAGCCTTTACCAAGTATGTGCACCACAGAAATCTCAGCATATTTTACCTGGTGCAAAACATATTTTGTCAGGATAAGAAAAGCCGTACGATAAATTTAAACACAAAGTACATGATGCTTTTTAATAACCCCCGAGATAAATTGCAAATTTTAACTCTAGCTCGTCAGATGTATCCCGGAAAAACACATTTTTTCCTAGAAGCTTTTGAGGATGCCACGCGTGACCCTTACGGGTATTTGCTTGTAGATTTGAGAGCTAATACCCCTGAGGATCTGCGTTTAAGGACTGGGTTGTTTCCACCCGCGTTGCCCGCTGTCTATGTTCAAAAGAAAAACACTTCTAAAAAATGAATTTTTTCCCGGTATCAGACATTCTACGCTGTGTGCATTGTGATGTAAAGATGTCTGAGAGGCTCCGGCGTAACTGGTCGCTCTTAAAAACCCTAGTGAAAGCAACCCCCGCTGTCAGAAAGTCTATTTTGCGCAATGCAAGCAATGATTTAATTACAGCCATAGGCGAGATTGCTTTAAATATCTTAAAAGGCAGGATTCCGCTGAAAGAGCGCCAAAAAGGTATATTAAAGAAGTGGCGTAAAGCTATAAGAACCCTGAGCGACAGATCTCAGCCCATAAAGAAAAAGAAGCGACTACTAAAACAGGCCGGTGGGTTTATCGGCCCTCTTTTAGCTTTTACAATTCCAATAATAACAAGCCTGATCGCCGGAAGATAATGGAGCATGCAGCGAAAATGTATCTAGTCCCCAAACAGGAGCTAGACAAACTAAGACCCGGTACTGCAGATAACATACGCGACAGTGTTATTCGACGCCTTGATGGTGAAATTAGCGACACTTTACATCGTCGTGACATTCCCGATGATGTGAAAATTAAAATGTATAGCTCTGTGCTACAACGCTACTTGGTACATACGCGGCACAGCTCAAAAGAAGTAACGGCTTTAAATCTCGTTAACACTCCTGATCCTGGTCAGCAACAATTGCCAAATACCGACTCTGATAAAAATCAGGAGATCGCTGAAATTGTCAGCCATATAAACCAAAGATATAAAAAGAATGCTGAATTTTTACTAAACAGATTGCTGCAGAATAAAAATGTTACAGCCTGGAATAATAAAGCTGAATTTATTTTCAAAGGATCCGTAATACCAGGGTCTAACTTACTGGATTTGGTACGTAGTACAACGCAGAGCCATGCTCTGAACAGTAGAAATTTACCGCCGGGTTGGGATTCATTTATGCAGGCTATGGCCGAGCTAAATATGCCGTCTACAGTTGTGGGTAACCCCGCTACTAGGAAGCTTTTAGATGAATTAGAAATTACCAACAGTGAGACACGCTCTGTATCTACACCGCTGAAGCTAGCTCCGTCGTCCAGTACAATTCAATCTTTACATTCACCGTCATTAGGTACCACACGCGGAACTCTGCTACCTAAAAAAAGGTCTCTACCGATGCTACAAACCATGTGGCTCACGATGTAAAGAATGTACTGGATAAATGCTGTACTTGCCTTTTGTAACGCTATATTAATTATTTTGTAAGAAGTGTAATGATGTATGTTCATTGTACTATTTAATGTTTTTACTTTTTATATTCTGTAAGAATTTTTATAGTATTGAAATGTCTTTGAGATGTATTTATTTTGCAACAATAAAAATCTTTTTAAATTTTTACAATATCGTGTCTTTGGTTTTATATTCGTATAAAACACACCGCTTCTTATTTGCGGGTGTTGTAATATGGCCACATACATATATAATTATATAAAACAGCATGGTTTGTTATAAAAACATGAATAAAACACACTGCCCTGGAACTGTTTGCCGTCTGCAGAAATTCTGACATGTGAAACTCTGGATGTAGTTTATGAGCCGTCTCTTTTGGTGGATTGATTGCATTGTGTTCATGCAAAAAAAAACTACATCTGGTTGTAGTTATGTAAGGAGTAGCCGGATACTCTGCGTAAATGAGATGACCATCATTTAGTTAATGTTTAGTAGAGACACATTTTAGCAGATGCTAGCATCAGAATGCAGTATGTAATCGTACAGAGCCTAGGATATAATTATATAACGATGCCATCTAATAGGGGGGATTATCAAAAGCTAATATAAACATTGTACAGACCCTAGGATATAATTATATACCACTGCCATCTAATAGGGATTATCAAAAGCGAATATAAAACTATATCAAACTATACCAAACTATATCAAAGGGGGGGGGGGGAAATCAACCAAGGAGGGACAGCTGGCTACCAGCTGTCAGACAAGGGGAGGGGAGGGGTTACACACTTTTGATACACTTTGATAGGGGCGTGTCCACCTGTCAGATTGCGTTTGACGAAACCACCAGCCTCTACACTACTGACATGCACACACATGCATACACAGATGCATACGCGGACATGCATAATCACTCTTACAAACACATACATGCACACACAACACACACATACACACATGCAAACACACTCACATTATTTCTTTGCTGGGAAATAGAGTACGTGCTATTCAGTACACTACTGATGGGAGAACCCCTGGATGTTCAGGTTCAACCCAACTTTAAAAAAAAGTTTAGTTCAGGTACCAGAGCAGCACCCATCATTAAAGTATACCCTATCCTTGTGATTAAAGTGATGTTTTGAAAAGACCAAGGACTGGTTGAAACACAAAATATGACTTGTAGCTCTACAGTATATACCGTATTTTCCGCTTTGTAAGACGCACTTTATTTCCCCCAAATTTGGGGAGGAAATGGGGGTGCGTCTTACAAAGCGGATATACCGCTTACCGTTACAGGCTGGGATGAGGGGGTGTCCGCTGCTGCCAGCCACCGCCCGCCACCCGCCACCGCTATCGCCCACCACCACTGCCACGGTTGTCCGCTGCTGCCCGCTGCTGTCCCGGGAGATCCTGGAAACTCCAGTGCTGCAGGGGGCTCTGGCGATATTTTGTGAAAGACCAGAGCCCCCAGGCAGTTTGTCCATGCGTTCCTGTAAGACTGACTTCGGGAAAATTGCCGCCGGAATCTCGAGAGATGAGATTTCAGCGCTGAGATCTCATCTCTCGAGATTCCGGCGGCCATTTTCCCGGAGATAGTTCCAGTATGACTGACTTCGGGAAAATGGCCGCCGGAATCTCGGGAGATGAGATTTCAGCGCTGAGATCTCATCTCTCGAGATTCCGGTGGCCATTTTCCCGGAGTCAGTCATACAGGAACGCATGGATGAACTGCCGGGGGTCTCTGGTCTTTCACAAAATGTCGCCAGAGCCCCCCCTCCGCAGCCCCGGAGACAGCCCTGCAGCCCCCGAGACAGCCCTGCAGCCCCCGAGACAGCCCTACAGCCCCCGAGACAGCCTTGCAGCCCCGGAGACAGCCCTGCAGCCCCGGAGACAGCCCTGCAGCACAGGAGCCCCCCTGCAGCACAGGAGCCCCCCTGCAGACCCCCTCATCCCAGCCTGCAGCACAGGAGCCCCCCTGCAGACCCCCTCATCCCAGCCTGCAGCAATGCTCCACTCCTGCCTCCAGCACCGACCCTGGGACCCTGATCCGCTGCAGCCACAACCCCTGGTGAGTAATAAGACACATGGATTATAAGACGCCCCACCAATTTATTAAAAAAAGTTTTTTTCCTATTTTTCTCCTCAAAATTTGAGGTGCGTCTTATAATATGGAGTGTCTTACAAAGCGAAAAATACGGTACTTCTACCTAGCACTTTGGTGAAATATTCTACTGTAAATAAATAAATACAAACGATCATTTTAAAAATTTTCAATGTGAGTGCGTCTCATTTCCTGCTATTTTATATACACAAACAAGCGCGGAGTGGCACACACAAACAAACACATACACACAAGCGCGGACACGCACACATACGTGCACACAGACACACAAACCTACATATACACAGTCGGACACACACACATTATTTATTCACTGGGAAATGGTTTACATTCATTGTTGCTTTAATCTCCCTACTTATTCATATAGGCTTAGAATATTTAAGTTAATCAATTAGAGACTTAAGATACTTAGTTTAATTCAAATTAAGCTTCCAAAAACCATTAAATCACAAACTCTAAACGCTATCAAATACATGTCACCAAAAGAGATTCAAATTGTAATCTTTCACCATTCTGCAATTGTAATGAATGCAAATCTCTAAAGGAATGAAAATGATTCTGAATCAGCTACAGCACATTATGTCAGTCTGACCTAAGTTTATCTCTTCAATTTACCCTTCAGGAAGGCTAAATATTTCACAGTTTAAATGAAAAGTTATAACTTGAGGGGACTTGTTATTGGTTCTGTTCCAAAACATGAAGCTCATAGAACACATGCCTGACTTTCATGTTGTTAAATGCATATGTTTCAGTTGCTTTTTCACAGGTCATTGCATATATTAAGATTAGTTTTTTTATACTATTGACATTGACATACACTTATGCATGTGAATTATATGTTTTCCATTATGTTTAATACATTAAGTTGAATTTTTGACCCAATTTTATCTCTTCTTAGCAATAATTCACTGACAAAGAACAAAAGTAAATTAGTTTCTTTCAGCTCACACAAAAATTTCCTAAAATGTAAATGCTTTAAAACCTGTGACAGTCCATTGGTAATGTGGTTGCAAGAGCATTTTTATGTTTTGTAGCAATTCCATATTAATCCTTTTTCATCTATCTATCTATCTATCTATCTATCTATCTATCTATCTATCTATCTATCTACATACTATATGTGAGGGGCTGTGGGAAGGCCACACAAAATATCCCGACTCACTATGGGTGAGTTTACATTGTTTTAGGGATATGTTATGTTTGGGACTCCAATATGGGGTCTTATTATCTGATAGATAGACTCCTAATTATAGGATTACTGATATCCCAGATATCCTTACATTGGTACCTGCCCAGGTCGGATTAAGGATGTGTGCCTACCTCCAGTGTACTGGTTGTTTTTCCTCCCCTCCACATGGTGGAATTTTTTAACGGGTTCTGTCATGTATGTATGTTAAATATTTTGTCTGTCATCTTTTGATATTCATATTTAATAAAATATCTATATATATTTGTCTGAATACTCTAGTGTCTATGCTCCTTTGTTCGCTAGTTTCTCATTATTTGGAGTAGGAGTGACACTCCTGGTCTTATATATTATTATTTGACATATGGGAGAGCTTTTGGTTGGATATTGAACATGCTCTTGGCCACTCATGTCGTTTTATGCTTAACGATTAGTGTCTTTGTTTATACTATATGTATGTATATTTGTTATTGCATTAGAAGATTTGTCATATACAAAGTTTTAAACATATTTATTGTCTTCTCTGAAATGGCGCCATTCTCAAAAACTCAAAGGTTGATTTGGACGATAGCGGGATATTTCTCAACAAAATCAATACACAAAAATTTGTTAAAGAGCTATCAAATAATTTTATTGGAAACAGGTATATAGTTCACTTTCCATGCTTTTTTTCTGAATTGAAAAAAAAATGATAGCAATTTTTGGCATGCTTTAAGACAAAAAATGCTTAGTATTTGCACACTGACTCAAACGAAGATAGGAAAAAATGTCCCATACACAAAAAACACATAAAAATAACGTCAAAGAAATTTATCCTATGCTTACAATTCTCTCAGATGTAGGCTATGGGCAAGCTGCACTTATTTAAAAGAATAGCAGCAGGGAGATCTGGAAAATGACAACAGAGTGGTGTTAGGATAAGAAGAAGTGAGATTCTTCAGCATGAGAGATCATTATCTGACTCAGCAGTAGCTAGACATTGTTTAACCCCTTAATCCCATATGATGTACTATCCCGTCCAGGTGACCTGGGACTTAATTCCCATGGACGGGATAGTACGTCATATGCGATCGGCCGCGCTCACGGGGGGAGCGCGGCCGATCGCGGCCGGGTGTCAGCTGCCTATCGCAGCTGACATCCGGCACTATGTGCCAGGAGCGGTCACGGACCGCTCCCGGCACATTAACCCCCGGCACACCGCGATCAAAGATGATCGCGGTGTGCTGGCGGTGCAGGGAAGCATCGCGCAGGGAGGGGGCTCCCTGCGGGCTTCCCTGAGACGATCGGTACACGGTGATGTGCTCACCGTGTACCGAGCGTCTTCTCCCTGCAGTCCCCGGATCCAAAATGGCCGCCGGGCTGCATCCGGGTCCTGCAGGGAGCACTTCCGGGTCAGGATCAGGCTGCAGCTGCAGCTCTAATCCTGCCCGGCTGTATGTCAGATCACCGATCTGATAGAGTGCTGTGCACACTGTCAGATCGGTGATCTGTGATGTCCCCCCCTGGGACAAAGTGAAAAAGTAAAAAAAAAAATTTCCACACTTGTAAAAAAAAAAATAAATAAAAAATTCCTAAATAAAGCAGAAAAAAAAAAATATTATTCCCATAAATACATTTCTTTACATAAAAAAAAAACAAAAAAACAATAAAAGTACACATATTTAGTATCGCCGCGTCCGTAACGACCCGACCTATAAAACTGGCCCACTAGTTAACCCCTTCAGTGAACACCGTAAGAAAAAAAAAAAAAAAACGAGCCAAAAAACAACGCTTTATTATCATAACGCTGAACAAAGAGTGGAATAACACGCGATCAAAAAGACGGATATAAATAACCATGTTACCTCTGAAAACGTCATCTTGTCCCGCAAAAAACGAGCCGCCATATAGCATCATAACCAAAAAAATAAAAAAGTTATAGTCCTCTGAATAAAGCGATGCCAAAATAATTATTTTTTCTATAAAATAGCTTTTATCGTATAAAAGCGCCAAAACATAAAAAAAATGATATAAATGAGGTGTCGCTGTAATCGTACTGACCCGAAGAATAAAACTGCTTCATCAATTTTACCAAACGCGGAACGGTATAAACGCCTCCCCCAAAAGAAATTCATGAATAGCTGGTTTTTGGTCATTCTGCCTCACAAAAAAATCGGAATAAAAAGCGATCAAAAACTGTCACGTGTCCGAAAATGTAACCGATAAAAACGTCAACTCGTCCCGCAAAAAACAAGACCTCACATGACTCTGTGGACCAAAATATGGAAAAATTATAGGTCTCAAAATGTGGAGACGCAAAAACTTTTTTGCTATAAAAAGCGTCTTTTAGTGTGTGACGGCTGCCAATCATAAAAATCCGCTAAAAAACTCGCTATAAAAGTAAATCAAACCCCCCTTCATCACCCCCTTAGTTAGGCTAGGTTCACATTGCGTTAATGGGTTAACGCTAACGGACAGCGTTGCACGGCGAAAATGTCACAATTAACGCCGTGCAACGGGTCCGTTAGCACAACCATTGACAGCAATGTGATTTTCAGGTGTAGCGCATCGCTAGAGCGTGCCATTTTCGGCTCGCGCTAGCAAGGTGCCATTCTTTTGTGGCGCGCCTCAGACGCTGCTTGCAGCGTCCGCGGCGCGCCCGAGGTCCGATCCCCGATCTTCCAGAGCGGGGACGTTAACGCGACCACTAAACACGACACCTAAAAAGACATTGTGTTAGCGCAATCCGCTAGTGCTAAACGGATTTCCCTAACGCAATGTGAACCTAGCCTTAGGGAAAAATAATAAAATTAAAAAAAATGTATTTATTTCCATTTTCCGGTTAGGGTTAGGGTTAGGGTTAGGGTTAGGGCTAGGGTTGGGGCTAGGGTTAGGGTTTGGATTACATTTACGGTTGGGATTAGGGTTGGGATTAGAATTAGGGGTGTGTCTGGGTTAGGTGTGTGGTTAGGGTTACAGTTGGGATTAGGGTTAGTGGTGCGTTTGGATTAGGGTTTCATTTATAATTGGGGGGTTTCCACTGTTTAGACACATCAGGGGCTCTCCAAACGCGACATGGCGTCCGATCTCAATTCCAGCCAATTCTGCATTGAAAAAGTAAAACAGTGCTCCTTCACTTCCGAGCTCTCCCGTGCGCCCAAACAGGGGTTTACCCCAACATATGGGGTATCAGCGTACTCGAGACAAATTGGACAACAACTTTTTGGGTCCAAGTTCTCTTGTTATCCTTGGGAAAATAAAAATTTGGGGGGCTAAAAATCATTTTTGTGGGAAAAAAAAGGATTTTTATTTTCACGGCTCTGCGTTGTAAACTGTAGTGAAACACTTGGGGGTTCAAAGTTTTCACAACACATCTAGATAAGTTCCATGGGAGGTCTAGTTTCCAATATGGGGTCACTTGTGGGTGGTTTCTACTGTTTGGGTACATCAGGGGCTCTGCAAATGCAACGTGACGCCTGCAGACCAATCCATCTAAGTCTGCATTCCAAATGGCGCTCCTTCCCTTCCGAGCTCTGCCATGAGCCCAAACAGTGGTTCCCCCCCACATATGGGGTATCAGCGTACTCAGGACAAATTGAACAACAACTTTTGGGGTCCAATTTATTCTGTTACCCTTGTAAAAATACAAAGCTGGGGGCTAAAAAATCATTTTTGTGAAAAAAAAAAAGAATTTTTATTTTCACGGGTCTGCGTTATAAACTGTAGTGAAACACTTAGGGGTTCAAAGTTCTCACAACACATCTAGATAAGTTCCATGGGAGGTCTAGTTTCTAATATGGGGTCACTTGTGGGGGGTTTGTACTGTTTGGGTACATCAGGGGCTCTGCAAATGCAACGTGACTCCTGCAGACCAATCCATCTAAGTCTGCATTCCAAATGGCGCTCCTTCCCTTCCGAGCTCTGCCATGCGCCCAAACAGTGGTTCCCCCCCACATATGGGGTATCAGCGTACTCAGGACAAATTGGACAACAACTTTTGGGGTCCAATTTGTTATGTTACCCTTGTGAAAATACAAAACTGGGGGCTAAAAAATTTTTGCGAAAAAAAAATAAATTTATTTTAACGGCTCTGCGTTATAAACTGTAGTGAAACACTTGGGGGTTCAAAGCTCTCAAAACACATCTAGATAAGTTCCTTAGAGGGTCTAGTTTCCAAAATGGTGTCACTTGTGGGGGTTTTTAATGTTTAGGCACATCAGGGGCTCTCCAAACCAACATGGCGTCCCATCTTAATTCCAGTCAATTTTGCATTGAAAAGTCAAATGGCGCTCCTTCCCTTCCGAGCTCTGCTATGCAAACAAAAAGTGGTTTACCCCCACATATGGGGTATCGTCGCACTCAGGACAAATTGCACAACAACTTTTGTGGTCTAATTTCTTCTCTTACCCTTGGGAAAATAAAAAATTGGGGGCGAAAAGATCATTTTTGTGAAAAAATAAGATTTTTTATTTTTACGGCTCTGCATTATAAACTTCTGTGAAGCACTTGTTGGGTCAAAGTGCTCACCACACATCTAGATAAGTTCCTTAAGGGGTCTACTTTTCAAAATGGTGTCACTTGTGAGGGGTTCCAATGTTTAGGCACATCAGGGGCTCTCCAAACGCAACATGGCGTCCCATCTCAATTCCAGTCAATTTTGCATTGAAAAGTCAAATGGCGCTCCTTTCCTTCCGAGCTCTGCCATGCGCCCAAACAGTGGTTTACCCCCACATATGGGGTATCGTCGCACTCAGGACAAATTGCACAACAACTTTTGTGGTCTAATTTCTTCTCTTACCCTTGGGAAAATAAAAAATTGGTGGCGAAAAGATTATTTTTGTGAAAAAATATGATTTTTTATTTTTACGGCTCTGCATTATAAACTTCTGTGAAGCACTTGTTGGGTCAAAGTGCTCACCACACCTCTAGATAAGTTCCTTAAGGGGTCTACTTTCCAAAATGGTGTCACTTGTGGGGATTTCAATGTTTAGGCACATCAGGGGCTCTCCAAACGCAACATGGCATCCCATCTCAATTCCAGTCAATTTTGCATTGAAAAGTAAAATAGCGCTCCTTCCCTTCCGAGCTCTGCCATACGCCCAAACAATGGTTTACACCCATATACGGGGTATCAGCGTACTCAGGACAAATTGGCCAACAATTTTTGAGGTTCAATTTCTTCTCTTACTCTTGGGAAAATAAAAAATTGGGGGCGAAAAGATCATTTTTGTGAAAAAATATGATTTTTTATTTTTACGGCTCTGCATTATAAACTTCTGTGAAGCAATTGGTGGGTCAAAGTGGTCACCACACATCTAGATAAGTTCCTTAGGGTGTCTACTTTCCAAAATGGTGTCACTTGTGGGGGGTTTCAATGTTTAGGCACATCAGTGGCTCTCCAAACGCAACATGGTGTCCCATCTCAATTCCTGTCAATTTTGCATTTAAAAGTCAAATGGCGCTCCTTCCCTTCCGAGCTCTGCCATGCGCCCAAACAGTGGTTTACCCCCACATATGGGGTATCAGCGTACTCAATACAGATTGTACAACAATGTTTGGCATCCATTTTATCCTGTTACCCTTGGTAAAATAAAACAAATTGGAGCTGAAATAAATTTTGTGTGAAAAAAAGTTAAATATTCATTTTTATTTAAACATTCCAAAAATTCCTGTGAAACCCCTGAAGGGTTAATAAACTTCTTGAATGTGGTTTTGAGCACCTTGAGGGGTGCAGTTTTTAGAATGGTGTCACACTTGGGTATTTTCTATCATATAGACCCCTCAAAATGACATCAAATGAGATGTGGTCCCTAAAAAAAAATGGTGTTGTAAAAATGAGAAATTGCTGGTCAACTTTGAACCCTTATAACTCCCTAACAAAAAAAAATTTTGGTTCCAAAATTGTGCTGATGTAAAGGAGACATGTGGGAAATGTTACTTATTAAGTATTTTGCGTGACATATCTCTGTGATTTAAGGGCATAAAAATTTAAAGTTGGAAAATTGCGAAATTTTCAAAATTTTCGCCAAATTTCCGTTTTTTTCACAAATAAACGCAAGTTATATCGAATAAATGTTACTACTAAAATGAAGTACAATATGTCACGAGAAAACAATGTCAGAATCGCCAAGATCCGTTGAAGCGTTCCAGAGTTATAACCTCATAAAGGGACAGTGGTCAGAATTGTAAAAATTGGCCCGGTCATTAACGTGCAAACCACCCTCGGGGCTTAAGGGGTTAAAGGGAATCCATTGAAATGTAATCTGCAGCCAGCAGGAGATCGAGGCTGGAAGACAGATTTCACAGTGTCACTCTTTTGGCTATGCGCTATTGTTGTTTTCATTCAAATAGGGTTTTATCACCAAGAGGTTATCACTGCCTGGACTAGGTATCAGTGCCTGCTTGACTGACCACTCCCCCTCTTCTGATTAACAGCTCAGTGTCAATAGCCTTTGTACATACAGGCAGCTTTCTCAGCTCTTCTTCTGATTACACCTAATAACTCTGCATCACAACTGCAGCACCCAGTAAACTAAGTGGCTCATCATTTGAATCGTGGTCTCTTTTCCTACATTTGCTGTTCTCAGATGAGGTAGCAAAAACTTGCTGACATATTCCCTACCATTCAGCTAAAGATGATTAATGATCAGACAGAAGAATCCTGAGGAGTTTATACAGTTTTGTATCAATCCCTGAAAGAAAATGATGAAGTCCAAGAAAATCCATAAGCCAAAAAACATGATTTTTTAATGTGCAAAATGTAAACTTCCCTTTGCCAAAACGATATGATAGTTGAGTGAAGGTAATAAGGTTTTTTTTCCTAATTTTACGTAGACGCTAGATAAAGCTCCAAATGCATAAGTTACATGGACGCCACCATGTAATGTCACCAGTCACCATTAAACGGTATTCATGTTTTCATGTTTTTTCCCTTTGGGGTTCCATGAAATAGTTTGGAGCTTGGCAATGCAAATACAACCTTTTTAACCCCTTTCTGACCTCAGACGGGATAGTACGTCCGAGGTCAGATCCCCTGCTTTGATGCAGGGCTCCGCGGTGAGCCCGCATCAAAGCCGGGACATGTCAGCTGTTTTGTACAGCTGACATGTGCCCGTAATAGGCGCGGGCAGAATCGCGATCTGCCCGCACCTATTAACTAGTTAAATGCCGCTGTCAAACGCAGACAGCGGCATTTAACTACCGCTTCCAGCCGGGCGGCCGGAAATGACGTCATCGCCGACCCTCGTCACATGATCGGGGGTCGGCGATGCGTCAGGATGGTAACCATAGAGGTCCTTGAGACCTCTATGGTTACTGATCACCGGTAGCTGTGAGCGCCACCCTGTGGTCGGCGCTCACAGCACACCTCCATTTCTGCTACATAGCAGCGATCAGCAGATCGCTGCTATGTAGCAGAGGCGATCGAGTTGTGCCTGCTTCTAGCCTCCCATGGAGGCTATTGAAGCATGGCAAAAGTGAAAAAAAAATGTGAAAAAAAATGTGAAAAAAATAAAAAAAATATAAAAGTTTAAATCACCCCCCTTTCGCCCCAATCAAAATAAATCAATAAAAAAAAATCAAATCTACACATATTTGGTATCGCCGCACTCAGAATCGCCCGATCTGTCAATTAAAAAAAAGCATTAACCTGATCGCTAAATGGCGTAGCGAGAAAAAAATTTGAAACGCCAGAATTACGTTTTTTAGGTCGCTGCCACATTGCATTAAAATGCAATAACGGGCGATCAAAAGAACGTATGTGCACCAAAATGCTATCATTAAAAACGTCATCTCGGCATGCAAAAAATAAGCCCTCAACCGACCTCAGATCACGAAAAATGGAGACGCTACGAGTATCGGAATATGGCGCCATTTTTTTTTTTTTTTAGCAAAGTTTGGAATGTTTTTTTACCACTTAGATAAAAAAGGTGTCTATGGTCTCGTAATGACCTGGAGAATCATAATGTCAGGTCATTTTAAGCATTTAGTGAACCTAGCAAAAAATCCAAACAAAAAACAAGTGTGGTATTGCACTTTTTGTGCAATTTCACCGCACTTGGAATTTTTTTCCCGTTTTCTAGTACACGACATGCTAAAACCAATGATGTCGTTCAAAAGTACATCTCGTCTCGAAAAAAATAAGCCCTCACATGGCCAAATTGACGGAAAAATAAAACAGTTATGGCTCTGGGAAGGAGGGGAGTGAAAAACGAACACGGAAAAACGAAAAATCCCAAGGTCATGAAGGGGTTAATGCCCAAGTTACTTCAACCTTACTGGCTGATGACAAGAAGTGGTAACCAGCAGATTACGTAAAAGCACACAGCAACTCCAGGATTTGTAGGCTGCTTAGATAGTATAAATAGTCCAAAAATATCCTTTTTTTGGGCAGATGTCTGGCTTGCTGTTGCATATGCACAGGCAGTGATACAGACGAAAGCTAAATTAAGAATTGATCGCTATTTCATTAAAATGATCCCTTTCATTGTGGAGACAAAACAAGTGTACTGTTTCAAACATGAAGGTATTGTTTTTCAACTAGGATATAAACATGATCCCTTTTTTGGAGGTTCACAATTTGCTTGCTTATAACAAAATGATTAGGCATCTTCAAAAGCTTTCTATCGAGCCTTCCAAAAACCATCCCCTTTTTTCTGAAGGTAAAACAAGAGGATTGTTTTTAAGCGAAGAAGATATGGCTTGCTGTCACCAAGACTTTCCAAAAACTATTTTAAAAAAAGTATCCAAATGCTTTTTCTGAGTGGTTCTAGGGTTGTTTACCCACAAGAGAGCACATTTCCAGCATCAGTGCAGGTTTAGCGCTAAAAAAACCCCACAGTCCAGAGATGTGTGGCTGGCATGGCTGGGTTGTAGCTCTTCCAAGAGCGGCACAGTACAGAGATAGGATGGGGTTGGCAAGAAGAAACCTCAGCAGCAGCAGTACAGTACTGCACTCTGAAACACAGTGACCAGCCAGGATAAATGGGGCTCTTGTAGTTGTGTAGCTATTGTGCCCGGGCGGCATGATATAAAGTTGAAAGGGTCAGGCAAGGAGATGCTTTAGCCCTGGTAGCAGCATTACTAAAGTATTAAATACTATGCACAAGACATAGATGGATGGATGAGTGTGGTCTATCGGCACTGGTGGCAATAGAATGGAGTACAAATAGTCAATGTGAAGTTAATAAGGCAGATAGATGGTATGGTAGATTGATGCTGATTGGCATCAGCTGTGGAAGCATGAAAGTCTGCATCGATCCATGTCTAATGCAGTTTGCCAGATGTTAGGTTTTCCACTCTTTTAGCAGATAAACTGGTTAACTTAGATGTGAGCGGCTGCTCTGAACATCTTCTCTATCATGACAGTGGAAGCTTTAAATGACAATACGTCCAGAACAAATCCAATCATTTTTTGACACTGGTCTAATTTGTTGGCCAAGAAGTCCATGGGATCATAGATCAGGGTGTAGTGGTTGTGCATGGAAAAGGACACAGTGTATGTACAGCTATACCTGGCAGTTCTGCTGATGGGTTTGCAGGTAAAACATTTTATCTGTCATGTCAAATTTACAGTAGCAAAATCATAAAATATTTAGCTGGAGCATAAGATGGAATAAGTGCAATTTATACAATAGGTGTGCATTCACACTGTGGCCATTTCTCAAACGGAACCTAAGATAAAAACAAAATTAGCAAATGCCGTGAAGTAAGTACATTAATGACATGTAATAGTACATGCAAATAACTAACTTAACACTGTTTTGATGAAAAAAGCATAAAAGTCATGCCACCGCAAAAACCTGTACTCAAATCAGAATGGTACATAACTCCTGTAGGTTTTGTTTGCTAAATGACTATTTCACTTATACCAACATATGCTCAGGTTTTGTTTTTTGTTTTTTTGTTTTGTTTTAGTTTTTTGTACTTTGTACATACTGGCATGGTTCCCCATTTTGGGTTGTTAATTTTGTTTCCATAGCTTTCCATAAGCAAGTGTCTAAACAGCTGGAACCTGATCCTGCTCTGTCCTTATCTATTTTTATATCTGCTGAGCTGACACATTGAAGTGAACAGCAAGAGTTAGGTACTATCCTGACTGGGGTATACCTTGTAGCGGTGGGATGACTTTCATGCTTTTTTAAATTAAAACAGTGTTAACTAAGTACCCTATGTTATTGACTATTAATATTAATGTATTTACTTAATACAGGGTATTTGCTTATTTCATTTTCATGTCAGATGTTGTTTGTTAAATGGCCACCATGTGAATGCCCAACTATGCATTGCATTTATACAAACATTTGCTCCAGCTCAATTTCTTTGAGTTTTGTTTTAGTTTTAGTACTTTGTACAAACAGGAGTGTGATTCCCCTTTTTTGCTGTTTATTTCATTTATATAGCTTTCCTCGGGTAGGTGTAACAGTCGAGACCCTTATCTACTCTGTTATCTATTTTTACATTTGCTAACACATAGTGAGGCGAACTGCTAGAGCTAGGTACCATCCCAATTGGGGTACACCTTGTCACGGTGGGATTTTGGCTTTCCACCTTTTTTTTAATCAAAATAGTGTTAACTAAGCTAACTTATGCTATTCACATGTACTATTACTGTTGATTTATTTACTTACTACAGGGTACTTGCTCATTTTGTTTTTAATTTATGTTCTATCCCCAAATTTAATGTAGGTATTGCTGCTGCTGCCTTGGATACTTGTATCTAACACTGGCGTAGATGAGGAAGCATTAAAGGGAACTTGTCACCCCAAAATTCGAGTATGAGCTGCGGCCACCGGCATGAGGTGTTTATCTACAGCATTCTGTAATGCTGAAGATAAGCCCCCAATGTACCCTGAAAGATAAGAAAAATGAGTTAGATTATACTCACCAAGGGGCGGTCCCGGTTCGGTTTGGGTCCAATGAGTGTTGTGGTCCGGGTCCAGTGCCTCCCATCCGCAGCTTATTCTCGAATTTTGGGTTGACAGGTTCTTTTTAACTCAGCAAAAGCTTTGCAGAAGAGATAATAGCACTTATTTTGGTATTAAATCCATTTGAAATCACTTTCAGAATCTGTAAAACATGTCCCAATTTTTTATTTATTGCAAGGGTCTAAAAGCGTGGTTATACAGCACTAATTAATTTGCTGCCTGAAAATGATATGTTACCAATTTGCCTTTCTCCCATAAGCATTGCAGCATACAGCTTGGAAGTTTGCCAGCATAATTGAAGACCCCATTGTTTCATTGTCATTAACCTATTGCAAACTTTGGAAGTCATGGCCATCGTCTACTCTTCTTCCTATTCCTGTAGCATGCGACATGGAACTTAATTGTCCACAATACAAAGAGGGCGGTGCTGAACAGGTGAAAATATATCCCCTCTTTCATACTCGTGTTTGTTACAGTATAAATCTTAGAATTATGTTGTTGATTGCACATGTTCCCCTATTGTCAGTATTGACATATATTTCACTTTTTTAAGGGGCTTTAGTATGAAACATGTATCCCTCATTAGATGTCCATGTGAGATCTCAAGGTAACTCAAGCTCCAGTTTTACTGCTGCATGATGTAACTTGTCCCCATTTTGCACTGCTCATACAAACAATGGAACAAATGCAGTGATGAAATCAAAAGTCTGACTTTGCAAATCAGGTCACAATTCTGCAGCCTGTTTTTTTATTGCAAAGTCCTGTAGTCAAAGTCCTTGATGTACTGAGTCACTGACTCTGTCTCTGGGAGAGATAGTGGATAGAATTCACTCCATCCCAGAATTCTTCCTGAGGGTCACTCTATATGAGGGGAGTGGTAGCATAGCCATTGGTAGCATAGCCATGGTATCCCTAAGAGAACCTCATCAGTTCGCTCAGGAATGACTAGCAAGGAGATGATCTGATGGGATGGAGATATGGATAGAGTAAATGGGATGATCTGTTGAGTTATCTGTGAAGGCAGTGTTGACCCATTTACCACTTGTACGATCAGTGGTTTGGCGAGCATCACCATAGGAATTGCATGCCGTTGGGCAAAGGCAGAAGACATAAAGTTGCCCTCCGCCCTGGAATCCATGTAAAACTCTACCATATGAGTGGATGGGCCAATGGTAATTGTCCCCTTGAAGGACAGTTTGGAGGAAAACGCCTTTGTGTCTGCTGAACCACCTTGTACAGTAACTAATTTTTCCAACTGCTGAGGACATCTGGAGGAAAGAAAAATTTCCTGTTTGCTGGCAGGCATGACAGACCTTGAGTGCACGACCGGTCCCAGACTTAGATCCCACTTGTGACCCCTCCATGGCCTCATGTGGCTCGGATGCCTGGACCAGAGATTCCAGAGGTTTGGCGAAGGTGGGAGCCAGCCAAAACCTCTGCCTACATTGGGCTCTCTCCAACCTTCGCTCACTCCAACCTTCGCTCGTTAAAACGAAGGTCAATGCGAGTTGACACCGATATTAGCTCTTCCAGTGTGGTGAGGATCTCCCTCGTGGCCAAAGCGTCCTTCACATGGTCATCCAGTCTCCTCCAAAAGACAGGCATAAGGACTTTGTCTGGCCATTCCAGCTCAGATGCTAAAGTCCAGAAGTGGACAACAAAATGGCTGACTATGGACAAGCCCTGTGTCAGTGCCAGCAGTTTAAGCATCGTATCATGGGTGACTTGAGGTCTCAAAAAGACCTGTTTCAGGGTGATCAGGAACCGCAGAGCAATCTGCACCACATGATACCACCTTCGCTCTGAGCGGAAACGTGCAGACAGGAGCTCAAGATGTATAGCACACTGGCTCACACATCCCCTACATCAGGGGTCCCCAACTCCAGTCCTCAAGGCCCACCAACAGGTCATGTTTTCAGGATTTCCTTTGCATTGCACAGGTGATGCAATTATTACCTGGGCAAGACTAAGGAAATCCTGAAAACATGACATGTTGGTGGGCCTTGAGGACTGGAGTTGGGGACCCCTGCCCTACATGACTTGCTATCACCAGAAAACTTATCACACAGAGGGAGGTGGGATAAGGTCGGATCAGGGGTGGCAGTGGACAAACTAGCTGCAGCCGCGCCAGCAGCCTGAACAGCTACGGCAGTAAAATCCATGGTTGAGGTTGTGCGCTTGAGAGCTGCCAACCTGCCCTTCAGCAGCTGGATGTACCGCTGCAGTCGCTGTTCACTCGCCATTACTAACCAGACTCTGGCGCTAGTATAATGTTAGGGCTTGCGGAATGCACCAAATAATATTAAAGAGGATATATGGTGCATTCGCATCACGGGGTACACCGTGCAGAGATGACACCTGTTGCTTAGTAATGATGGACAGTATATGGCGGTATAACATAAACACACGCTGGTTAACTTCACCTGGTATGTAGGAGGTGAACCCTGGTGCGTCACAGGGCTGCAATACCGCAGAGTGAATGCTCATGTTTTGGTCCCAGGACTTTGCCCCAAGGACATGGAGGTAGAGTCCCTCTAGACCCACTAGCATTTGGAGCTGCAACTGCGGTGCCAGGGAAAAACTATCTAAAGATTTACCACATTTTGTGCATACAGCACCACTCTGGCGGACGCCACTAACCACCCTAAGCTTGGGCCAGGAAAGCGCACTATTTGCACACATCGCCACTCAGACGGATGCTGCTGTAGACACAGTACTGTTGTGCCTTGTGCTGGATGGCACAATATGGCGCTGGTTAGCTCCAATCACCCACACTCAGTCAACAACGCTAGGGAAAGGGATCATTAGCGAACTTTCATTATATTGCATAAACACATACACATACACACGGGCGGCCATGCAAACCTTTTATAGCTGCGTCCTTCTGAGATCTTCTCTGCTCGCCGCTGATTAATGCTGGTTACAATAGCTGAACCTGGGACGGTAGCAGTAACCCGATGCTCAG
This sequence comes from Ranitomeya imitator, assembly GCF_032444005.1. Taxonomy (NCBI): domain Eukaryota; kingdom Metazoa; phylum Chordata; class Amphibia; order Anura; family Dendrobatidae; genus Ranitomeya; species Ranitomeya imitator. The sequence goes on from NC_091284.1 coordinate 592,322,778, forward strand.
CATTAGCTTGAACAAGATCCTGGGACCGATGTCTCTGCTGAGCAGGCTACTCTGCGGCTGGGGAAGATTGGGAGACCACAGAGGACATGGTTCGATATTCCCCCTGTGCAGCTGTGTGAACTTGACACCTAACACATGTAGTGTTAAGCTGTGCAGGTGTATTGTTCCGTGGGAGTGCACTGAGTATGTTAACCCATGTAAGTGTTGTATGATTTTTAATCATGTTAATCATTATATCTGCAAGAGGGACATGTGTCCTTCATGCGTGTTATGCCAGAGTACAGGCTTTTTCCAAGGGTGGAGTGGGTCTCATTTTCCAGCTATTTTTGCTCCTTGTCATGATTGACAAGCAGCCTGATCAATGAACACATTTTATTCACAATACAGGGTTGGCCATTTATATGGATACACCTAAATAAAATGGGAATGGTTAGTGATATCAACTTCCTGTTTGTGCACATTAGTATATGGGAGGGGGAAAACTTTTCAAGATGGGTTGTGACCATGGCGGCCATTTTGAAGTCAGCCATTTTGAATCCAACTTTATTTTTTTCATTGGGAATAGGGTCATGTGACACATCAAACTTATTGAGAATTTTACAAGAAAAACAATAGTGTCCTTGGTTTTAATGTAACTTTATTCTTTCATGAGTTACAGTTAGGTCCATATGTATTTGGACAGAGACAACATTTTTCTAATTTTGGTTATAGACATTACCACAATGAATTTTAAACAAAACAATTCAGATGCAGTTGAAGTTCAGACTTTCAGCTTTCATTTGAAGGTATCCACATTAAAATTGGATGAAGGGTTTAGGAATTTCAGCTCCTAAACATGTACCACCCTGTTTTTAAAGGGACCAAAAGTAATTGGACAGATTCAATCATTTTAAATAAAATGTTCATTTTTAGTACTTGGTTGAAAACCCTTTGTTGGCAATGACTGCCTGAAGTCTTGAACTCATGGACAACACCAGACGCTGTGTTTTCTCCTTTTTGATGCTCTGCCAGGCCTTCACTGCGGTGGTTTTCAGTTGCTGTTTGTTTGTGGGCCTTTCTGTCTGAAGTTTAGTCTTTAACAAGTGAAATGCATGCTCAATTGGGTTGAGATCAGGTAAGTGACTTGGCCATTCAAGAATATTCCACTTCTTTGCTTTAATAAACTCCTGGGTTGCTTTTGCTTTATGTTTTGGGTCATTGTCCATCTGTAGTATGAAACGACGACCAATCCGTTTTGCTGCATTTGGCTGGATCTGAGCACACAGTATGTCTCTGAATACCTCAGAATTCATTTGGCTGCTTCTGTCCTATGTCACATCATCAATAAACTCTAGTGACAAAGTGCCACTGGCAGCCATGCATGCCCAAGCCATCACACTGCCTCCGCCATGTTTTACAGATGATGTGGTATGCTTTGGGTCATGAGCTGTACCACGCCTTTGCCATACTTTTCTCTTTCCATCATTCTGGTAGAGGTTGATCTTGGTTTCATCTGTCCAAAGAATGTTCTTCCAGAACTGTGCTGGCTTTTTTAGATGTTTTTAGCTGTTGTGAAGGGGTTTCTCTTCACCATGGAGATTATTCTGCGATCATGCACCACTGTTGTCTTCCGTGGGCGCCCAGGTCTTTTTGCATTGATGAGTTCACCAGTGCTTTCTTTCTTTCTCAGGATGTACCAAACTGTAGATTTTGCCACTCCTAATATTGTAGGAATTTCTCGTATAGGTGTTTTTCTGTTTTCGGAGCTTAAGGATAGCTTGTTTCACCTGCATGGAGAGCTCCTTTGACCGCATGTTTACTTCACAGCAAAACCTTCCAAATGCAAGCACCACACCTCAAATCAACTCCAGGCCTTTTATCTACTTAATTGAGAATAACATAACGAAGGGATTGCCCACACCTGTCCATGAAATAGCCTTGGAGTCAATTGTCCAACTACTTTTGATCTCTTTAAAAACAGGGTGGCACATGTTAAGGAGCTGAAGCTCCTAAACCCTTCATCCAATTTTAATGTGGATGCCCTCAAATGAAAGCTGAAAGTCTGAACTTCAACTGCATAAGAAGTGTCTTGTTTAAAATTCATTGTGGTAATGTCTATAACAAAAATTAGAAAAATGTTGTCTCTGTCCAAATATATATGGACCTAACTGTATTTACATGATTATGACCACTTATAAAATGTGTTCAAAGTGCTGCCCATTGTGTTTGATTGTAAATGCAACCCTCTTCTCCCACTCTTGACATACTGATAGCAACACCACTGAAGAAATGCTAGCACAGCTTCCAGTATCATTTGTTTCAGATGCTGGACATCTTGTATCTTCACAGCATAGACAATTGCCTTCAGATCACCTCAAAGATAAAAGTCTAAGGGAGTCAGATCCAGAGACTCTGGTGGCCATTCAACTGTCCCACGATGACAATCCACTTTCCAGGAAACTTTTCATGTAGGAATGCTCGGACCTGACACCCATAATGTGGTGATGCACCATCTGGTAAAAAGCCATGGATATTGCCCCCAGCTTAAAAATAGCAGCCCTCTGTTTAAAATGCTCCTAGACTCATAAAGGCTATGCACTAAGTGCAAAGCCTTCCAAAAATTACAAGCAGGGTCATCAATACACCCTTCAAAACACAAACTTTAGTGCCTTAGTCAAATATTGTGAGCAAAGTATAGTTGTAATACTCCTACTCTTCTAAAAATTATGCAGAGTGCAAAGCCTTCCAAAAATTATAAGCAGGGTCATCTATACACCCTTAATGGCAACAGCTTGATTGCCTCCTTAAATATTAAGTGTACACCTGTAGAAGGTCAATTTTCGTTTTCATTTCAAACCAACAAAATTTCACACAAAGCAGGTTCTACGGTGTATATGGCAATATTCAATTTTATGAAAAATATTTTGTGTACAGTATCAGGCCAAGTGTATTTCAAAAATTTTAACCCACAATAGTTTTACACAGAACACTGTTTTTTTGTATTGTTATGTATGGTACAGAAATTTACCCAAGAACATGTAATACTGTATGGATGAGCAATATAATACCAAATAAAAAATGACAACTTGTTTTGCTTGTCACCCCACTATCATCATGGGTGACTTTAGCATACCCATTGACACATCCTCAGCTGTCACTAAACTTTTATCTGTCACTTCCCCCTTCGGCCTCGCTCAATGGTCTTCTGTAGCCACTAACAAAGATGGCCACACACTGGACCTCATCTTCACCCACCTCTACTCCCTATCTAACTGAACGCACCTCTACCTCTTTCTGACAACAACGTACTCACATTCTCTTCTCTTTCCTTTCCAGGTCCACAATCCCTACACCACAAACTTCAACACCCTCACAGAAATCTCAAACACCTCGATCTACACTCACTCTCTGAATACCTTCTCCATCTTAAAGGGAACCTGTCACCCCGTTTTTTCAAGATGATATAAAAATAGCGCTAAATAGGGGCAGAACTGTGCTTTAAAAAATTAGTGTATTTTGGAGCCTTTATTCCCCACCTATGCTGCCGAAATACCTTTGTAAAGTCGCCATTTTGGGCTGTCACTAACGTTGGTCTGGTCATATGGGCGTGGTGACAGTGCTGTTTCTCCCCCAGATCTCCGTTGGTGGCGTAGTGGTGTGCACATGCCCAGCAGGCGAATCCAGTGCACAGGTGAAGGAAAGAAGCGCAATCTGCGCTATTCCGCGGTTTATTGGTGGGCGCGGCCATCTTTGTGAGGCCGCGCGTGCACAGATGGTACTTCTCGGCTTCTCGGCCACCGCGATCTCCATCTGCGCACGTGCGGCATCCCACGGCCATTTTCCTGAAGCCCCGGGAAGCCGAGAAGTACCATCTGCGCATGCGCGGCCTCACAAAGATGGCCGCGCCCACCAATAAACCGCGGAATAGTGCAGATCGCGCTTTTTTCCTTCACCTGCGCACTGGATTTGCCTGCTGGGCATGCGCACACCACTACGCCACCAACGGAGATCTGGGGGAGAAACAGCGCTGTCACCACGCTCATGTGACCAAACCAGCATGAGTGACAGCCCAAAACGGCGACTTTACAAAGGTATTTCGGCAGCATAGGTGGGGAATGAAGGCTCCAAAAATACACTAATTTAAAGCACAGCTCTGCCCCTATTTAGCGCTATTTTTATATCATCTTAAAAAAACGGGGTGACAGGTTCCCTTTAAAGACATAAGTTCCCTTCAAAATGCCAATGCTGCTGCCACTTTATATAACAACACAATATCTGCAGCTCTTGAATCGGTCGCCCCTCTCACACATACCAAAGCTCGCAAAATCAACAGACAACCCTGGCACACCAACCTAACCAAAGAACTGAGGCGGGCTTCCATGGTTGCTGAGCAGAGATGGAAACGATCACACACCAATGAGTACTTCATCTCATTCAGCAAAACAAATCTTCTCTCATATCCTCCCTGTTTCACAACCCTTAATAGCTATTCAACTCTTTTAATTGTCTCCTCCATCCCCAGCAGCTTCTCCCTCTCCACTTAATTCAGTTGAAGACTTTGCCTGATTCTTCAAACAGAAGATTGATAACATCAGAGAAAGCTTTGGCTTACAACCCCCAGAGTCCCTCCCCCTAACTACTCAGCCCTCCTCCTCCAAAAATAGCTTTTCCACCTTTATGGAAGACCAACTTTCTACCCTACTCTCGAGATCACATCTCACCACCTGTGCACTTTAACTGATCCCTCTTCGCTTCATACAAAACCACACCACATTCTTCAACCCAACCCTAACCCATCTCCTAAACCCATCACTTACAACTGGTGTTTCCCCCTCATGCTTCAAACATGCCTCAATCACACCCATCCTCTGTATCTAGCTATCGCCCCATATCACTTCTCCCCTATGCCTCAAAACTACAGGAACAACATGTCCTTTTCGATCTGTCCTCCCAACTTTCTTCCTGCTCCCTCTTCGACCGCTTATAATCTCGCTTCCGACCACGTCACTCCACTGAAACTGCCCTAACAAAAGGCCCTAATGACCTACTGACTGCCAAAGCTAAGCAACACTATTCTATCTTCCTCTATCTGGACCTGTCCTCTGCCTTTCACACAGTGGACCACTACTGATTACTGCAGACCCTCTCATCTCTGGGCATCACAGATCGCATCATACCTAACAGACCGGACATTCAGTTTCTCCCACTCATGCACCACCTCCTCACCTTGCCCTTATCTGTCAAAGTCCCTCAATGTTCAGTCTTAGGGCCCCTGCTCTTTTCCATTTACACCTTTGGCCTGGGACAGCTCATAGAATCTCACGGCTTTCAGTATCACCTCTATGCTGATGACACACAGATCTGCCTCTGTGGACCAGATATCACCTCCATATTAACCAAAATCTCAGAATATCTGTCCGCTATTTCATCCTTCTTCTCCACTAGATTTCAAAAACATAACATCGACAAAACAGAATTCCTTATCTTTCCCCATTTCACTCGACACCCCCAACAGACCTATCCATGCAAATTGCTGCTCACTCTCCCCAGTCCCTCAAGTTTGCTGCCTCGGGGTCATCCTTGACTTTGATCTCTCCTACAAGCAACATATCCAAGCCCTTTCCACTTCCTGCTGACTGCAATTCAAAATTATTTCCTGGATCCGTACATTCCTCATCCTAGAATCTGCAACAACTCTAGTGCATGCCCTCATCATCTCCTGCCTTGACTGTGGCAACCTTCTGCTCTGTGGCCTCCCCTCTAACATTCTCTCGCCCCTCCAATCTATGCTAAACTCTGCTGCCTGACTAATCCACCTGTCCCTCTGCTATTCCCTGGCGTCTCCTCTCTGTCAATCCCTTCACTGGTTCCCCATTACCCAGTGACTCCAGATCAAAACCCTAAACATGGCAAACAAAGGCATCCACAAACGCCTCAATACATCTGTGACCTTGTTTCCCAGTACTTACCTGCACGCAACTTCCTATTCTCATAATATCTGCTTCTCTACTCCTCTCTTATCTCCTCCTCCCCCAATCGCTTAAAAGATTTCTCTCATGCATCCCCCCTATACTGGAACTCTCTACCTCAATATATCATACTCTCACCTACAATGGAAACCTTGAGAAGGAACCTGAAGACCTACCTCTTCCGATAAGCCAACAACCTGTAGTAACCACTAAACTGCTGCATGACCAGTTCTACCCTTACCTCAGTTTGTGAGCCCTTGCAGGCAGGGTCCTCTCTTCTCCTGTACCAGTTGTGACTTGTATTGTTTAAGATTATTGTACTTGTTTTATAATATGTATACCCCTTTTCACATGTAAAGCACTGTGGAATATATGGCATTATAATAATAAATAATAATAATAATATATTTGATGATTGTTGCATCCAGAGTGGAACCAAAGTTGTCATGATCTGATTCGGAGTTCCCCTTTAAATGTGCTGGCAATGTTTTAAGTCTGGGCTTTTGCTTATGTTGGGAATAAAAAAAGACCCAAATGTGGTTTATCCACACTGCTGATAGGCATTGAAAATCCAAATCGAAATATAATAATGGATTTTGTATTTAAAGGTTTTTCAGTTAACACATTTCAAATTCATTTCAGACACTATATCATGGTTTGTGTTCTAAAGAAGAAGTCTGGAATAACTTTGAAATGCATTGACTGAAAAATCTGAAATAAAAAATCCTTTATCATATTTGATCTTCATAGCCTACAAGCAGTGTGGATAAACCACATTTGGCTCTGTAATTTGTGCGGTTCTCCCAGATTTGTTGAAAATGTATTATAATACTTATAACTTATTATTATATTACTTGTCCATAGGGTATTACATCTTCTTGGGTACATGTTGTTGATACATAAATTGTATGGTTATTAAAATGCTCATTAATAGACTATGTCATTTTCCAGAGTACATTTTACTTGTATATAACCCTCAAAAAACTTATTTAACATTTTTTGTTATTATATTGCTCATCCATAGACTATTCCGTGGTCTGGAGTGTATTTCCTTGGTGCAGAACCATAAAAAAACTTGTTTAAAAATGTATCGGTATTATATTGCTCATCCATAGGGTATAACATCTTCTTGGGTACATTTTGTTGGTGCATAACCCTCAAAAAACATTTTCAAAATGTTAGGCTATGGGCACACGTTGCAGATTTGGTACTTTTTTATAGCAATTTGTTGGATCGCTTTTGTGACAAAACCTGAAGCAAAACATCCAACACTGCGGAGACACCATCACGTGTTTCTCAACGCAGTGATTCCAGAACACTGCCCCCATCCCTTATGGGAAATATGCAAATGCAAGTAGAGAAGCTGCGGAGACACCATCACGTGTTTCTCGACGCAAGCAGTGAATAGCCAGGCCTTTCCCCGGGAAGGAACAACCACGGGAAGGGCAGCATCCTATGAAGGAAAGCCACCTATGCCAAGCATGGTATCCATCCACAGACAGCTGTTTCGGGGTTTTTGCCCCTCATCAGTGTGGAGTAGGAATCTGGCTATTAGGAGCAGTGCCTAGTAAAAAGACTATAAAGGCACAGATGATTGGCCTCGGGGAGACCAAAACATCCAACACTGCGGAGACACCATCACGTGTGTCTCCGCAGCTTCTCTACTTGCATTTGCATATTTCCCATAAGGGATGGGGGCAGTGTTCTGGAATCACTGCGTTGAGAAACACGTGATGGTGTCTCCGCAGTGTTGGATGTTTTGGTCTCCCCGAGGCCAATCATCTGTGCCTTTATAGTCTTTTTACTAGGCACTGCTCCTAATAGCCAGATTCCTACTCCACACTGATGAGGGGCAAAAACCCCGAAACAGCTGTCTGTGGATGGATACCATGCTTGGCATAGGTGGCTTTCCTTCATAGGATGCTGCCCTTCCCGTGGTTGTTCCTTCCCGGGGAAAGGCCTGGCTATTCACTGCTTGCGTCGAGAAACACGTGATGGTGTCTCCGCAGCTTCTCTACTTGCAAAACCTGAAGCAAAACCTGATGCCAGAAAAGTGAATGAAAAACCTAAAGTGTCATGCACTTGTTGAGTATTTTTGACTTGCAAATTTGTTGCAGAAAATAATCTGCAGTATGTCAACTCTCTGTGCATTTTGCCCTACGTTTTTAACCATTAATCTTGCCTCAAGTCAATAAAAAATGCTGCAAAAATGCACATTTTTACAGCTGCATTTTTCCTGCTAAGTGTAAGGATCTGAATTGTGTACCTGTTTTGCCGGGTCTTGCACTTTGTTCTGCCAGATCTTGCCCTTATCTAAGATAGAGTTAGTGGCTTCACGGGGGCCATCTTGTTTGCTGTCTGATATTCCTTGTTTCCTGTCTGCTGCATTTATGAAGGGACTCTGCACAGCATTCCTTGCTTGTGTATCTCATACTTCACCTGCTGCCAAACTAAAAGGACTTGTATCTTGCCTGTCTCTTCTGTTCATCGGGATACCCCATTTGCTACCTTCTGCCACCCATCTGAAAGACTCTACTTCTCTGGATCTGCTCTGCACCCACCTCCACTGTGGCCTGCTCTCCGCTAGGAGCCCAGTCTGGGCTCTGGACCTCTGGATCCTGCATTCCCGTGCTTGAACTCTCATCATAGGTCTGCACTGACCACACCCCTATATTCCTGAGTCTGCATATGTCTGCTGCTTGATTCTTAGAGCCTCTATTTGCTTTCCTTCTGTTACCTGAAGCCTGTTTTCCTACAATATACCCCATTGAGTCTTGATATACCATGTGTTTGTCTTCACTCTGATCCACGTCTCCGGTCTCCATAGAATATCAGAATAATTCTATGACACTAAGACATTCAGAAATGGTGCAGAAGTTTTACTCAACATGTGCACATACCCTCATCCGTATTATATTTCTCATCCATAGACTATTCTGTGGTCTGGAGTACATTTTGTTGGTATATCACCCTCAAAAACTTGATCAAAATCTTATCAGTATTATTTAGCTCATCTTTATGGTATTACATCTTCTTGAGTATATTCCATTGTATACAGTATAAGCTTCAAAAGACTTGATCAAAATTTATCGGCATTATATTGCTCATTCCTAGAGGATTTCATCTTCTTAGGTACATTTTGTTGCTACATAAGCCTCAAAATACTGTTCAAAATTTTAGGCAGCGTGTGCATGTTGCAGATTTGGTGCATGTTTGTCATGCTTTTTCTTTGTGGATTTGTCACAAAATCTGATGACAGCAAAGTGAATGAGACATTTAAAGCTTCATGAACACGTTAAGCATTTTTGACTTGCAGATTTGGTGCATAAAATAATCTGCAGCATGTAAATTCTCTGTGAGTTTTTGCCCTGCATTTTGCCCAATTGACTTCACTGAAATCAACCAAGAACACACTGCAAAAAAGTACCAAAAACTAGTAAAAAACACACTAAAAATCCACGCTTTTGCAACTGCATTTTTTCTGCCAAGAGATGCAGAAATGCCAAAATAGTGCAGAAATTGTACTCAACGTTTGCACATACCTTTATCGGTATTATATTGCTGACCCATAGAATATTCTGTAGTCTGGAATGCATTTCCTTGGTATATAATCTTCAACAGTGCATAGCTTATATGAGTCTCGGAGTACCAATGACAAGACAATTTGAACAGAATGTGTATAGTCTGCCAGAAAAATGCTTGGTTTCCCCATTGACTCCCATTATACTGGTTTATCAAAACGAGCATTCATGCATTAGGAAATACTCGGTTAGAGCAATGAGTACCGAGTATTTTAGTTCTCACTCGTCTTTAGTAAATACAGGTCAATCTTAGAGGAAAACTTATTAGATACTGCAAAAGTTGAGACTTGGGCATAGGTTCAACTTGCAGCAGTACAACAACCCTAGACATTCTGCCAGAGCTGCAATGGAATGGATTAGATAAGAGTTCAAGAACCCTTTTTCTGCCAAGGGCCTTTTCGATATTTGTACTGTCCTTCGAGGGCAGTACAAATCGCGCTCTAACTTCTCCCACAGAGTACGTCCAGACTCTGGCACTGGTGACAGGACATAATCTTTCACTGCATGCACCTCAGCATTCAGTGGAGAACGTTGCACGCCTGTGCTCATAGAGCAAGGCAAAATTAAAACGTTGGTAGAAGTCAAACACAAATGCCGGCCCAAGAATTGCATAGCTGTAGAAAGGTTATTTAGGGCCATAAATGTCCCACAGGCCTCAGGTTTCTTACCCCTGGATTAGACAAAGGCCCAATCAAATTCCAGACCTATTTCCCATAAAGAATCTGTGCCAAGACTAGAAAATTGCTGTTCACAGAGTCTTTCCATCCAATCTCACGAAGATAGAGCTAGTTTTTAAAAGTGAATGGGCAACATTTTCAGCTTCTGGATGTGCAAAGCTGATAGAGACATTCCCCAGAACACTTGCAGCAGTAATTGCCGGGAAAGTTGATCCTACAAAGTAGTGACTCAAATGTGTGAATATAAATGCACATCACAATTTTCAGATTTATATTTTTTAAATAATTAGAAAACATGTATTGCTTCAAATATTTGCTGCTTTGTGTTGGCATATCACATAAAATCCACATAAAAAAAAAATAAGTTTGTGGGTGTAACATAAAAATATGTGGAAAAGGTATTTGAACATGAATACTTTTTCAGTGTACTGTAAATTATTAGGGGGTAAAATCATGTTGAAGATTCCATTTAATGCTGCTTATTCTACATTCCATATACAAGTATTGATAAAGAATTATTATGAATTTGGTATCAATGTGCATGAAAAAAAATATTTTTTACAACCATTTGATTATTACCCAAAATAATATCACATGGATTAGTTTGTTTTTCCTGAATTTTCAAATATTCATTAATTTTTTGTTTTTTGATGTTTTTTTTAATTAAGTGGAGTAATATTCAGAAAAAAACATAGAATGTTTAAATGGCAAGCCGACTAGAGAGAAAAAAGAGTGTTGTTACCCTTGGATGAAGTAGACAAAATTGGACAGGCAATAATGAATGATTCCAATGCATTTTAGATATTACTTCCAAATTGTACATAACTATCTGTGAGGAGAAAAAACTATAAACTGGGACAGCTGCTGAATCACTCTGGTTAGAACAAAAAAGTCAAAATGTTAATTAGAGAATTAATTGAAATGGTTTTTGTACATTCTCTGAAATTCCACACTCAATGAAAATTACCATTGCTTATTTTCAGAAAACAGATCAATATTGTAATGGGAATGAAAATACTGAGGAAATATAGCTACTCAAAAGTACAATTAACGCTATTGTTGCATGAATGTTTTTTTAGCTAACATGTATTATTACATTACATGGGTTTTAAAGGGAACCTGTCAGCAGGATTGTTCACAGTAACCTCTACACTTTGTGAGGTCGGTGCCAATATACTGATTAAAATGATACCCTGGTTGATGAAATCCATCTTGAGATTGTTGTTTAATCTTTGTTTTCAGATTTAAATGAATGATATGCTCGTGTTCCTAGGCATCCTGTAGGGGGCTTCATGTGGTGCTCTGATTAGGTATTCATAATGCAGGCTGCTGACAGGTCACTGAAGAAAAAGAAAACCTTCTGCAGGCAGGTGCCAGCCATAGCAAATGCGCTGAAGCATAATCGCATGTTTACTGTCCTAATAATAACTGTGATTAATATAAATTTTAAAATGGTACCCGCCGCATCTGCACAGTAGCAGCCATCAATATATATAGACTTGATCCCATAGCTGCTGCTGCAGAGGTGCCATCTTGCTGGAGAAGAAAAGATGGCACCCTCTTTATTTCACTCACAAATATGTTACAAAAGAATATTTGGTGGTTCCTATCGCAAATATGAGACATTCACTCATAACATGTGACCAAATGTTTTTCCATTTCTTAGTATATACTTTTTTTCATTTTTCCTATCTTGTCTGTACACCACGATAATCTGTGAATCATGTTATTTTATTTTTTATTTTCTACATTATTACTTTTATCATTGTAGTTACTGAGGAAGGTCTCTCAGACCGAAACGTTTTTGTACTACTATAAAAATGCGGAGTTGCTCACACTTAAGTTGAGTGCCATGTTCGTTTTGTATTACTCCGAGTATTTATGACTGCTCGGAGATTTAGTTTTCATGGCGGCAGCTGAATGATTTACAGCTACTACCCAGGCTGAGTACATGTGGGGGTTGCCTGGTTGCTAGGGAATCCCCACATGTAATCAAGCAGGCTAATAGCTGTAAATCATTCAGCTGCTGCGATGAAAACTAAATCTCCGAGCAGTGCTGAATACTCGGAGGTCACCCGAGCGTGCTCGGGAAAACCCGAGCAACAAGTGCACTCGCTCATCACTACTCTTTAACCATATTTCCAATATACAACAGATTGTAAGATATATGAAAAAAATATTTATTTATGCAGAGTAATGTATTAAATTGGATGCCATATTTTTTATATACCTTCTCTCCTACAAACAATGCTTTCAGGGAACTGTAGAAGCAATAGCTCAATTATGTAACGTCAGTGGTTAATATTTCTGAGGTTGATGTCACTTTTGTTTGACAGGTGACATCAAACCCAGGAGTCAGTAATGGAGAAGATTCTGTAAAGCGCCCCTATTACTCACCCCATAGTAAGTTTGGAAATAAACACACAGCCAGAATATAATAATTTATTTGAAAAAAAAAATCAATGCATTGTTTTACACATTTATTTTAAAACAAAAAACATAGTTATACTCTCCTTACACCTATTCCATGGAAGCCCTCGTCCCTTGTATAAAAGCAGAAAGCAATAAACAAAAATACTCTCCTTAAATCTAATCCACTGATGCCCATGTCCATGTAAAAAAAGAAAAGTAACGAAAAAAATCACTCATCTGTCCAATGTTAAGCTAACCCATACTGTCCCATGAAGATCCAGATGATCAGGGTAGTGTTTCATGTCAATAATGCGATCGCTATCCCCGCCAGCTGTCACACACTGACAGGAGTATAAAAGTTCCTGTCAGTGTCTAGCACTGAGCTTCCATGAGAAACTTCATCCGAGTTGATAGCTGAACCCCGGTGACATCACTTATGGTAATGTTGAAGGAGAAATTTCTCTATTCTTGATAAAGCTAACAGCTGAGAGTTGCAACCCGCTACAGTCAGTATATTGCCTGCACTGGTAACCAAAAATTGAAGAAACTGCATGTAATTTTTATTATTATTATTATTATTATTATTATTTATTTATATCACAGGCACTGGCTAATCAATACTCACATCAGAGGTGCCTACTCTAGCTGTTTTTAGCAACAGCAGGCATAGGCTGATGGAAGTAGTTATCTCTAACCAGCGAATACCTGTGAGGTAAACTTTTTACCGCGGATCAGATGACAGCGTGGGAACCACAGCTTTCTTATAAGCGGTAAAGATCCTATTGCGATCAGAGCTCCTGTTTCTCACGGTGTAATGCAGATGACAGCATGACAAACAATGGATTTTCAGGGATCTCATTCACCTGAATAGTGTACAGGTTTGGGTACCATTCTGGGTCGATTTTGGTACCCAAATCAAAGTTCTTTTAGATGTTTGACCAAATCCTCTGGACCATCACTATACAGTGGGTGCAGAAAGTATTCAGACACCTTTAAATTTTTCACTCTTTGTTTCATTGCAGCCATTTGGTAAATTACAGAAGTTAATTTTTGTCTTATTAATGTACACTCTGCACCCCATCTAGACTGAAAAAAACTGAAATGTAGAACTTTTTGCAAATAAAAACTGAAATATCACATGGTCATAAGTATGCAGACCCTTTGCTCGGGCACTCATATATAAGTCACATGCTGTCAATTTCCTTGTGATCCTCCTTGAGATGGTTCTACTCCTTCATTGGAGTCCAGCTTTGTTTAATTAAACTGATAGGACTTGATTTGGAAAGGCACGCACCTTTCTATATAGGACCTCACAGCTCACAGTGCATGTCAGACCAAATGAGAATCATGAGGTCAAAGGAACTGGTGAAGGACCTCAGAGACAGGATTGTGGCAAGGCAGGTTACAACAGAATTTATGCAGTACTCAAGGTTCCCAAGAGCACAGTGGCCTCCATAATCCTTGAATGGAAGAAGTTTGGGGCCACCAGAAATCTTTCTAGACCTGGCCATTCAGCCAAACTGAGCAATCATGGGAGAAGAGCCTTGGTGACAGAGGCAAAGAGGAACCCCAAGATCACTGTGGCTGAGCTCCAGAGATGCAGTAGGTAGATGGGAGAAAGTTCCACAAAGTCAACTATCACTGCAGCAGTATGGCAGAGTGGTCTGATGGAAGCCTCTCCTCAGTGCAAGACATGTGAAAGCCTGCATAGTTTGCCAAAAAAACACATGAAGGACTCCCAGACTGTGAAAAATAAGATTCTCTGGTTTGATGAGATGAAAATAGACCTTTTCAATGATAATCTAAGCAGTGTATATGGAGAAAAACAGGCACTGTTCATCACCTGCCCAATACATTTCCAACAGTGAAACTTGGTGGTGGCAGCATTATGCTATGGGGGTGTTTTTCAGCTGCAGGCACAGGACTGGATGTTATTGAAGGAAACATGGATGCGACCAAGTACAGAGATAACCTGGATGAAAACCTCTTCCAAAGTCCTCAGGATCTCAGACTTGGCTAAAGGTTCACCTTCCAACAAGACAATGACCCTAAGCACAAAGCTAAAATAACCCAATTTGGAATAATGGGGGTTATATAGCCAAATAACTACTCTGATGTTGAATCAGATGATATTTTATTGGCTAAGTAAAATGCAACATTTTATAAAAGAAAATAAAAACATTAAAATATATTTTGTTATAAAAATAAACACAACGCGTTTCGACCATGCAGACCTTCATCAGGTGTATAATAAAATTATTTTGTTGTAAGCTATTTATACCCCATTTTCATTGCTAATAGGTGTTGTTGTACTAACTGAGGAACCAATCGCTATGTATTAAACTCTTTAGCAGTTAAAATATGTATATTATAACTTCATCCCCATGAAAAGAATGTTGTACGTACATTTTATATAACATCAACCCCCCTTCGCTTATTCCAGGGTTAAAAAAGTGTATCTGTAAATTATAGGCAATCGCACATTGTACACGTTCACAAAATAAACCGCACCTGTACATATGCCTGATTAAACACCTAATTTCTCTTGGTGCAAGTGGTCAGGCGGTAAACTGGAAGAACTGCAGGCACTAAAGATAATAAGAAAATATATATTTTTTTCTAAAATAAATAAATGATAAAAAAGCAAAAACAAGGCAAACAGGGACTCTATTGATTGATCTACACAAGATCAGAGATCTCATTCAGTCCATCAGGATACAGACTTTCTGCATATCCAAGTGGACTCTTTGGCATCAAGAACTGTTTTTCTGTTTCTTGTTGATGCAGGTATTTGTTCTATTGGCGTGACTTTTATACATTCAACGTTTTTGTTGTGTATAAGAGTGATGTGATGTGCTTAGATAAACTTTGTTTCAAGTTAAATATTTACATTTTCTATTTCAATATTTCAAAAAATGTTATGTGACAGAAAGTGGTAGCAAGAAAATAGCAACCAGTCCCACAAAAAACAAGCCCTCAAATGACTCCATCAGCAGAAATATGGAAAAATTACAGCTCTCAAATATGACAATTCAAAATCTTTTTTTTTGCAAAAAACGTGTCTTTTAGTTTGTGACAGCAGCCAAACAAAAAAATATATATAAATCTCGTATTGCTGTAATTGCAATGATCCAGAGAATAAAGTTGTCAAATCACTTAAACCACACGAAGAATGACAAAAAAATAAAATAAAACCAATTCTTGACTTGTTGTTAATTTGTTCATTCTGCCTCTCAAAGATCGCAGTAAGGTGCACATTTGTCCTGCACTTTACGCTGAGCGCATACATCAGGTTTTGTGCATAAATGTCTAAAATATGTGATTCAGACAGAAGTTCCAACATAGAATGCTGCAATATGAGGTAGATGGGGTCACTGTGAACACCACCTGCTCTGTTTTTTTAGGTGTGCACAGTTTTGTGCTCTTCTGAAAAGAAGGAAGCTGCTGAAGTGAGGCCAGAGTACAGAGTAACTCTGCTACCTCATTACATTGAATAGTTCCCTCGGGGGTTTCATCTACATTATGTCATTTGGAAATTTAGATGGAAATCTGAATGTAAGTGATAGGAGTAGAGCACAGGATAACTGTGATCTAAAATGTTATGTAAATTGTTCCCAATAAAATCTTCAACTCAATCCACAAACATCAGAAATAGGAATAATTTTCCTATGTGATAATCTAAGATCTGGGGCTAAAACTAAATTTTTATTGTAAAAATATAATTAAGTTTTCTTCACTGTCCATTGGTATAAGATTCTGGACACACCTGTGCCAGAGCAGTATGATAAAGAATTAGGATGGGGCAAGCAAACACCTACAACTGGCCAGGGTACTCAGGGGTATGTTTCTGCATCTAACATTAGACTATTTGAATAATAAAGAAGACTCAAAGTGAATTTTAAGCAACGCACACACTTTAGTAGGTTCAAGTTTGATGATTATGCAGACTTTTCTCAAGAAATAAAGAAATGATAAAAATGCCATGTGCTTTTACAAAATATTATGGGCCCAAAATTTCTAAGTATAATGACATCCCAGTACTAAGAACCTGCTACTCATCTATGCACTCAGTGACATATGTTCTATTATATCGTATTCTATTATTAGACAATTGGAGCAATGGCTCAAAAAGTATTTTAAATAATGCACATACATTGGTAGACAAAACACTTTAATTTAACCTTCATAATGAATGAATTTCCTCTTTTTTTAAAAAAAAAAATGGCACATCTCAAAATACATAGATAACAATTTAATTTGTAAGCAGATAAAAGGCATGAATTCAGAAATTGGATTTAGTTGCAAAATCTCAAAATGAGTAGAATAATATCACCCTTGAATGATGGCAATAAAAAAAACAGTTATTAAGGTGTTGTTTCTGCATTTTATTACAGATGTATTAATTTACAGTCACAAACCGAGTGGTGATGACAATGAGACCTCATTGAGGTTACTTCAGGTCAATAAGCTTGTGTTCCCATCCGGGCTGAACTATGGTGACCTCAGCACCATGAGAAAAAATCAGTGCGTTCACTGCAGATTCACTATTGGACAGTTGAAGGATATGGTTGTTTTTCATTTTATTACAGGAGAGGAAGGCTTCAATGCAATGGTCGTTAGGTGAGTATAACTGTGTTTGCTTTTTAAATAAAGATGAAAAAGTGAGTTTTGCTACTTTTTAAAATAAAAGACTTTATACTTGCTGTGTATTTACAATACAGCTATTGGATTACTAATGGATAGGAGTCTTAAAGCCAGACTGTACTGGTGGGAATCGTTGTCTATGTCCGTGTGCCGTCTGTATGTACTTATGTGACATCAAAACCAGGGATTCAAGCTTCAGGAGGCTAATTTGCATATTCCAGGTGCCTTCTGGGAGAAGCGAAGTCTCCCTAAGCTAGAAGATCGTTGGGTACAGCCGGGACCAGCTGCTTCGAAAGCATCACCAAACCAGGGATTCAAGCTTCAGGAGGCTAATTTGCATATTCCAGGTGCCTTCTGGGAGAAGCGAAGTCTCCCTAAGCTAGAAGATCGTTGGGTACAGCCGGGACCAGCTGCTTCGAAAGCATCACCAAACCAGGGATTCAAGCTTCAGGAGGCTAATTTGCATATTCCAGGTGCCTTCTGGGAGAAGCGAAGTCTCCCTAAGCTAGAAGATCGTTGGGTACAGCCGGGACCAGCTGCTTCGAAAGCATCACCAAACCAGGGATTCAAGCTTCAGGAGGCTAATTTGCATATTCCAGGTGCCTTCTGGGAGAAGCGAAGTCTCCCTAAGCTAGAAGATCGTTGGGTACAGCCGGGACCAGCTGCTTCGAAAGCATCACCAAACCAGGGATTCAAGCTTCAGGAGGCTAATTTGCATATTCCAGGTGCCTTCTGGGAGAAGCGAAGTCTCCCTAAGCTAGAAGATCGTTGGGTACAGCCGGGACCAGCTGCTTCGAAAGCATCACCAAACCAGGGATTCAAGCTTCAGGAGGCTAATTTGCATATTCCAGGTGCCTTCTGGGAGAAGCGAAGTCTCCCTAAGCTAGAAGATCGTTGGGTACAGCCGGGACCAGCTGCTTCGAAAGCATCACCAAACCAGGGATTCAAGCTTCAGGAGGCTAATTTGCATATTCCAGGTGCCTTCTGGGAGAAGCGAAGTCTCCCTAAGCTAGAAGATCGTTGGGTACAGCCGGGACCAGCTGCTTCGAAAGCATCACCAAACCAGGGATTCAAGCTTCAGGAGGCTAATTTGCATATTCCAGGTGCCTTCTGGGAGAAGCGAAGTCTCCCTAAGCTAGAAGATCGTTGGGTACAGCCGGGACCAGCTGCTTCGAAAGCATCACCAAACCAGGGATTCAAGCTTCAGGAGGCTAATTTGCATATTCCAGGTGCCTTCTGGGAGAAGCGAAGTCTCCCTAAGCTAGAAGATCGTTGGGTACAGCCGGGACCAGCTGCTTCGAAAGCATCACCAAACCAGGGATTCAAGCTTCAGGAGGCTAATTTGCATATTCCAGGTGCCTTCTGGGAGAAGCGAAGTCTCCCTAAGCTAGAAGATCGTTGGGTACAGCCGGGACCAGCTGCTTCGAAAGCATCACCAAACCAGGGATTCAAGCTTCAGGAGGCTAATTTGCATATTCCAGGTGCCTTCTGGGAGAAGCGAAGTCTCCCTAAGCTAGAAGATCGTTGGGTACAGCCGGGACCAGCTGCTTCGAAAGCATCACCAAACCGCGAATTTTTGCCTGTAGGACATTATTGCAAGAGAGCTTGGCTGAGTAGATTACACAAGAAGGAAAACACACAGCAAGTCAGCAGGATCTAGGAGCAACATGGCAGATGTGACAACCTACATGGTGAGCTGCAGCATGTGCTACATGTTCACAGATCGACCAGAAGAAGAATCCAATTTCACCTGTCAGAAGTGTAGACTAGTGGCCCTTTTAGAAGAAAAGGTGCGGGGTTTGGAAGAAAGAATAGCAACTTTGAAACTCATCAAAGAGAATGAAGACTTTCTAGACAGAACAGAAGCATCTCTACTGGTCACAGAAGGTGCAAAAAGTGTCAGAGAACCTCCAAAAGCAGATGAGTGGAAGCATGTGACCAAAAGAAGCAAGAAGACCATGGAGAAATCACCAACCACACAACTGAAGAACCGATATCAAATCTTTGTAGAGGATGAAGATGGCACACCTAAGAATGAAGCAATACCAGCAAGCAAAAAAGAAAAGGGCACACAGCAACAAGTGACAGCAAAAAGTACAGCCAAGAAGCAACGAAGAGTGGTGGTGGTGGGAGACTCACTACTGAGAGGCACAGAAGCAGCCATCTGCAGACCGGACATAACTGCAAGAGAAGTATGCTGCCTTCCAGGTGCGATGATCAAGGATGTGACCGATAGGATACCAAAGCTCTTCAGCTCCAAGGACGTCCACCCATTTCTTCTGATACATGTTGGCACCAATGACACGGCAAGGAAGGACCTACCGACAATCTGCAAGGACTTTGAAGAGTTGGGGAAGAAAGTAAAGGAACTGGATGCACAGGTAGTTTTTTCTTCTATCCTTCCAGTAGACGGGCATGGCACCAGGAGATGGAACAGGATCCTTGATGCAAACAACTGGCTAAGACGATGGTGCAGACAACAAGGATTTGGATTCCTGGACCACGGTGTGAATTACTGGTATGATGGACTCCTCGCCAGAGACGGACTACACCTCAACAAACCTGGGAAACACACATTCGCCAGAAGACTCGCTACACTCATCAGGAGGGCGTTAAACTAGAAGAAGAGGGGACGGGAAGAAAAACATTAGACTCGAACAAAGACGACCCAGGAAAACATACTCAGAAGGGAGGTAAGAACATTTCTAAAACAATCCACAGCGAGGAGATTGGAACAAAACAAAATCCTCTAAACTGCATGCTCGCAAACGCCAGAAGCCTGACAAACAAGATGGAAGAACTAGAAGCAGAAATATCTACAGGTAACTTTGACATAGTGGGAATAACCGAGACATGGTTAGATGAAAGCTATGACTGGGCAGTTAACTTACAGGGTTACAGTCTGTTTAGAAAGGATCGTAAAAATCGGAGAGGAGGAGGGGTTTGTCTCTATGTAAAGTCTTGTCTAAAGTCCACTTTAAGGGAGGATATTAGCGAAGGGAATGAGGATGTCGAGTCCATATGGGTTGAAATTCATAGAGGGAAAAATGGTAACAAAATTCTCATTGGGGTCTGTTACAAACCCCCAAATATAACAGAAAGCATGGAAAGTCTACTTCTAAAGCAGATAGATGAAGCTGCAACCCATAATGAGGTCCTGGTTATGGGGGACTTTAACTACCCGGATATTAACTGGGAAACAGAAACCTGTGAAACCCATAAAGGCAACAGGTTTCTGCTAATAACCAAGAAAAATTATCTTTCACAATTGGTGCAGAATCCAACCAGAGGAGCAGCACTTTTAGACCTAATACTATCTAATAGACCTGACAGAATAACAAATCTGCAGGTGGTTGGGCATTTAGGAAATAGCGACCACAATATTGTGCAGTTTCACCTGTCTTTCACTAGGGGGACTTGTCAGGGAGTCACAAAAACATTGAACTTTAGGAAGGCAAAGTTTGAACAGCTTAGAGATGCCCTTAATCTGGTAGACTGGGACAATATCCTCAGAAATGAGAATACAGATAATAAATGGGAAATGTTTAAGAACATCCTAAATAGGCAGTGTAAGCGGTTTATACCTTGTGGGAATAAAAGGACTAGAAATAGGAAAAACCCAATGTGGCTAAACAAAGAAGTAAGACAGGCAATTAACAGTAAAAAGAAAGCATTTGCACTACTAAAGCAGGATGGCACCATTGAAGCTCTAAAAAACTATAGGGAGAAAAATACTTTATCTAAAAAACTAATTAAAGCTGCCAAAAAGGAAACAGAGAAGCACATTGCTAAGGAGAGTAAAACTAATCCCAAACTGTTCTTCAACTATATCAATAGTAAAAGAATAAAAACTGAAAATGTAGGCCCCTTAAAAAATAGTGAGGAAAGAATGGTTGTAGATGACGAGGAAAAAGCTAACATATTAAACACCTTCTTCTCCACGGTATTCACGGTGGAAAATGAAATGCTAGGTGAAATCCCAAGAAACAATGAAAACCCTATATTAAGAGTCACCAATCTAACCCAAGAAGAGGTGCGAAACCGGCTAAATAAGATTAAAATAGATAAATCTCCGGGTCCGGATGGCATACACCCACGAGTACTAAGAGAACTAAGTAATGTAAT
Source organism: Ranitomeya imitator (assembly GCF_032444005.1). Taxonomy (NCBI): domain Eukaryota; kingdom Metazoa; phylum Chordata; class Amphibia; order Anura; family Dendrobatidae; genus Ranitomeya; species Ranitomeya imitator. Next base: position 592,344,165 of record NC_091284.1, read on the forward strand.
AGATAAACCATTATTTCTTATTTTTAGTGACTCTATAGCGACAGGGTCTGTTCCGCAGGACTGGCGCATAGCAAATGTGGTGCCAATATTCAAAAAGGGCTCTAAAAGTGAACCTGGAAATTATAGGCCAGTAAGTCTAACCTCTATTGTTGGTAAAATATTTGAAGGGTTTCTGAGGGATGTTATTCTGGATTATCTCAATGAGAATAACTGTTTAACTCCATATCAGCATGGGTTTATGAGAAATCGCTCCTGTCAAACCAATCTAATCAGTTTTTATGAAGAGGTAAGCTATAGACTGGACCACGGTGAGTCATTGGACGTGGTATATCTCGATTTTTCCAAAGCGTTTGATACCGTGCCGCAGAAGAGGTTGGTACACAAAATGAGAATGCTTGGTCTGGGGGAAAATGTGTGTAAATGGGTTAGTAACTGGCTTAGTGATAGAAAGCAGAGGGTGGTTATAAATGGTATAGTCTCTAACTGGGTCGCTGTGACCAGTGGGGTACCGCAGGGGTCAGTATTGGGACCTGTTCTCTTCAACATATTCATTAATGATCTGGTAGAAGGTTTACACAGTAAAATATCGATATTTGCAGATGATACAAAACTATGTAAAGCAGTTAATACAAGAGAAGATAGTATTCTGCTACAGATGGATCTGGATAAGTTGGAAACTTGGGCTGAAAGGTGGCAGATGAGGTTTAACAATGATAAATGTAAGGTTATACACATGGGAAGAGGGAATCAATATCACCATTACACACTGAACGGGAAACCACTGGGTAAATCTGACAGGGAGAAGGACTTGGGGATCCTAGTTAATGATAAACTTACCTGGAGCAGCCAGTGCCAGGCAGCAGCTGCCAAGGCAAACAGGATCATGGGGTGCATTAAAAGAGGTCTGGATACACATGATGAGAGCATTATACTGCCTCTGTACAAATCCCTAGTTAGACCGCACATGGAGTACTGTGTCCAGTTTTGGGCACCGGTGCTCAGGAAGGATATAATGGAACTAGAGAGAGTACAAAGGAGGGCAACAAAATTAATAAAGGGGATGGGAGAACTACAATACCCAGATAGATTAGCGAAATTAGGATTATTTAGTCTAGAAAAAAGACGACTGAGGGGCGATCTAATAACCATGTATAAGTATATAAGGGGACAATACAAATATCTCGCTGAGGATCTGTTTATACCAAGGAAGGTGACGGGCACAAGGGGGCATTCTTTGCGTCTGGAGGAGAGAAGGTTTTTCCACCAACATAGAAGAGGATTCTTTACTGTTAGGGCAGTGAGAATCTGGAATTGCTTGCCTGAGGAGGTGGTGATGGCGAACTCAGTCGAGGGGTTCAAGAGAGGCCTGGATGTCTTCCTGGAGCAGAACAATATTGTATCATACAATTATTAGGTTCTGTAGAAGGACGTAGATCTGGGTATTTATTATGATGGAATATAGGCTGAACTGGATGGACAAATGTCTTTTTTCGGCCTTACTAACTATGTTACTATGTTACTATGTTACATCCATGTGGCATCCATGTACAGTGGGGGAATTAAGTATTTGATCCCTTTCTGATTTTGCAGGTTTGTTCATTGACAAAGATATGAACAGTCTATAATTTTAAGAGTAGGTTAATTTTAACATTTAGATATAGATCATCAAAAATAACATCCAGAAAATCACATTGTATAAGCTATATAAATGTATTTGCATTTTGCAGTGTGAAATAAGTAACTGAATCATCAGGCAATCAAGACTTCAGGCAAACAAGACTTCACACTTGGTGGCAAAACCCCTGTTGGCAAGCACAGCAGTCAGACATTTTTTTGTAGTTGTTGATGAGGTTTGCACACATGTCAGGAGGAATTTTGGTCCACTCCTCTTTGCAAATCATCTCTAAATCATTAAGATCTTGAGTCTGTTGGAAGGCAACTCGGAGCTTGAACTCCCTCCATATGTTTTCTATAGGATTAAGGTCTGGAGACTGGCTAGGCCACTCCATGACCTTAATGTGCTTCTTTTTGAGCCACTGCTTTGTTGCCTTGGCTGTATGATGTGGGTCATTGTCTTGCTGGAAAACCCAGCTACAACCTATTCTTAATGTCCTGGCTGAGGGAAGGACGTTGTCACTAAGGATTTCATGGTATATGGCTCCATCCATTCATCCATTGATGTGGTGAACTAGTTATGTGCCCTTAACAGAGAAACACACCCAGAACATAATATTTCCACCTCCATGCTTGATAGTAGGGACAGGAATCTTTGGGTCATAGGCAGCATTTCTCTTCCTCTAAACACAGCGAGTTGAGTTAATTCCAAAGACCTCAATTTTTGCCTCATCTGACCACAGCACCTTCTCCCAATCGCTCACAGAAACATCCAGGTGTTCATTGGCAAACTTCCGATGGGCCTGCACATGTGCCTTCCTGAGCAGGGGGACCTTACGGGCACTGCAGGATTTGAAACCTTTAAGGTGTTATGTGTTACCAATAGATTTCTTGGTGACTGTGGTCCCAGCTGCCTTGAGATCATTAACAAGTTCCCCCATGTAGTTTTAGGCTGACCTTTCACCTTCCTAATGATCAAGGATACCCCACAAGGTGAGTTTTTGCATAGTGTCCCAGATCGATGTCGACAGCCATTTTGTATTTCTTCCATTTTCTTACTATTGCACCAACAGTTGTCCCTTTCTCACCCAGTGTCTTACGTATGGTTTTGTAGCCCATTCCAGCTTTGTGCAGGAGTATGATCTTGTCCCTGACATAGTTATCAAGCTTTTTGGTCTTGCCCATGTTGTAGAAGTTATAGTTTGACTAATTGAGTCTGTGGACAGGAGTCTTTTATAAAGGGACTATGTAAGACAGCTGTCTTTAATGCAGGTAACTAGCTGATTAGGAGCCTACAACTGGTCTGTAGGATCCAGAACTCTTAATGGTTGGTAAATCGTCAAATACTTATTTCTCACTGCAAAATGCAAATAAAGGTATATAATTTATACAATGTGATTTTCAGGATTTTATTTTTGATATTTTATCTTTCAATGTTAAAAATAACCTATGAAATCCTTATTTTCCTTACTATATAGGTTTGCTGTCTATGTTTGTGTGTCCACGTGGACTTGTGTCACATCCGTGTGCTATCTGTGAGTCCGTGTGCTGTCATTGTTACACGTATGGAATGAGGTGCAGAATAGAAATTCAAGAGTGTTAGGTACTAAAGATGCTTAAAGATATATATAGACTTGAGAAACATGATAGATAAAAAGGTAGATAGATAAATAGATAGATAGAAACATGTCACTGGGCTATATACCATATATACTCGAGTATAAGCCAACCCGAGTATAAGCGGAGACCCCTAATTTTGCCACAAAAAACTGGGAAAACTTAATGACTCAAGTATAAGCCTAGGGTGGAAAATGCAGCAGCTACTGGTTAAATTTCAAAAATAAAAATAGATACTAACAAAAGTAAAATTAATTGAGACATCAGTAGGTTAAGTGTTTTTAAACATCCATATTGAATCAGGAGCAATATATAATGCTCCATATAGTTTATGATGGGCCCCATAAGATGCTCCATATTAAAATATGCCCCATATAATGCTGCACAAATGTTGATTATGACCCCATAAGATGCTCCATACAGACATTTGCCCATATAACGCTCAAAAAATGCTGATTATGACCCCATAAGATGCTCCATAGACACATTTGCCCCATATAATGCTGCACAACTGTTGGTTATGACCCCATAAGATGCTCCATACAGACATTTACCCATATAACGCTCAACAAATGCTGATTATGGCCCCATAAGATGCTCCATGGACACATTTGCCCCATAAAATGCTGCACAAATGTTGGTTATGACCCCATAAGATGCTCCATACAGACATTTGCCCCATATAATGCTCCACAAATGCTGATTATGGCCCCATAAGATGCTCCATAGACACATTTGCCCCATATAATGTTCCACAAATGCTAATTATGGCCCCATAAGATGCTCCATAGAGATATTTTTCCCATATAATGCTGCACATGGCCCCATAAGATGCTCCATATATATTTGCCCCATATAATGCTGCACATGGCCCCATAGAGATATTTGCCCCATATAATGCTGCACATGGCCCCATAAGATGCCCCATACAGATATTTGCCCCATATAATGCTGCACATGGCCCCATACAGATATTTGCCCCATATAATGCTGCACATGGCCCCATACAGATATTTGCCCTATAAAATACTGCACATAGCCCCATACAGATATTTGCCACATATAATGCTGCACATGGCCATATACGGATATTTGCCCCATATAATGCTGCACATGGCCCCATAAGATGCTCCATACAGGCATTTGCCCCATATGCTGTTGCTGCGATTTAAAAAAAAAATCATATACTCACATCTCAGGCCCCCGGCACTTGCTAAATTCACCGGTCTGCGTTCCACCACTGAGCGACGCTGTGACTTCCATGCCCTCTACACTGACGTTCAGGCAGAGGGCGGTACGCACACTAATCGCATCACCTTACCCTCTGATCTGAGCGTTACTGCAGAAGACGCAGAAGACGGAGTGGTGACTGTCGGTGGAATGGGGAACAGGTGAATATCGTGCACTGAGTTATACTCACCTGCTCCGGGTGCGGTGCAGTCACTGGTTCTCCGGTGCCGGCAGCTTCTTCCTCTATTGTGCAGTCACATGGTACCGCTCATTACAGTAATGAATATGCGGCTCCACCCCTATGGGAGTGGAGCTGGGTCCATATTCATTACTGTAATGAGTGGTACCATGTGACCGCTCACTACAGGAAGAAGCTGCCGGCACCCAGTGAACCAGGGACATGCAGGGACCGCGCAATGAGCAGGTGAGTATTATTACACAGCTGCTGCTGCTCCCCCTCCCCTGCCGACCCCTGGGTATGACTCGAGTATAAGCTGAGAGGGGCAATTTCAGCCTAAAAAAAGGGCTGAAATTCTCGGCTTATACTCCAGTATATACGGTAATCACTTTTTTTATATAAACGTGTGGCAGTTGATATTAGTAATCTGGGAAAGTGTCCATTAGCCTTAAATATTCCCAGGCTATTAATATAATCTCACAGCTGTTTTGTTAGCCTTTACTGGTTAGTTTACATGGGCACCATCTAAACAAGTGACTTAAGCTTCCCATATAAATTCTAACCAGCAAGGGCTAGACAGACAGCTGTGGGCTGATATTAATAGCAAGGGAAGGTGCCATGGATATTGGCCTCTATTCCAGGCTAATAACATCAACCCTCAGCCACCCCAGAAATAGTTTATCAAAAAGAAGAGCCAAATCTGGTTCTTAGCCTTGCCCTGCCTTTCTGCCCTGGTGCGGTGGGAAGTAGGGTAAAAGGGTTGGGATTGATGTCAGCTTTGTGTTGTCAGGTGACATCAAACCCAGGAGTTAGTAATAGAAAGGCGTGTATAGGATGCCCCTATTGCTAACCTCATAGTAACCTTGGAAATAAACATGATTTTTAATTATATTTATTTTACAGTAATAAATAGGAAAATGAGGGTGGGGTTTGTTTATTTCAATTAATGGACTTTATTCTTGCTGTCTTTTTTACATTATGAATATGCGGTTAGTAATTGTAGCGTCTTACATATGCCTCTTCATGACTAACCCCTGGGCTTGATGTCAGCTGACAATACAAAGCTGACATTCATCCCAAGCCTATTATCCAAATTGACCACACCAGGGCATCTTATGGATGCACCATTTCTGGGACCACTGAGGGCTGAAGTTGGTAGTCTGGAAAGGAGGCAATATCTATGGCTCCTTCCCATAATATTACTATTAACCCACAGCTATCTGTTTAGACTTACAATTTACAGGGGATCCTACATAATTTTTTTCTGGGGTCCCCCATAAACTAACCAGTAAAAGCTAAGCAAACAGCTGTAAGCTGTTAATAATAGCCCAAGAACCTTTTGGGATGTTGTCCCCTGTTCCAGTTTAGTAACATCAGTCTCCAGCCATGAGCTTTCCCTCTGTTGGTATCAAAATTATGAGGGAGCCCACACCAGTTTTTTTCTTTATTTTACGCATGATGTACAGAGCGAGTTCTGAATTCTACTCCCTTTACTGTTGCCTGGTGGAGCTGATGAGTGTAAGTGACAATAATTAGCACTGTCTTCAGCAACCTGCACCTGGAAACAACGCGAACTTTACGACTTTTTCTCAGGTGCCGATATGTATCAGGCTTATGACCCATGGATGTCATCTGTGCATCATCAGTGTGCACGTGTGGCAGGCATTTTGTCTGTGGTGCACGTAAAAAATTTACATCTCTGCCATTTTTTCACATGGGCACATGGTCCGTGTATAAAAAATGTCATGTACACACCACCATTGACTATAATAGGTGGACGTGTATCCATATTTGCAGTCCTTTAAATGCAGACTGCATATGGACAAAAAGGATATGTGAAGGGTTTTCCCATGAACAAAGTACATTTTAATTAATATATCTGGGAATAAAAATAAGTTCCACGAATAGATGTGTTAAAAAAATGTTTCTGTGCTGAGATAATCTTATAAATGTGCTTATATGATGTGTGATAGCTATGTGTGACCATGCAGAAACATGATCTGAACATTGCACAACTGCTTGTCAGGGAAGGAAGCAAAGGAGAGTATATAAATATTAGAACTTTATGTGGGGTCAAAGAAGTCTAACAGTCGGAAATCATACAGCTGTGGGGACACAAACATAATCTACGAGCACGACCAAGATACTCAAAGAACACCCAAGCATGTTTGGAAAAATCAAGTAATGAGCACACTCGCTCATCACTACTGCTGACCACATGTCTGATGAGTAGATTCCACTTTTCTTCCTGCAGACTCATTACTCTTATATGTGTGCCAGAACTACAGCTTTGTTGTAGCCAAGGAAACTAATCAAGGAAAATTAAGGAAGCAGCAGCAATCAGAACATTTTATAAGAAAATTATGGGCCAGATGTTTTATCTGCCACAAAATTAACCTAATGTACATCATAAAATAGAGTTACACTGAACACTAGGTCCTTCAACTGACACTCTGATCCCTGACACCGTAGACTTCTGGGTCAGCAATTTGGACCAGTGTAAAAATCTGGCTAAGTTTGTTATTAGAGTTGAGCGACCTTGACCTTTTTAGAGTCGAGCCGGGTTTCGCGAAACCCGACTATCTCAAAAGTTGAGTCGAGTGGAATCGGCCGGTTATCGCGAAAAGTCGGGGATCGACCGAAACACGAAACCCAATGCAAGTCAATGGGGGAGCATAGTCGGCAGTGAGTAGAGGCCAGGAAAACATGTACAGAGCCCATTGTATTGGCAAAAACATCCATTCTTGCTACTGAAGCTTGTCAATCGTAATTTAGCTTATAATAATTGTAAGGCATTTGAAATTGGGGGTCATTTGGCTAAAGTTGTGGGGGTACGGCTGGTTCAAGCAATTAGTGGGCCAAGGACATCTGGACCACGTCACGGCAGTGGAGCAGGGAGAGGTAAGTATTTCAACTTTGCAAAAGCTGTGATCCTGAGCAAGCAGGGGGGGCCCACTCGTTGGCATTGGCACTGGCACAGGGCCCCTCAAAGTACAGCGGTGTGCTTGCACGGCGGGGGCGCCTCCCACCGGCAGCAACACTTTTGCGTACTATGAGAGGCCCTGTGCCAGTGACATCGCCAACGAGTATTCCTCCCCCCCACCTGATGAAGGAACCTGCACCTTCCTCTTTGTCCCCGTGTAATGTGGTATGGTATGCGGGAAGGGGCACCTGACTTTCAGCAGGGTCACAATCTTGCAGTGTAGCGTGCACGGGGAATGTTGCGTTATGGGTCAATGTACCAGCAGACTCATCTATCACTGGCTGGGCAATGGGCAGGATGAGGGGGAAACAGATATGGGCCCAAAGAATAAAGTGGGCTAAATGCAGTTCAAAATTGGTAACAGGACTAACCAGGGGGCATTGCTTTGTTCAGTGGAGGACAACTGGAATGAGAGGCTGACACAGAGAGTAGGCCCAAATCAGTAAGTATTCTAAATGCAGTTCAAAATTGGCAACAGTAGTAAACCGGCGGCACAGCTTTGTTCACTGTAGGAGAACAGCAAGGAGCGGCAGACACAGATAGAAGGCCCCAACCCAACTAGTAGGCCTAATGCAGTGTTGTTTTCAACAACTACTAAAGTAGAGCCAGAAGATCGAAGAAATGGAGACTGGAGAGGAAACCTGGGGAACACCTTGGAGTGGAACACACCGTCTCTACACCCCATACCCAATTTGTAGGCCTAATGCAGTGTAGTTTTCAACAACTACTAAACGAGAGTCAGAAGATCGAAGCAATGTAGACGAAACCTGGGGAACACCTTGGAGTGGAACACACCGTCTCTACACCCCATACCCAATTTGTAGGCCTAATGCAGTGTAGTTTTCAACAACTACTAAACGAGAGTCAGAAATCGAAGCAATGTAGACGAAACCTGGGGAACACCTTGGAGTGGAACACACCGTCTCTACACCCCATACCCAATTTGTAGGCCTAATGCAGTGCAGTTTTCAACAACTACTAAACGAGAGTCAGAAGATCGAAGCAATGGAGAGGAAACCTGGGGAACACCTTGGAGTGGAACACTCCGTCTCTACACCCCATACCCAATTTGTAGGCCTAATGCAGTGTAGTTTTCAACAACTACTAAACGAGAGTCAGAAGATCGAAGCAATGTAGACGAAACCTGGGGAACACCTTGGAGTGGAACACACCGTCTCTACACCCCATACCCAATTTGTAGGCCTAATGCAGTGTAGTTTTCAACAACTACTAAATGAGAGTCAGAAGATCGAAGCAATGGAGAGGAAACCTGGGGAACACCTTGGAGTGGAACACACCGTCTCTACACCCCATACCCAATTTGTAGGCCTAATGCAGTGTAGTTTTCAACAACTACTAAACGAGAGTCAGAAGATCGAAGCAATGAAGACGAAACCTGGGGAACAACTTGGAGTGGAACACACTGTCTCTACACCCCATACCCAATTTGTAGGCCTAATGCAGTGTAGTTTTCAACAACTACTAAACGAGAGTCAGAAGATCGAAGCAATGTAGACGAAACCTGGGGAACACCTTGGAGTGGAACACACCGTCTCTACACCCCATACCCAATTTGTAGGCCTAATGCAGTGTAGTTTTCAACAACTACTAAACGAGAGTCAGAAGATCGAAGCAATGGAGAGGAAACCTGGGGAACACCTTGGAGTGGAACACACCGTCTCTACACCCCATACCCAATTTGTAGGCCTAATGCAGTGTAGTTTTCAACAACTACTAAACGAGAGTCAGAAGATCGAAGCAATGGAGAGGAAACCTGGGGAACACCTTGAAGTGGAACACACCGTCTCTACACCCCATACCCAATTTGTAGGCCTAATGCAGTGTAGTTTTCAACAACTACTAAACGAGAGTCAGAAGATCGAAGCAATGTAGACGAAACCTGGGGAACACCTTGGAGTGGAACACACCGTCTCTACACCCCATACCCAATTTGTAGGCCTAATGCAGTGTAGTTTTCAACAACTACTAAACGAGAGTCAGAAAATCGAAGCAATGGCGAGGAAACCTAGGGATCACCTTGGAGTGGAACACACCGTCTCTACACCCCATACCCAATTTGTAGGCCTAATGCAGTGTAGTTTTCAACAACTACTAAACGAGAGTCAGAAGATTGAAGCAATGGCGAGGAAACCTGGGGAACACCTTGGAGCGGCAGACACCGTTAGTAGGCCCTACCGAAGAAGTAGCCTCAATGCAGTTTTCAAATTCCTAGAGGCTGAAAACCAGACTATTGACGCTCAGCTTTTTTCAAAGGAGGACAGCTGTATTGAGTGGCGCAGACAGACACAGGTAGTAGGCCTTAAACCAAAAATGTGGCTCAATGCAGTTTAAAAAAGGTTACAGGGGTACACAGGCAGCATTGGTCTGGTCAGTGGGGGAAAATTTCAATTATGGACTGCAGACAGACTTTGTGCGCCTACTATTAAAAAAAGGATGCTCTATGCACTTAAAAATAGGTTCCAAGGGTCCACGGGCAGCAGTGGTGTGGTCAGTGGAGGAGTATTGGAAGGAGGGACCGCAGACAGGCGTAGTAGGCCTAACATAACAAAATTAGGCTGTAGGCATTTTAAAATTGGTTCCAGGGGTACACGGGCAGCAGTGGTGTGGTCAGCGGAGGACAATTTGAATTAGGGACTGCAGACAGACTTTGTAGGCTGTCCCCTGTGGACCATGCATCCAACACATTAACCCAGTGCGCCGTAATGGACACGTAACTTTTTGTGGACATGCCTACTGGTCCATGCGTCTCTTGTCAGGTGCACCTTTCTACTGTTTGATTGCCTGAGTGCTGTGACAATGCAGACTTTTTCATGGCGGTGGAGGGCTGGTATGGCTTTTCTCGCAAAAGAAGTGTCGACTGAGTAGCTTGAACCGTGGTACAGTGTAGTTCATCTGGGCTTTATAAATATAAAACAAAGAAAAAAAGTAGGCTCCATGCACTTTCAGCTGGGTTCCAGGGGTACACGGCCCGCATTGGTCTTGTCTGTGGAGAACTATTGGAAGGAGGGACCGCAGACAGGCTTAGAAGGCCTAACATAATAAAATTGGGCTGTAGGCACTTTATAATTGGTTCCAGGGGTACACGGGCAGCAGTGGTCTGGTCAGTGGAGGCCTAGTGGAAGGAGGGACCGCAGACAGGCGTAATAGGCCTAACATAATAAAATATGGCTGTAGGCACTTTAAAATTGGTTCCAGGGGTACACGGGCAGCAGTGGTCTGGTCAGTGGAGGACTAGTGGAAGGAGGGACCGCAGACAGGCTTCGAAGGCCTAACATAATAAAATTGGGCTGTAGGCACTTTAAAATTGGTTCCAGGGGTACAAGGGCTGCAGTAGACAGGTCACTGGAGGACTAGTGGAAGGAGGGACCGCAGACAGGCGTAGTAGGCCTAACATAATAAAATATGGCTGTAGGCACTTTAAAATTGGTTCCACGGGTACACGGGCAGCAGTGGTCTGGTCAGTGGAGGACAAGTGTAAGGAGGGACCGCAGACAGGCGTAGTAGGCCTAACATAATAAAATATGGCTGTAGGCACTTTAAAATTGGTTCCAAGGGTACAAGGGCAGCAGTGGTCTGGTCAGTGGAGGCCTAGTGGAAGGAGGGACCGCAGACAGGCGTAGTAGGCCTAACATAATAAAATATGGCTGTAGGCACTTTAAAATTGGTTCCAGGGGTACACGGGCAGCAGTGGTCTGGTCAGTGAAGGACAAGTGTAAGGAGGGACAGCAGACAGGCGTAGTAGGCCTAACATAATAAAATATGGCTGTAGGCACTTTAAAATTGGTTCCAGGGGTACACGGGCAGCAGTGGTCTGGTCAGTGGAGGACAAGTGTAAGGAGGGACCACAGACAGGCTTAGAAGGCCTAACATAATAAAATTGGGCTGTAGGCACTTTAAAATTGGTTCCAGGGGTACTGTTGTGAAAGGCAATTCAGTATCACAATGGACATGGAGGTCAGAGCACATACAGTGATCTGACAATAACCCAAAATAATAGAACAAGCTCTGAGACGTGGGAACTCTGCAGACCGCAATCCCTGATCCTCTCCAAACACAACTAGAGGCAGCCGTGGATTGCGCCTAACGCTACCTATGCAACTCGGCACAGCCTGAGAAACTAACTAGCCTGAAGATAGAAAAAATAAGCCTACCTTGCCTCAGAGAAATACCCCAAAGGAAAAGGCAGCCCCCCACATATAATGACTGTGAGTAAGATGAAAAGACAAATGTAGGGATGAAATAGATTCAGCAAAGTGAGGCCCGATATTCTAGACAGAACGAGGATAGGAAAGATAACTTTGCGGTCTACACAAAACCCTAAAGAAAACCACGCAAAGGGGCAAAAAGACCCTCCGTACCGAACTAACGGCACGGAGGTACACCCTTTGCGTCCCAGAGCTTCCAGCAAAACAAATAGACAAGCTGAACAGAAAAAATAGCAACAAATAGCAAAGAAGCACTTAGCTATGCAGAGCAGCAGGCCACAGGAATGATCCAGAGAAACACAAGTCCAACACTGGAACATTGACAGGAAGCATGAATCAAAGCATTAGGTGGGGTTAAGTAGAGAAGCACCTAACGACCTCACCAGATCACCTGAGGGAGGAAACTCAGAAACAGCAGTACCAGTTTCCTCCACAAACGGAAGCTCCCAGAGAGAATCAGCCGAAGTTCCAATTGTGATCACAGGAGGGAGCTCTGCCACAGAATTCACAACAGTACCCACCCCTTGAGGAGGGGTCACCGAACCCTCACCAGAGCCCCCAGGCCGACCAGGATGAGCCACATGAAAGGCACGAACAAGATCGGGAGCATGGACATCAGAGGCAAAAACCCAGGAATTATCCTCCTGAGCATAACCCTTCCATTTAACCAGATACTGGAGTTTCCGTCTTGAAACACGAGAATCCAAAATCTTCTCCACAATATACTCCAATTCCCCCTCCACCAAAACCGGGGCAGGAGGGTCAACAGATGGAACCATAGGTGCCACGTATCTCCGCAACAATGACCTATGGAAGACGTTATGTATGAAAAAAGAATCTGGGAGGGTCAGATGAAAAGACACAGGATTAATAACCTCAGAAATCCTATAAGGACCAATGAAACGAGGTTTAAACTTCGGAGAGGAAACCTTCATAGGAATATGACGAGAAGATAACCAAACCAGATCCCCAACACGAAGTCGGGGACCCACACGGCGTCTGCGATTAGCGAAACGTTGAGCCTTCTCCTGGGACAAGGTCAAATTGTCCACTACATGAGTCCAAATCTGCTGCAACCTGTCCACCACAGTATCCACACCAGGACAGTCCGAAGACTCAACCTGTCCTGAAGAGAAACGAGGATGGAACCCAGAATTGCAGAAAAATGGCGAAACCAAGGTAGCCGAGCTGGCCCGATTATTAAGGGCGAACTCAGCCAAAGGCAAAAAGGACACCCAGTCATCCTGATCAGCAGAAACAAAGCATCTCAGATAGGTTTCCAAGGTCTGATTGGTTCGTTCGGTCTGGCCATTAGTCTGAGGATGAAAAGCCGAGGAAAAAGACAAGTCAATGCCCATCCTACCACAAAAGGCTCGCCAAAACCTCGAAACAAACTGGGAACCTCTGTCAGAAACGATATTCTCTGGAATGCCATGCAAACGAACCACATGCTGGAAGAACAATGGCACCAAATCAGAGGAGGAAGGCAACTTGGACAAGGGTACCAGATGGACCATCTTAGAAAAGCGATCACAGACCACCCAAATGACTGACATCTTTTGAGAGACGGGAAGATCTGAAATAAAATCCATAGAGATATGTGTCCAAGGTCTCTTCGGGACCGGCAAGGGCAAAAGCAACCCACTGGCACGAGAACAGCAGGGCTTAGCCCGAGCACAAATCCCACAGGACTGCACACAAGAACGCACATCCCGCGACAGAGACGGCCACCAAAAGGATCTAGCCACTAACTCTCTGGTACCAAAGATTCCAGGATGACCAGCCAACACCGAACAATGAACCTCAGAGATCACTTTATTTGTCCACCTATCCGGGACAAACAGTTTCTCCGCTGGACAACGATCAGGTTTATTAGCCTGAAATTTTTGCAGCACCCGCCGCAAATCAGGGGAGATGGCAGACACAATGACTCCTTCCTTGAGGATACCCGCCGGCTCAGATAAACCCGGAGAGTCGGGCACAAAACTCCTAGACAGAGCATCCGCCTTCACATTTTTAGAGCCCGGAAGATACGAAATCACAAAGTCAAAACGGGCGAAAAACAGCGACCAACGAGCCTGTCTAGGATTCAAACGCTTAGGAGACTCGAGATAAGTCAGGTTCTTATGATCAGTCAATACCACCACGCGATGCTTAGCTCCTTCAAGCCAATGACGCCACTCCTCGAATGCCCACTTCATGGCCAGCAACTCTCGGTTGCCCACATCATAATTCCGCTCAGCAGGCGAAAACTTCCTGGAAAAAAAAGCGCATGGTTTCATCACTGAACAATCAGAACCTCTCTGCGACAAAACAGCCCCTGCTCCAATCTCAGAAGCATCAACCTCGACCTGGAACGGAAGAGAAACATCAGGTTGACACAACACAGGGGCAGAAGAAAAACGACGCTTCAACTCTTGAAAAGCTTCCACAGCAGCAGAAGACCAATTGACCAAATCAGCACCCTTCTTGGTCAAATCGGTCAATGGTTTGGCAATACTAGAAAAATTGCAGATGAAGCGACGATAAAAATTAGCAAAGCCCAGGAACTTTTGCAGACTTTTCAGAGATGTCGGCTGAGTCCAATCATGGATGGCTTGGACCTTAACAGGATCCATCTCGATAGTAGAAGGGGAAAAGATGAACCCCAAAAATGAAACCTTCTGCACACCAAAGAGACACTTTGATCCCTTCACAAACAAAGAGTTTGCACGCAGGACCTGAAAAACCGTTCTGACCTGTTTCACATGAGACTCCCAATCATCCGAGAAGATCAAAATGTCATCCAAGTACACAATCAGGAATTTATCCAGGTACTCTCGGAAGATGTCATGCATAAAGGACTGAAACACTGATGGAGCATTGGCAAGTCAGAATGGCATCACTAGATACTCAAAATGACCCTCGGGCGTATTAAATGCAGTTTTCCATTCATCGCCTCGCCTGATTCGCACCAGATTATACGCACAACGAAGATCAATCTTGGTGAACCAACTAGCCCCCTTAATCCGAGCAAACAAATCAGATAACAAAGGCAAGGGGTACTGAAATTTAACAGTGATCTTATTAAGAAGGCGATAATCTATACAAGGTCTCAGCGAACCATCCTTTTTGGCTACAAAAAAGAACCCTGCTCCTAATGGCGACGATGAAGGGCGAATATGCCCCTTCTCCAGGGATTCCTTCACATAACTGCGCATAGCGGTGTGCTCAGGCACGGATAAATTAAACAGTCGACCTTTTGGGAATTTACCACCAGGAATCAAATTGATAGCACAATCACAATCCCTATGCGGAGGTAGGGCATCGGACTTGGGCTCATCAAATACATCCTGGTAATCAGACAAGAACTCTGGAACCTCAGAAGGGGTGGATGACGAAATTGACAAAAATGGAACATCACCATGTACCCCCTGACAACCCCAGCTGGACACCGACATGGATTTCCAATCCAATACTGGATTATGGGCTTGTAGCCATGGCAACCCCAACACGACCACATCATGCAGATTATGCAACACAAGAAAGCGAATATCCTCCTGATGTGCAGGAGCCATGCACATGGTCAGCTGGGTCCAGTATTGAGGCTTATTCTTGGCCAAAGGCGTAGCATCAATACCTCTCAATGGAATAGGACACTGCAAGGGCTCCAAGAAAAACCCACAACGCTTAGCATATTCCAAGTCCATCAAATTCAGAGCAGCGCCTGAATCCACAAACGCCATGACAGAATATGATGACAAAGAGCAGATCAAGGTAACGGACAGAAGAAATTTTGACTGTACCGTGCCAATGGTGGCAGACCTAGCGAACCGCTTAGTGCGCTTAGGACAATCAGAGATAGCATGAGTGGAATCACCACAGTAGAAACACAGCCCATTCAGACGTCTGTGTTCTTGCCGTTCAACTCTGGTCAAAGTCCTATCACACTGCATAGGCTCAGGTTTAAGCTCAGGTAATACCGCCAAATGGTGCACAGATTTACGCTCACGCAAGCGTCGACCGATCTGAATAGCCAAAGACATAGACTCATTCAAACCAGCAGGCATAGGAAATCCCACCATGACATCCTTAAGGGCTTCAGAGAGACCCTTTCTGAACATAGCTGCCAGCGCAGATTCATTCCATTGAGTGAGCACTGACCATTTTCTAAATTTCTGGGAATATACCTCTATCTCATCCTGACCCTGACAAAGAGCCAGCAAATTCTTTTCTGCCTGATCCACTGAATTAGGCTCATCGTACAGCAATCCGAGCGCCAGGAAAAACGCATTGATATTACTCAATGCAGGATCTCCTGGCGCAAGAGAAAATGCCCAGTCCTGAGGGTCGCCGCGCAAAAAAGAAATAATAATCAAAACCTGTTGAACTGGATCACCAGAGGAACGAGGTTTCAAGGCCAGAAATAATTTACAATTATTTTTGAAACTCAGAAACTTAGTTCTATCTCCAAAAAACAAATCAGGAATAGGAATTCTTGGTTCTAACATAGATTTCTGATCAATAGTGTCTTGAATCTTTTGTACTCTTGCCGAGAGCTGATCCACAGATGAAGACAGACTTCTCATGTCCATCGCTACACCTGTGTACTGAACCACCCAAATGTCTAGGGGAAAAAAAAGTTAAAACACAAAGCCAAGAAAAAAAAATGGTCTCAGAACTTCTTTTTTCCCTCTATTGAGAATCATTAGTACTTTTGGCTTCCTGTACTGTTATGAAAGGCAATTCAGTATCACAATGGACATGGAGGTCAGAGCACATACAGTGATCTGACAATAACCCAAAATAATAGAACGAGCTCTGAGACGTGGGAACTCTGCAGACCGCAATCCCTGATCCTCTCCAAACACAACTAGAGGCAGCCGTGGATTGCGCCTAACGCTACCTATGCAACTCGGCACAGCCTGAGAAACTAACTAGCCTGAAGATAGAAAAAATAAGCCTACCTTGCCTCAGAGAAATACCCCAAAGGAAAAGGCAGCCCCCCACATATAATGACTGTGAGTAAGATGAAAAGACAAACGTAGGGATGAAATAGATTCAGCAAAGTGAGGCCCGATATTCTAGACAAAACGAGGATAGGAAAGATAAATTTGCGGTCTACACAAAACCCTAAAGAAAACCACGCAAAGGGGCAAAAAGACCCTCCGTACCGAACTAACGGCACGGAGGTACACCCTTTGCGTCCCAGAGCTTCCAGCAAAACAAATAGACAAGCTGGACAGAAAAAATAGCAACAAATAGCAAAGAAGCACTTAGCTATGCAGAGCAGCAGGCCACAGGAATGATCCAGAGAAACACAAGTCCAACACTGGAACATTGACAGGAAGCATGAATCAAAGCATTAGGTGGGGTTAAGTAGAGAAGCACCTAACGACCTCACCAGATCACCTGAGGGAGGAAACTCAGAAACAGCAATACCAGTTTCCTCCACAAACGGAAGCTCCCAGAGAGAATCAGCCGAAGTACCAATTGTGATCACAGGAGGGAGCTCTGCCACAGAATTCACAACAGGGTACACGGGCAGCAGTGGTCTGGTCAGTGGAGGCCTAGTGGAAGGACGGACCGCAGACAGGCGTAGTAGGCCTAACATAATAAAATTTGGCTGTAGACACTTGGAATTCTCTTGCAGGGGTACACAGGCAGCATTGGTGTTGTCAGCGGAGGCCGATTGTAATGAGTGTCTGCCAGTTAGTAGTCCCAAACAATAAATACATGTTAATGTCTCGCATTACAACAAAACGAAAACACAAAAGGGTGCAATCATTAGATACAGGGGTGTGCTCCTCTGCGTAGTTTCAGACCTAGTAATTTGGCGCAAAGTATTTACTTGGGTAAATATAGGACACTGCCCCTGACTATGTTAAGTACCATCATACATGTCAACACAATGGTATTGTCAGTGGCAGGAATTTAAGGATGTCAGCGCATAGACTAAACATTGGTGGAACTGTGAGAGATAATTGAGCAAGTGGTAGAGCAATGTTTGAGCTGGGGGTGGGGGAACTTTCTTGTGGCCGGCGGTACAGGCCCATTGCCCCTCATGTTACAACAGTGTGTCTGACGTTGGGTGTGCACCACCACCGCCAGAGACACTTTATTGTACTATGAGGGACCCAGTGTCAGTGCCGTCGACCAAAAGCGGGCACACCCACCTCTTCAGACAAACAGCACTCTCACGGGTGCTTGTGCCAAGTGGCGATACCACGGCCCCGTGTGGGGAGTTTGGCCATTTAGGGAGGTGTAAACATGTCGTATGCTGGACAATCAGCTGCTGCAAATTACGAGATTGGTAAAGTCATTCAGAGTAGTCCACAGGCAAGACCTTTTCATAGGAAATCTAGGTGTTGGCCGGGCAAGGTGGGGCAAAAGAATTTGAAATCCAGTTGTGGTTCATTTTAATGAAGGTTAGATCATAAACATTTTGGGTAGCCAGACGAGTCCTTTTTTCGGTTAATATTGAACCTGCAGCACTGAATACTCTTTCTGATAGGACACTAGCTGCCGGGCAAGCAAGCTCCTGCAATGCATATTCTGCCAATTCTGGCCAGGTGTCTAATTTGGATGCCCAGTAATCAAATGGGAATGATGGTTGAGGGAGAACATCGATAAGGGATGAAAAATAGTTAGTAACCATACTGGACAAATGTTGTCTCCTGTCACTTTGAATTGATGCAGCAGTACCTGTCCTGTCTGCGGTCATAGCAAAATCACTCCACAGCCTGGTCAGAAAACCCCTCTGTCCAACGCCACTTCTGATTTCTGCACCTCTAACACCTCTGGTCTGCTGCCCCCTGCAGCTCGTGTGAGAACGATCTTGGGTGCTGTGTGCTGGGAATGCGTGAAGCAAACGGTCAACAATAGTTGATTGTTTGGTTGCTAATATTAGTTCCAAGTTCTCATGTGGCATAATATTTTGCAATTTGCCTTTATAGCGAGGATCAAGGAGGCATGCCAACCAGTAATCGTCATCGTTCATCATTTTAGTAATGCGTGTGTCCCTTTTGAGGATACGTAAGGCATAATCTGCCATATGGGCCAAAGTTCCAGTTGTCAAATCTGCGGTTGTGCTTGGTTGAGGGGCAGTTTCAGGCAAATCTACGTCACTTGTGTCCCTCAAAAAACCAGAACCCGGCCTTGCCACACCACCAATTTCCAGTGGCCCCGGAAAATCTTCCTCATTAAAAATATATTCATCCCCATCATCCTCCTCGTCCTCCACCTCCTCTTCGCCCGCTACCTCGTCCTGTACACTGCCCTGACCAGACAATGGCTGACTGTCATCAAGGCTTTCCTCTTCCTCTGCTGCAGACGCCTGATCCTTTATGTGCGTCAAACTTTGCATCAGCAGACGCATTAGGGGGATGCTCATGCTTATTATGGCATTGTCTGCACTAACCAGCCATGTGCATTCCTCAAAACACTGAAGGACTTGACACATGTCTTGTATCTTCGACCACTGCACACCTGACAACTCCATGTCTGCCATCCTACTGCCTGCCCGTGTATGTGTATCCTCCCACAAAAACATAACAGCATGCCTCTGTTCGCACAGTCTCTGAAGCATGTGCAGTGTTGAGTTCCACCTTGTTGCAACGTCTATGATTAGGCGATGCTGGGGAAGGTTCAAAGACCGCTGATAGGTCTGCATACGGCTGGAGTGTACGGGCGAACGGCGGATATGTGAGCAAAGTCCGCGCACTTTGAGGAGCAGGTCGGATAACCCCGGATAACTTTTCAGGAAGCACTGCACCACCAGGTTTAAGGTGTGAGCCAGGCAAGGAATGTGTTTCAGTTGGGAAAGGGAGATGGCAGCCATGAAATTCCTTCCGTTATCACTCACTACCTTGCCTGCCTCAAGATCTACTGTGCCCAGCCACGACTGCGTTTCTTTCTGCAAGAACTCGGACAGAACTTCCGCGGTGTGTCTGTTGTCGCCCAAACACTTCATAGCCAATACAGCCTGCTGACGCTTGCCAGTAGCTGCCCCATAATGGGACAACTGGTGAGCAACAGTGGCAGCTGAAGATGGAGTGGTTGGGCGACTGCGGTCTCTGG
This sequence comes from Ranitomeya imitator, assembly GCF_032444005.1. Classification (NCBI taxonomy): domain Eukaryota; kingdom Metazoa; phylum Chordata; class Amphibia; order Anura; family Dendrobatidae; genus Ranitomeya; species Ranitomeya imitator. Next base: position 592,364,071 of record NC_091284.1, read on the forward strand.
ACGAGCTCTCGCTTCTGCAGGAGGACGAGGAGGAGGAGGAGGGGGTGCGAACGCCTACAGCCAACTGTTTCCTAGACCGTGGGCTAGGCAGAACTGTCCCGAAATTGATGTCCCCTGTGGACCCTGCATCCACCACATTCACCCAGTGTGCTGTGATGGACACGTAACGTCCCTGGCCATGCCTACTGGTCCATGCATCTGTTGTCAGGTGCACCTTTGTACTCACAGATTGCTTGAGTGCATGGATGATGCGCTCTTTAACATGCTGGTGGAGGGCTGGGATGGCTTTTCTCGAAAAGAAGTGTCGACTGGGTAGCTCGTAGCGTGGTACAGCATAGTCCATCAGGGCTTTGAAAGCTTCGCTTTCAACTAACCGGTAGGGCATCATCTCTGAGGAGATTAGTCTAGCTATGTGGGCGTTCAAACCCTGTGTACGCGGATGCGAGGATAAGTACTTCCTTTTTCTAACGAGAGTCTCATGTAGGGTGAGCTGGACTGGAGAGCTGGAGATCGTGGAACTAGCGGGTGTGCCGGTGGACATGGCAGACTGAGAGACGGTTGGAGACGGTATTGTTTCCACCGGTGCCCTAGATGCAGTGTTTCCTACTACGAAACTGGTGATTCCCTGACCCTGGATGCTTTGGCCTGGCAAAGAAACCTGCACAGATACTGCAGGTGGTGCGGAAAATGGTGGCCTTACAGTGACAGAAGGGATGTAGCGTTGCTGACTAGCTTCATTGGCCGAGGGTGCTACAACCTTAAGGGACGTTTGGTAGTTAGTCCAGGCTTGCAAATGCATGGTGGTTAAATGTCTGTGCATGCAACTTGTATTGAGACTTTTCAGATTCTGACCTCTGCTTAAGGTAGTTGAACATTTTTGACAGATGACTTTGCGCTGATCAATTGGATAGTGTTTAAAAAAATGCCAGACTGCACTCTTTCGAGCATCGGATCCCTTTTCAGGCATTGCAGACTGAGCTTTAACCGGATGGCCACGCTGTCCTCCAACAGGTTATGGCTTTGCCACGCGTTTTGTGCCATCTACGGGCCCGGCAGATGGAACCTGTTGCGATGTTGATGCCTGCTGCGGCCCCTCCTCCTCCGCTTCAGAACTACTGCCGCCTGCACCCTGTTCCCCCAATGGATGCCAATCGGGGTCAACAACTGGGTCATCTATAACCTCCTCTTCTAGCTCGTGTGCAACTTCGTCTGTGTCACCGTGTAAGTCGGTGGTATAGCGTTCGTGACGGGGCAACATAGTCTCATCAGGCATTTATAATCAAATCAATGATCCATATTACATATGTGCTAATGATACTATACAATCCCGTCAGTGTCACTGGTCACAAGAAACAACAGTGAGACTGAAAAAAGCACAGAAAACTCATAACATAAAAATTATATATTTTTTTAAACCCATAATGAATAAAAACACATACAAATAACAAAAAACCAAATAATCTCAGTTAAAGAGGGACCAAAAGGGTTACTGTTCACCATGAGCATATAATACTAGCATAATAAGCAAAAGCAAGAAAAACCGGCTAAATTACAAAGGTTTCAATCCCTTAATGCACATAACAATCTAAGGGAAAGATAAACCAATCTGAAGCCCAATACCTATCTGGCTCTGTGACAGCCCAAAAATCCCCTAACAATACATCCGTATAAGATATGTAGGGGTTTACTACGAATCATAGCCTAAGCAGAACCAGATAAACAAAAATAGCATAATTATGCTTACATAGCTACGTGAAGAGTCCCGGTCCCTCCACCCCGACGCGCGTTTCGTCCTCATTTCTTCAGGGGGCGTGTCGGGGTAGAGGGAAATCCGATCTCTTATAGTTCCCCGCATCCAATCAGCATGTTGCCAAAGCGTTGCTGCGATCCATGGTTGTCCCGGCAACCTGGCGCGCCTGCTCGTTCCTCCGCCGCCAGGCAATGACTCATCATCCTTGGTCAAGCCGCCGCGAACACACGTAGCAGCGTTAGCTGCCCACGTGTGCAAACAGCTGACTATAACGACTGAAGAGTTCCGAGTCTGCAGCCGGAGAGAGCCGAAGCAGCGCGCTCAGCCTGGACACCAATGATCGCTGTATAGCCGCTACCCGCAAAAATCCTACTACTAACATTGAAATAACTAGAACGCACCAATGTATCTCCCCATGACAGATTGCAGTGTAAACAAGATACTAAAATAACATAATATAATTGTGTTATATCTACCCCAAAACATTGTAGCAATAAATATGATAAATAAATCTAAAGTTCATTATACCCACACTCATTATTAATATATTTAACTCTTTTAAACATATAAAGTGATAACAGTGCATCAGTGCATACAGTACATATTATGATACAAAATATTTACAACAGTGCTAATAATATAATATCTTGATTACATATTATGATACTAAATATTTACAACAGTGCTAATAATATAATATCTTGATTACAGCAAAAGACATCACTAAGGCAGAACATAGACACACAATACATATAAATATAATTTTATCACAAGAAATATCTATTACTATAATAATAAACACAAATCAAACTAACATTACATCATACGAATTTTTCATATTTAATAATTTAAGTAATTAAATCTTGTAAACTTCAATTTTATTTCAACAATATTCAGGTTGGTAGCGGCTCTATACCAATGGCTTCATGGACACCTTTCAAACAGAGCAGGAAAAAACCTAAAAGAGACTATAATACACAAGAAATTAATACCAAAATCAATAAATAGTTAAAATCACAAAACACTACCCTCAACCGCTAAAAATCTCACAATAAAAACAAAAGGTTACGATAAGACAATATAAACATGCTGGTTACAAAAAAGCACCAAAACCAAAACTTTCGTTTAATCCCGCTGGTGCTACCGTGCCCAATCTATAGATCCATTTACACTCCAGTCTGGCCAAAGTATTGGCCAGATCTCCCCCTCTGGGGCCCATAAGAACCATATCAATGCCCTTCACTTTTAACATGCTGGAATCACTGTTGTGGTATCGAAAGAAATGCCTTGGTATGGTCTTCAGTTGGGTCGGATCCTCACACTCCCTTGCTTTATCGATGTCTCTAACATGTTCTCTTACACGTATACGTAGTTCTCGAGTCGTTACGCCAACGTAGAGTTTTCCACATGGGCATTGGGCACTATATACGACTCCTTTAGTAGAGCAAGTAATAAAATGTCTTATCGTATACGTGCGTTTACCATCTGAGTTTGAGAACTCCTTACTCTTAACAATATTGGCACATCCTCTGCAATGTCCGCATGGAAAACAACCTGTTGTTTCCAGCCATGTCTTATTCTTCTTCCTAGCGGGTTCATAATGACTGTGTACCAACAAGTCTTTCAAATTTTTGGACCTTCGAGCTGTAATTAATGGTGTTGATGGTAAACATTTCCTAAGAGTGGCATCCGATAGCAAAATAGGCCAGTGCTTATTGATGATATCCCTAAGCTTCGCCCATTGGCTATTATATGTAGTGATAAGTCGGACCTGACCCCTATCTTCATCACTTTTTTTCTTATTTTTATAAAGCAATTCGTTTCTCGGGGTATGTTTGGCCCGGTGGTAACTTTCCCTTATCATTTTTCTGCTATACCCTCTTTCTCTAAACCTGTCTCTAAGGGTCTTAGCCTGTTCTTCGAAGGAATAGTCATCTGAACAGATCCTTTTCAGCCTTAAGAATTGGCCTGTAGGTATGCCTTTAATAGTGGAACCAGGATGAGACGACGTTGCATGCAACAATGTATTGGTTGCAGTAGGCTTCCTATACACTTCAGTGGTCAAATTACCACTAGGAGCAGTTCTTATTAAAACATCCAGGAATTCCAATTCCCGCCCCACTTTATATGTCAGCTTTATATTTAAATCATTGATATTTAGCCGGGTCATGAGTTGATGCAGTCGTTAAAGTCAGCTGTTTGCACACGTGGGCAGCTAACGCTGCTACGTGTGTTCTCGGCGGCTTGACCAAGGATGATGAGTCATTGCCTGGCGGCGGAGGAACGAGCAGGCGCGCCAGGTTGCCGGGACAACCATGGATCGCAGCAACGCTTTGGCAACATGCTGATTGGATGCGGGGAACTATAAGAGACCGGATTTCCCTCTACCCCGACACGCCCCCTGAAGAAATGAGGACGAAACGCGCGTCGGGGTGGAGGGACCGGGACTCTTCACGTAGCTATGTAAGCATAATTATGCTATTTTTGTTTATCTGGTTCTGCTTAGGCTATGATTCGTAGTAAACCCCTACATATCTTATACGGATGTATTGTTAGGGGATTTTTGGGCTGTCACAGAGCCAGATAGGTATTGGGCTTCAGATTGGTTTATCTTTCCCTTAGATTGTTATGTGCATTAAGGGATTGAAACCTTTGTAATTTAGCCGGTTTTTCTTGCTTTTGCTTATTATGCTAGTATTATATGCTCATGGTGAACAGTAACCCTTTTGGTCCCTCTTTAACTGAGATTATTTGGTTTTTTGTTATTTGTATGTGTTTTTATTCATTATGGGTTTAATAAAATATATAATTTTTATGTTATGAGTTTTCTGTGCTTTTTTCAGTTTCACTGTTGTTTCTTGTGACCAGTGACACTGACGGGATTGTATAGTCTCATCAGGGTCTGATTCTGGATCAGTATCCTGCGAGGGCAACGTTGTGGTCTGAGTCAAAGGACCAGCATAGTAGTCTGGCTGTGGCTGTGCATCAGTGCACTCCATGTCAGATTCAACTTGTAATGGGCATGGCCTTTTAACTGTTTCACTTTCTAAGCCAGGGACGGTATGTGTAAAGAGCTCCATGGAGTAACCCGTTGTGTCGCCTGCTGCATCCTTCTCTGTTGCTGTTTTTGCTGAAGAGGACAAGGAAGCGACTTGTCCCTGACCGTGAACATCCACTAATGACGCGCTGCTTTTACATTTACCAGTTTCAAAAGAGGAGGCAAAAGAGCTAAAGGCTGAGTCAGCAAGGTAAACCAAAACTTGCTCTTGCTGCTCCGGCTTTAAAAGCGGTTTTCCTACTCCCAGAAAAGGGAGCGTTCGAGGCCTTGTGTAGCCAGACGACGAACCTGGCTCCACAGCTCCAGACTTAGGTGCTATATTTTTTTTCCCACGACCACCTGATGCTCCACTACCACTACCATCATTACCAGCTGACAATGAACGCCCACGGCCATGACCTCTTCCACCAGACTTCCTCATTGTTTTAAAAACGTAACCAAAGTAACGGTATTTGTTGCTGTCAAACAACTTACACGGTGAGCTATAACTTCAGTATGATTTAGATATCCCTTTACAGGTGGGTGAGACCACAAGGAAAATCAGGCACAATGTTACACACTCTGTTTTCTGTGGCACCAAATGAGAGAGATGCCACACACGCAGGACTGTCACTCAAGCACAAATGTCAATATTAATCTCCCACTGTTTTTTTTTATTTTTTCAGGGAGAATTTAGAAACCAAATAAAAAACAAAAATAGGCTTTCTATGGCCCACTATTTGAGAGAGAGAGATGGCACAATCAGGAGTCAGGACTGGCACACAAGCAGAAAGGCCAATATTAATCTCCCACTACTTTTTTTTTATTTTTTCAGGGAGAATTTAGAAACCAAATATAAAAAAAAAAATAGGCTTTCTATGGCCCACTATTTGAGAGAGAGAGATGGCAAACTCAGGAGTCAGGACTGGCACACAAGCAGAAAGGCCAATATTAATCTCCCACTGTTTTTTTTTATTTTTTCAGGGAGAATTTAGAAACCAAATAAAAAACAAAAATAGGCTTTCTATGGCCCACTATTTGAGAGAGAGAGATGGCACACTGAGGAGTCAGGACTGGCACACAAGCAGAAAGGCCAATATTAATCTCCCACTGTTTTTTTTATTTTTTCAGGGAGAATTTAGAAACCAAATATAAAAAAAATAGGCTTTCTATGGCCCACTATTTGAGAGAGAGAGATGGCACACTCAGGATTCAGGACTGGCACACAAGCAGAAAGGCCAATATTTATCTCCCACTGTTTTTTTTTTATTTTTTCAGGGAGAATTTAGAAACCAAATATAAAAAAAAATAGGCTTTCTATGGCCCACTATTTGAGAGAGAGAGATGGCACACTGAGGAGTCAGGACTGGCACACAAGCAGAAAGGCCAATATTAATCTCCCACTGTTTTTTTTATTTTTTCAGGGAGAATTTAGAAACCAAATATAAAAAAAATAGGCTTTCTATGGCCCACTATTTGAGAGAGAGAGATGGCACACTCAGGATTCAGGACTGGCACACAAGCAGAAAGGCCAATATTAATCTCCCACTGTTTTTTTTTTATTTTTTCAGGGAGAATTTAGAAACCAAATATATAAAAAAAATAGGCTTTCTATGGCCCACTATTTGAGAGAGAGAGATGTGTTGTGAATTCTGTTGTCGGGCTCCCTCCTGTGGTCATGAATGGTACTTCGGCTGGTTCTGTCCATGGACTTCCTCTGGTGGGTGTTTCTGAGTTTCACAGGTGACGAGGTTAATTCGTTAGCTGCTGCTCTATTTAACTGCACTTAGATCTTTGCTCCATGCCACCTGTCAATGTTCCAGTATTGGTCTGTTCACTCCTGGATCGTTCTTGTGACCTGTCTTCCCATCAGAAGCTAAGCTCCAGCTTGTATTTCTTTGGTTTGCTATGTTTCTGTCCAGCTTGCTATTTAATTTGTTGTCTTGCTTGCTGGAAGCTCTGGGACGCAGAGGGAGCGCCTCCGCACCGTGAGTCGGTGCGGAGGGTCTTTTTGCGCCCTCTGCGTGGTCTTTTTGTAGGTTTTTGTGCTGACCGCAAAGTAACCTTTCCTATCCTCGGTCTGTTCAGTAAGTCGGGCCTCACTTTGCTAAATCTATTTCATCTCTGTGTTTGTATTTTCATCTTTACTCATAGTCATTATATGTGGGGGGCTGCCTTTTCCTTTGGGGAATTTCTCTGAGGCAAGGTAGGCTTTATTTTTCTATCTTCAGGGCTAGCTAGTTTCTTAGGCTGTGCCGAGTTGCATAGGGAGCATTAGGCGCAATCCACGGCTATTTCTAGTGTGTTTGATAGGTTTAGGGATTGCGGTCAGCAGAGTTCCCACGTCCCAGAGCTCGTCCTTATTATCAGTAACTATCAGGTCATTCCGTGTGCTCTTAACCACCAGGTCCATTATTGTCCTGACCACCAGGTCATAACAGTACAAGTGGCCCAAAGTACTAATGCATCTCAATAGAGGGATAAGAGAAGTTCTGAGACCATTTTTTTTTTCTTTGCAGTGTGTTTTGTCTCTATTTTCCCCTTTACCTCTGGGTGGTTCAGGACACTGGTGTAAACATGGACATTCAAGGTCTGTCCTCTTGGATGTATAATCTCACTCCAAGGATACGAAACATTCAAGATTTTGTGGTTCAGAATCTGATGTCAGAGCCTAGGATTCCAATTCCTGATTTGTTTTTTGGTGATAGATCTAAGTTCTTGAATTTCAAAAATAATTGTAAATTGTTTCTTGCCTTGAAACCTTGCTCCTCAGGTGACCCTGTTCAACAAGTAAAGATCATTATTTCTTTGTTACGTGGTGACCCTCAAGACTGGGCATTTTCCCTTGCGCCAGGAGATCCGGCATTGCGTGATGTTGATGCGTTTTTCCTGGCGCTTGGATTGCTTTATGACGAACCTAATTCAGTGGATCAGGCAGAGAAAATCTTGCTGGCTCTGTGTCAGGGTCAGGATGAAGCGGAGATATATTGTCAGAAGTTTAGAAGGTGGTCTGTGCTCACTCAGTGGAATGAATGTGCCCTGGCAGCAATCTTCAGAAAGGGTCTCTCTAAAGCCCTTAAGGATGTCATGGTGGGGTTTCCCATGCCTGCTGGTCTGAATGAGTCTATGTCCTTGGCCATTCAGATCGATCGACGCTTGCGTGAGCGTAAAGCTGTGCACCATTTGGCGGTACTATCTGAGCATGGGCCTGAGCCTATGCAATGTGATAGGACTTTGACCAGAGCTGAACGGCAAGAACACAGACGTCGGAATGGGCTATGTTTTTACTGTGGTGATTCCACTCATGCTATCTCCGATTGTCCTAAGCGCACTAAGCGGTTCGCTAGGTCTGCCACCATTGGTACGGTACAGTCTAAATTTCTATTGTCTGTTACTCTGATTTGCTCTTTGTCATCCTATTCTGTTATGGCATTTGTGGATTCAGGCGCTGCCCTGAATTTGATGGACTTGGAGTATGCTAGGCGCTGTGGTTTTTTCTTGGAGCCCTTGCAGTATCCTATTCCATTGAGAGGAATTGATGCTACGCCTTTGGCCAAGAATAAGCCTCAGTATTGGACCCAATTGACCATGTGCATGGCTCCTGCACATCAGGAGGATATCCGCTTTCTGGTGTTGCATAATCTGCATGATGTGGTCGTTTTGGGGTTGCCATGGCTACAGGTTCATAATCCAGTATTGGACTGGAAATCTATGTCTGTGTCCAGCTGGGGTTGCCAGGGGGTACATGGTGATGTTCCATTTTTGTCTATTTCGTCTTCCACTCCTTCTGAAGTTCCAGAGTTTTTGTCGGATTATCGGGATGTATTTGATGAGCCCAAAGCCAGTGCCCTTCCTCCTCATAGGGATTGCGATTGTGCAATTAATTTGATTCCTGGTAGTAAGTTTCCTAAGGGCCGATTGTTCAATTTATCTGTGCCAGAACACGCCGCTATGCGGAGTTATATAAAGGAATCCTTGGAGAAAGGCCATATTTGCCCGTCGTCATCACCGTTAGGAGCAGGGTTCTTTTTTGTGGCCAAGAAGGATGGTTCTTTGAGACCTTGTATTGATTACCGCCTTCTTAATAAAATTACAGTCAAATTTCAGTATCCTTTGCCGTTGCTGTCTGATTTGTTTGCTCGTATTAAAGGGGCTAGTTGGTTCACCAAGATAGATCTTCGAGGGGCATATAATCTTGTGCGTATTAACCCTGCTGTTCTGTTGGTCAAAAATGACCGACTTTGAACTTCAATATTCTTTAAAATATTCAAGATGCGGCTCTTAAACAAGGCGATGAATGGAAAACAGCATTTAATACGCCCGAGGGCCATTTTGAGTACCTGGTTATGCCATTTGGGCTTTCCAATGCTCCATCAGTATTTCAGTCCTTTATGCATGACATCTTCCGAGAGTACCTGGATAAATTCCTGATTGTGTATTTGGATGATATTTTGGTCTTTTCGGATGATTGGGAGTCTCATGTGAAGCAGGTCAGAATGGTGTTCCAGGTCCTTCGTGCGAATTCCTTGTTTGTGAAGGGGTCAAAGTGTCTCTTTGGAGTTCAGAAGGTTTCATTTTTGGGGTTCATTTTTTCCCCTTCTACTATCGAGTTGGACCCTGTTAAAGTCCAGGCCATTTACGATTGGACTCAGCCGACATCTGTGAAGAGCCTGCAAAAGTTCCTGGGCTTTGCTAATTTTTATCGGCGCTTCATCGCTAATTTTTCTACTGTTGCTAAACCGTTGACTGATTTGACCAAGAAGGGTGCTGATGTGGTCAATTGGTCTTCTGCGGCTGTAGAGGCTTTTCAGGAGTTGAAGCGTCGTTTTTCTTCTGCCCCTGTGTTGTGCCAGCCAGATGTTTCGCTTCCGTTTCAGGTTGAGGTTGATGCTTCTGAGATTGGAGCAGGGGCTGTTTTGTCGCAAAGAAGTTCTGAGGGCTCGGTGATGAAGCCATGTGCTTTCTTTTCTAGAAAGTTTTCGCCTGCTGAGCGTAACTATGATGTTGGTAATCGTGAATTGTTGGCCATGAAGTGGGCATTCGAGGAGTGGCGTCATTGGCTGGAAGGAGCAAAGCATCGCGTGGTGGTCTTGACAGATCACAAGAATTTGACTTATCTTGAGTCTGCCAAATGGTTGAATCCGAGACAGGCTCGATGGTCATTATTTTTCTCCTGTTTTGATTTTGTGGTTTCGTACCTTCCGGGCTCTAAGAATGTGAAGGCTGATGCCCTGTCAAGGAGTTTTGTGCCTGACTCTCCGGGTGTTCCTGAGCCGGCGGGTATTCTCAAAGAGGGGGTAATTTTGTCTGTGATCTCCCCTGATTTGCGGCGGGTGCTGCAAAAATTTCAGGCTGATAGACCTGACCGTTGCCCAGCGGAGAAACTGTTTGTCCCTGATAGATGGACTAGTAGAGTTATCTCTGAGATTCATTGTTCAGTGTTGGCTGGGCATCCTGAAATCTTTGGTACCAGAGATTTGGTGGCTAGATCCTTCTGGTGGCCGTCTTTGTCGCGGGATGTGCGTTCTTTTGTGCAGTCCTGTGGGACTTGTGCTCGAGCTAAGCCCTGCTGTTCTCGTGCCAGTGGGTTGCTTTTGCCCTTGCCGGTCCCAAAGAGGCCCTAGACGCATATTTCTATGGATTTTATTTCGGATCTCCCCGTCTCTCAAAAGATGTCGGTCATTTGGGTGGTTTGTGATCGCTTTTCTAAGATGGTCCATTTGGTACCTTTGTCTAAATTGCCTTCCTCCTCTGATTTGGTGCCATTATTTTTCCAGCATGTGGTTCGCTTACATGGTATCCCGGAGAACATCGTTTCTGACAGAGGTTCCCAGTTTGTTTCAAGGTTTTGGCGATCCTTTTGTGCTAGGATGGGCATTGATTTGTCTTTTTCCTCGGCTTTCCATCCTCAGACAAATGGCCAAACCGAACGAACTAATCAAACTTTGGAAACATATCTGAGATGCTTTGTTTCTGCTGATCAGGATGATTGGGTGTCCTTTTTGCCGTTGGCTGAGTTCGCCCTTAATAATCGGGCCAGCTCGGCTACTTTGGTTTCGCCATTTTTCTGCAATTCTGGTTTCCATCCTCGTTTCTCTTCAGGGCAGGTTGAGTCTTCAGACTGTCCTGGTGTAGATACTGTGGTGGATAGGTTTGCGCAGATTTGGACTCATGTGGTGGACAATTTGACATTGTCCCAGGAGAAGGCTCAACGTTTCGCTAACCGCCGGCGCTGTGTGGGTCCCCGACTTCGTGTTGGGGATTTGGTTTGGTTGTTGTCTCGTTATGTTCCTATGAAGGTTTCCTCTCCTAAGTTTAAGCCTCGTTTGATTGGTCCGTATAAGATTTCTGAGGTTATCAATCCTGTGTCATTTCGTTTGGCCCTTCCTGCTTCTTTTGCCATCCATAATGTGTTCCATAGGTCGTTATTGCGGAGATACGTGGCGCCTGTGGTTCCATCCATTGATCCTCCTGCCCTGGTGTTAGTTGAGGGGGAGTTGGAGTATGTGGTGGAGAAGATTTTGGATTCTTGTGTTTCGAGACGGAAACTCCAGTACCTGGTCAAGTGGAAGGGTTATGGTCAGGAAGATAATTCCTGGGTTTTTGCCTCTGATGTTCATGCTGCCGATCTGGTTCGTGCCTTTCATTTGGCTCATCGTGGTCGGCCTGGGGGCTCTGGTGAGGGTTCGGTGACCCCTCCTTAAGGGGGGGGGGTACTGTTGTGAATTCTGTTGTCGGGCTCCCTCCTGTGGTCATGAATGGTACTTCGGCTGGTTCTGTCCATGGACTTCCTCTGGTGGGTGTTTCTGAGTTTCACAGGTGACGAGGTTAATTCGTTAGCTGCTGCTCTATTTAACTGCACTTAGATCTTTGCTCCATGCCACCTGTCAATGTTCCAGTATTGGTCTGTTCACTCCTGGATCGTTCTTGTGACCTGTCTTCCCATCAGAAGCTAAGCTCCAGCTTGTATTTCTTTGGTTTGCTATTTTTCTGTCCAGCTTGCCATTTAATTTGTTGTCTTGCTTGCTGGAAGCTCTGGGACGCAGAGGGAGCGCCTCCGCACCGTGAGTCGGTGCGGAGGGTCTTTTTACGCCCTCTGCGTGGTCTTTTTGTAGGTTTTTGTGCTGACCGCAAAGTAACCTTTCCTATCCTCGGTCTGTTCAGTAAGTCGGGCCTCACTTTGCTAAATCTATTTCATCTCTGTGTTTGTATTTTCATCTTTACTCACAGTCATTATATGTGGGGGGCTGCCTGTTCCTTTGGGGAATTTCTCTGAGGCAAGGTAGGCTTTATTTTTCTATCTTCAGGGCTAGCTAGTTTCTTAGGCTGTGCCGAGTTGCATAGGGAGCATTAGGCGCAATCCACGGCTATTTCTAGTGTGTTTGATAGGTTTAGGGATTGCGGTCAGCAGAGTTCCCACGTCCCAGAGCTCGTCCTTATTATCAGTAACTATCAGGTCATTCCGTGTGCTCTTAACCACCAGGTCCATTATTGTCCTGACCACCAGGTCATAACAGTACAAGTGGCCCAAAGTACTAATGCATCTCAATAGAGGGATAAGAGAAGTTCTGAGACCATTTTTTTTTTCTTTGCAGTGTGTTTTGTCTCTATTTTCCCCTTTACCTCTGGGTGGTTCAGGACACTGGTGTAAACATGGACATTCAAGGTCTGTCCTCTTGGATGTATAATCTCACTCCAAGGATACGAAACATTCAAGATTTTGTGGTTCAGAATCTGATGTCAGAGCCTAGGATTCCAATTCCTGATTTGTTTTTTGGTGATAGATCTAAGTTCTTGAATTTCAAAAATAATTGTAAATTGTTTCTTGCCTTGAAACCTTGCTCCTCAGGTGACCCTGTTCAACAAGTAAAGATCATTATTTCTTTGTTACGTGGTGACCCTCAAGACTGGGCATTTTCCCTTGCGCCAGGAGATCCGGCATTGCGTGATGTTGATGCGTTTTTCCTGGCGCTTGGATTGCTTTATGACGAACCTAATTCAGTGGATCAGGCAGAGAAAATCTTGCTGGCTCTGTGTCAGGGTCAGGATGAAGCGGAGATATATTGTCAGAAGTTTAGAAGGTGGTCTGTGCTCACTCAGTGGAATGAATGTGCCCTGGCAGCAATCTTCAGAAAGGGTCTCTCTAAAGCCCTTAAGGATGTCATGGTGGGGTTTCCCATGCCTGCTGGTCTGAATGAGTCTATGTCCTTGGCCATTCAGATCGATCGACGCTTGCGTGAGCGTAAAGCTGTGCACCATTTGGCGGTACTATCTGAGCATGGGCCTGAGCCTATGCAATGTGATAGGACTTTGACCAGAGCTGAACGGCAAGAACACAGACGTCGGAATGGGCTATGTTTTTACTGTGGTGATTCCACTCATGCTATCTCCGATTGTCCTAAGCGCACTAAGCGGTTCGCTAGGTCTGCCACCATTGGTACGGTACAGTCTAAATTTCTATTGTCTGTTACTCTGATTTGCTCTTTGTCATCCTATTCTGTTATGGCATTTGTGGATTCAGGCGCTGCCCTGAATTTGATGGACTTGGAGTATGCTAGGCGCTGTGGTTTTTTCTTGGAGCCCTTGCAGTATCCTATTCCATTGAGAGGAATTGATGCTACGCCTTTGGCCAAGAATAAGCCTCAGTATTGGACCCAATTGACCATGTGCATGGCTCCTGCACATCAGGAGGATATCCGCTTTCTGGTGTTGCATAATCTGCATGATGTGGTCGTTTTGGGGTTGCCATGGCTACAGGTTCATAATCCAGTATTGGACTGGAAATCTATGTCTGTGTCCAGCTGGGGTTGCCAGGGGGTACATGGTGATGTTCCATTTTTGTCTATTTCGTCTTCCACTCCTTCTGAAGTTCCAGAGTTTTTGTCGGATTATCGGGATGTATTTGATGAGCCCAAAGCCAGTGCCCTTCCTCCTCATAGGGATTGCGATTGTGCAATTAATTTGATTCCTGGTAGTAAGTTTCCTAAGGGCCGATTGTTCAATTTATCTGTGCCAGAACACGCCGCTATGCGGAGTTATATAAAGGAATCCTTGGAGAAAGGCCATATTTGCCCGTCGTCATCACCGTTAGGAGCAGGGTTCTTTTTTGTGGCCAAGAAGGATGGTTCTTTGAGACCTTGTATTGATTACCGCCTTCTTAATAAAATTACAGTCAAATTTCAGTATCCTTTGCCGTTGCTGTCTGATTTGTTTGCTCGTATTAAAGGGGCTAGTTGGTTCACCAAGATAGATCTTCGAGGGGCATATAATCTTGTGCGTATTAACCCTGCTGTTCTGTTGGTCAAAAATGACCGACTTTGAACTTCAATATTCTTTAAAATATTCAAGATGCGGCTCTTAAACAAGGCGATGAATGGAAAACAGCATTTAATACGCCCGAGGGCCATTTTGAGTACCTGGTTATGCCATTTGGGCTTTCCAATGCTCCATCAGTATTTCAGTCCTTTATGCATGACATCTTCCGAGAGTACCTGGATAAATTCCTGATTGTGTATTTGGATGATATTTTGGTCTTTTCGGATGATTGGGAGTCTCATGTGAAGCAGGTCAGAATGGTGTTCCAGGTCCTTCGTGCGAATTCCTTGTTTGTGAAGGGGTCAAAGTGTCTCTTTGGAGTTCAGAAGGTTTCATTTTTGGGGTTCATTTTTTCCCCTTCTACTATCGAGTTGGACCCTGTTAAAGTCCAGGCCATTTACGATTGGACTCAGCCGACATCTGTGAAGAGCCTGCAAAAGTTCCTGGGCTTTGCTAATTTTTATCGGCGCTTCATCGCTAATTTTTCTACTGTTGCTAAACCGTTGACTGATTTGACCAAGAAGGGTGCTGATGTGGTCAATTGGTCTTCTGCGGCTGTAGAGGCTTTTCAGGAGTTGAAGCGTCGTTTTTCTTCTGCCCCTGTGTTGTGCCAGCCAGATGTTTCGCTTCCGTTTCAGGTTGAGGTTGATGCTTCTGAGATTGGAGCAGGGGCTGTTTTGTCGCAAAGAAGTTCTGAGGGCTCGGTGATGAAGCCATGTGCTTTCTTTTCTAGAAAGTTTTCGCCTGCTGAGCGTAACTATGATGTTGGTAATCGTGAATTGTTGGCCATGAAGTGGGCATTCGAGGAGTGGCGTCATTGGCTGGAGGGAGCAAAGCATCGCGTGGTGGTCTTGACAGATCACAAGAATTTGACTTATCTTGAGTCTGCCAAATGGTTGAATCCGAGACAGGCTCGATGGTCATTATTTTTCTCCTGTTTTGATTTTGTGGTTTCGTACCTTCCGGGCTCTAAGAATGTGAAGGCTGATGCCCTGTCAAGGAGTTTTGTGCCTGACTCTCCGGGTGTTCCTGAGCCGGCGGGTATTCTCAAAGAGGGGGTAATTTTGTCTGTGATCTCCCCTGATTTGCGGCGGGTGCTGCAAAAATTTCAGGCTGATAGACCTGACCGTTGCCCAGCGGAGAAACTGTTTGTCCCTGATAGATGGACTAGTAGAGTTATCTCTGAGATTCATTGTTCAGTGTTGGCTGGGCATCCTGAAATCTTTGGTACCAGAGATTTGGTGGCTAGATCCTTCTGGTGGCCGTCTTTGTCGCGGGATGTGCGTTCTTTTGTGCAGTCCTGTGGGACTTGTGCTCGAGCTAAGCCCTGCTGTTCTCGTGCCAGTGGGTTGCTTTTGCCCTTGCCGGTCCCAAAGAGGCCCTAGACGCATATTTCTATGGATTTTATTTCGGATCTCCCCGTCTCTCAAAAGATGTCGGTCATTTGGGTGGTTTGTGATCGCTTTTCTAAGATGGTCCATTTGGTACCTTTGTCTAAATTGCCTTCCTCCTCTGATTTGGTGCCATTATTTTTCCAGCATGTGGTTCGCTTACATGGTATCCCGGAGAACATCGTTTCTGACAGAGGTTCCCAGTTTGTTTCAAGGTTTTGGCGATCCTTTTGTGCTAGGATGGGCATTGATTTGTCTTTTTCCTCGGCTTTCCATCCTCAGACAAATGGCCAAACCGAACGAACTAATCAAACTTTGGAAACATATCTGAGATGCTTTGTTTCTGCTGATCAGGATGATTGGGTGTCCTTTTTGCCGTTGGCTGAGTTCGCCCTTAATAATCGGGCCAGCTCGGCTACTTTGGTTTCGCCATTTTTCTGCAATTCTGGTTTCCATCCTCGTTTCTCTTCAGGGCAGGTTGAGTCTTCAGACTGTCCTGGTGTAGATACTGTGGTGGATAGGTTTGCGCAGATTTGGACTCATGTGGTGGACAGAGATGGCAGAGATGGCACACTCAGGAGTCAGGACTGGCACACAAGCAGAAAGGCCAATATTAATCTCCCACTGTTTTTTTTATTTTTTCAGGGAGAATTTAGAAACCAAATATAAAAAAAAATAGGCTTTCTATGGCTCACTATTTGAGAGAGAGAGATGGCACACTCAGGAGTCAGGACTGGCACATAAGCAGAAAGGCCAATATTAATCTCCCACTGTTTTTTTTTATTTTTTCAGGGAGAATTTAGAAACCAAATATAAAAAAAAATAGGCTTTCTATGGCCCACTATTTGAGAGAGAGAGATGGCACACTCAGGAGTCTGGACTGGCACTCAAGCAGAAAGGCCAATATTAATCTCCCACTGTTTTTTTTTTATTTTTTCAGGCAGAATTTAGAAACCAAATATATAAAAATAAAATAGGCTTTCTATGGCCCACTATTTGAGAGAGAGAGATAGCACACTCAGGAGTCAGGACTGGCACACAAGCAAAAAAGCCAATATTAATCTCCCTCTGTTTTTTTTTATTTTTTCAGGGAGAATTTAGAAACCAAATAAAAAAAAAATAGGCTTTCTACGGCCCACTATTTGAGAGAGATGGCACACTCAGGAGTCAGGACTGGCACACAAGCAGAAAGGCCAATATTAATCTCCGTTATAAAAAATATATATAATCGCGCTGGTATACCCTAAATATTGAATGACATTTCAATTGCCAGAATACACAAAGTAAAATCGCATGTGCAATGCAGTCCGGATATTCACCTGGGTTCTTTCCTCAACCCGTTCTTATAATCAACAGTCCAATATGTAGTCCACTATATGACTGCCGCACAGTCAAAACTCCAGAAAAGACGTTAATATTATTTACCAAATACGTACTACGTTCTCCCACTAAAACTGTGAACATATACTCAGATGGAAGTCAATACCTTAAGTAGTAAGAATCAGTCGTCTCCTGGTTCGAAGAAGTTTCTGGTTTATGATAAACCACACATGTAGACTCTAAGAAGCGTGATGCCGGAGAGCTGCCCCGGCCGGTGGCAGCTGACTCCGGATATCGGGTTCCAACTGGGGGCGGAGATCCTCCGTCTTGGTCCGGCGACGCCGAAAAGTGCAAACAGTGTGAGCGGCGCGTCTAGGACCTGTGTGACGTAAGTGATCAGGTGACCGCCCCACGTGACCATGAAACTCCATACGGATCGCTGTAAGGACCAAACTAACCAATGCGTTTCGAAAACCACTGTTTTCTTCCTCAGGGCTGGTCCTTGCCCCGTAAAGGAGTCCTTATATAGTCTCGTCAATCACAGTCACTTAGTAGAAGCCGAAAAACTCGACTCCGCAATTCAGTCCTCTAGGGGTCAGTGTATCCAGCAGGAAAATCCACTTGCTTTCAGTCCTGGACATAGCTTTAATATAATTGCCACCTCTCCAGTGTGGATATACAATTTCAATCCCCGCAATTTCCATTGTCTGAGTCATCCCTCCATGAATTTCTATAAAATGTTTAGAGAGGGGATGACCCATAAAGTTCTTTCTAATGTTGCGTATATGCTCGTTTATTCTGGTCTTCAAGGGCCTTTTTGTTCGCCCGACATATATTTTCTGGCATGGACATTTAATTGTATATATCACTCCTGTAGTTGAGCATGTGATAAATTCATTTATCTCAAACTTTAGATCCCCTTTGTCAAAACTGGTGATTTTACGTGAGTTAGTGTGTTTGCATACACTACACCTCCGACATGGATAGAAACCTTTTAGTAAGTTATGAAAAAAGGAGAGGTTATTGATCGAAAGGGATCTATTTTGAATAGTGGGAGCGAACATTAGAAAGAACTTTATGGGTCATGTCCAGGACTGAAAGCAAGTGGATTTTCCTGCTGGATACACTGACCCCTAGAGGACTGAATTGCGGAAATTTTTCAGAGACAATTTAGAAACCAAATATAAAAAAAAATAGGCTTTCTATGGCCCACTATTTGAGAGAGAGAGAGATGGCACACTCAGGAGTCAGGACTGGCACACAGGCAGAAAGGCCAATATTAATCTCCCACTGTTTTTTTTTTTTTTTTTTCAGGGAGAATTTAGAAACCAAATAAAAACATAGGCTTTCTATGGCCCACTATTTGAGAGAGAGAGATGGCACACTCAGGAGTCAGGACTGGCACACAAGCAGAAAGGCCAATATTAATCTCCCACTGTTTTTTTTTATTTTTTCAGGGAGAATTTAGAAACCAAATATAAAAAAAAAGTAGGCTTTCTATGGCCCACTGTTATGTTTGCTAATGACAGGTGTTATGAAGGCAATCCAGAAACACAGTGTGCTTAGCGATCAGAGCGCACACAGTGATCTGACAAATACCCAAAAATACAAGAACGAGCTCTGAGACGTGGAAACTCTGTAGACTGCACACCTGATCCTATCCTAAACACAACTAAAAGCGGCTGTGGATTGCGCCTAACAACTACCTAGGCAAATCGGCACAGCCTAAGAAACTAGCTAGCCTGAAGATAGAAAAATAGGCCTGACTTGCCCCAGAGAAATTCCCCAAAGGAAAAGGCAGCCCCCCACATATAATGACTGTGAGTAAGATGAAAAGACAAAACGTAGGGATGAAATAGATTCAGCAAAGTGGGGCCCGATATTCTAAGACAGAGCGAGGACAGTAAAGCGAACTTTGCAGTCTACAAAAAACCCTAAAGCAAAACCACGCAAAGGGGGCAAAAAAAACCACCGTGCCGAACTAACGGCACGGCGGTACACCCTTTGCGTCTCAGAGCTTCCAGCAAAACAAAAGACAAGCTGGACAGAAAAAAAGCAACAAAAAAGCAAAAAGCACTTAATAGTGGAACCAGGATGAGACGACGTTGCATGCAACAATGTATTGGTTGCAGTAGGCTTCCTATACACTTCAGTGGTCAAATTACCACTAGGAGCAGTTCTTATTAAAACATCCAGGAATTCCAATTCCCGCCCCACTTTATATGTCAGCTTTATATTTAAATCATTGATATTTAGCCGGGTCATGAGTTGATGCAGTCGTTAAAGTCAGCTGTTTGCACACGTGGGCAGCTAACGCTGCTACGTGTGTTCTCGGCGGCTTGACCAAGGATGATGAGTCATTGCCTGGCGGCGGAGGAACGAGCAGGCGCGCCAGGTTGCCGGGACAACCATGGATCGCAGCAACGCTTTGGCAACATGCTGATTGGATGCGGGGAACTATAAGAGACCGGATTTCCCTCTACCCCGACACGCCCCCTGAAGAAATGAGGACGAAACGCGCGTCGGGGTGGAGGGACCGGGACTCTTCACGTAGCTATGTAAGCATAATTATGCTATTTTTGTTTATCTGGTTCTGCTTAGGCTATGATTCGTAGTAAACCCCTACATATCTTATACGGATGTATTGTTAGGGGATTTTTGGGCTGTCACAGAGCCAGATAGGTATTGGGCTTCAGATTGGTTTATCTTTCCCTTAGATTGTTATGTGCATTAAGGGATTGAAACCTTTGTAATTTAGCCGTTTTTTCTTGCTTTTGCTTATTATGCTAGTATTATATGCTCATGGTGAACAGTAACCCTTTTGGTCCCTCTTTAACTGAGATTATTTGGTTTTTTGTTATTTGTATGTGTTTTTATTCATTATGGGTTTAATAAAATATATAATTTTTATGTTATGAGTTTTCTGTGCTTTTTTCAGTTTCACTGTTGTTTCTTGTGACCAGTGACACTGACGGGATTGTATAGTCTCATCAGGGTCTGATTCTGGATCAGTATCCTGCGAGGGCAACGTTGTGGTCTGAGTCAAATGACCAGCATAGTAGTCTGGCTGTGGCTGTGCATCAGTGCACTCCATGTCAGATTCAACTTGTAATGGGCATGGCCTTTTAACTGTTTCACTTTCTAAGCCAGGGACGGTATGTGTAAAGAGCTCCATGGAGTAACTTGTGTACATATATTTTCTGGCATGGACATTTAATTGTATATATCACTCCTGTAGTTGAGCATGTGATAAATTCATTTATCTCAAACTTTAGATCCCCTTTGTCAAAACTGGTGATTTTACGTGAGTTAGTGTGTTTGCATACACTACACCTCCGACATGGATAGAAACCTTTTAGTAAGTTATGAAAAAAGGAGAGGTTATTGATCGAAAGGGATCTATTTTGAATAGTGGGAGCGAACATTAGAAAGAACTTTATGGGTCATGTCCAGGACTGAAAGCAAGTGGATTTTCCTGCTGGATACACTGACCCCTAGAGGACTGAATTGCGGAAATTTTTCAGAGACAATTTAGAAACCAAATATAAAAAAAAATAGGCTTTCTATGGCCCACTATTTGAGAGAGAGAGATGGCACACTCAGGAGTCAGGACTGGCACACAGGCAGAAAGGCCAATATTAATCTCCCACTGTTTTTTTTTTTTTTTTTTCAGGGAGAATTTAGAAACCAAATAAAAACATAGGCTTTCTATGGCCCACTATTTGAGAGAGAGAGATGGCACACTCAGGAGTCAGGACTGGCACACAAGCAGAAAGGCCAATATTAATCTCCCACTGTTTTTTTTTATTTTTTCAGGGAGAATTTAGAAACCAAATATAAAAAAAAAGTAGGCTTTCTATGGCCCACTGTTATGTTTGCTAATGACAGGTGTTATGAAGGCAATCCAGAAACACAGTGTGCTTAGCGATCAGAGCGCACACAGTGATCTGACAAATACCCAAAAATACAAGAACGAGCTCTGAGACGTGGAAACTCTGTAGACTGCACACCTGATCCTATCCTAAACACAACTAAAAGCGGCTGTGGATTGCGCCTAACAACTACCTAGGCAAATCGGCACAGCCTAAGAAACTAGCTAGCCTGAAGATAGAAAAATAGGCCTGACTTGCCCCAGAGAAATTCCCCAAAGGAAAAGGCAGCCCCCCACATATAATGACTGTGAGTAAGATGAAAAGACAAAACGTAGGGATGAAATAGATTCAGCAAAGTGGGGCCCGATATTCTAAGACAGAGCGAGGACAGTAAAGCGAACTTTGCAGTCTACAAAAAACCCTAAAGCAAAACCACGCAAAGGGGGCAAAAAAAACCACCGTGCCGAACTAACGGCACGGCGGTACACCCTTTGCGTCTCAGAGCTTCCAGCAAAACAAAAGACAAGCTGGACAGAAAAAAAGCAACAAAAAAGCAAAAAGCACTTAGCTATACAGAGCAGCAGGACACAGGAACAATCAGGAGAAGCTCAGATCCAACACTGAAACATTGACAAGGAGCAAGGATAGCAGCATCAGGCGGAGTTAAGTAATGAAGCAGTTAACGAGCTCACCAGAACACCTGAGGGAGGAAGCTCAGAATCTGCAGTACCACTTGTGACCACAGGAGTGAATTCAGCCACAGAATTCACAACAGTACCCCCCCCCTTGAGGAGGGGTCACCGAACCGTCACCAGAGCCCCCAGGCCGACCAGGATGAGCCGCATGAAAGGCACGAACAAGATCGGAAGCATGAACATCAGAGGCAAAAACCCAGGAATTATCTTCCTGAGCATAACCCTTCCATTTAACCAGATACTGGAGTTTCCGTCTAGAAACACGAGAATCCAAAATCTTCTCCACAATATACTCCAATTCCCCCTCCACCAAAACCGGGGGAGGAGGCTCAACAGATGGAACCATAGGTGCCACGTATCTCCGCAACAACGACCTATGGAATACATTATGTATGGAAAAGGAGTCTGGGAGGGTCAAACGAAAAGACACAGGATTGAGAACCTCAGAAATCCTATATGGACCAATAAAACGAGGTTTAAATTTAGGAGAGGAAACCTTCATAGGAATATGACGAGAAGATAACCAAACCAGATCCCCAACACGAAGTCGGGGACCCACACGGCGTCTGCGATTAGCGAAAAGTTGAGCATTCTCCTGGGACAAGATCAAATTGTCCACTACCTGAGTCCAGATCTGCTGCAACCTATCCACCACAGAATCCACACCAGGACAGTCCGAAGACTCAACCTGTCCTGAAGAGAAACGAGGATGGAACCCAGAATTGCAAAAAAATGGAGAAACCAAGGTAGCCGAGCTGGCCCGATTATTAAGGGCGAACTCAGCCAACGGCAAAAAGGACACCCAATCATCCTGGCCTGCAGAAACAAAACATCTCAGATATGTTTCCAAGGTCTGATTGGTTCGTTTGGTCTGGCCATTAGTCTGAGGATGGAAAGCCGAGGAAAAGGATAGGTCAATGCCCATCCTACCACAAAAGGCTCGCCAAAACCTTGAAACAAACTGAGAACCTCTGTCAGAAACAATATTCTCAGGAATGCCATGCAACCGAACCACATGCTGAAAGAACAAAGGTACCAAATCAGAGGAGGAAGGCAATTTAGCCAAGGGCACCAGATGGACCATTTTAGAAAAGCGATCACAGACCACCCAAATGACTGACATCTTTTGAGAAACGGGAAGGTCAGAAATGAAATCCATCGAAATATGTGTCCAAGGCCTCTTTGGGACCGGCAAGGGCAAAAGCAACCCACTGGCACGAGAACAGCAGGGCTTAGCCCTAGCACAAATCCCACAGGACTGCACAAAAGTACGTACATCCCGTGACAGAGATGGCCACCAGAAGGATCTAGCCACTAACTCTCTGGTACCAAAGATTCCAGGATGACCAGCCAACACCGAACAATAAAGTTCAGAGATAAGTTTATTAGTCCACCTATCAGGGACGAACATTTTCTCTGCTGGACAACGATCAGGTTTATTCGCCTGAAATTTTTGCAGCACCCGCCGCAAATCAGGGGAGATGGCAGACACAATGACTCCTTCCTTGAGGATACCCGCTGGCTCAGATAAACCCGGAGAGTCGGGCACAAAACTCCTAGACAGAGCATCCGCCTTCACATTTTTAGAGCCCGGAAGGTACGAAATCACAAAGTCGAAGCGGGCAAAAAATAACGACCAACGGGCCTGTCTAGGATTCAAGCGCTTGGCAGACTCGAGATAAGTCAAGTTCTTATGATCAGTCAATACCACCACGCGATGCTTAGCTCCTTCAAGCCAATGACGCCACTCCTCGAATGCCCACTTCATGGCCAGCAACTCTCGATTGCCCACATCATAATTACGCTCAGCGGGCGAAAACTTCCTGGAAAAGAAAGCACATGGTTTCATCACTGAGCAATCAGAACCTCTCTGTGACAAAACCGCCCCTGCTCCAATCTCAGAAGCATCAACCTCGACCTGGAACGGAAGAGAAACATCTGGCTGACACAACACAGGGGCAGAACAAAAACGACGCTTCAACTCCTGAAAAGCTTCCACAGCAGCAGAAGACCAATTAACCAAATCAGCACCCTTCTTGGTCAAATCAGTCAATGGTTTGGCAATGCTAGAAAAATTACAGATGAAGCGACGATAAAAATTAGCAAAGCCCAGGAACTTTTGCAGACTTTTCAGAGATGTCGGCTGAATCCAATCCTGGATGGCTTGGACCTTAACTGGATCCATCTCGATAGTAGAAGGGGTAAAGATGAACCCCAAAAATGAAACTTTCTGCACACTGAAGAGACACTTTGATCCCTTCACAAAGAGTTAGCACGCAGGACCTGAAAAACCATTCTGACCTGCTTCACATGAGACTCCCAATCATCTGAGAAGATCAAAATGTCATCCAAGTAAACAATCAGGAATTTATCCAGATACTCACGGAAGATGTCATGCATAAAAGACTGAAACACAGATGGAGCATTGGCAAGTCCGAACGGCATCACTAGATACTCAAAATGACCCTCGGGCGTATTGAATGCAGTTTTCCATTCATCTCCTTGCCTGATTCTCACCAGATTATACGCACCACGAAGATCTATCTTAGTGAACCAACTAGCCCCCTTAATCCGAGCAAACAAGTCAGATAACAATGGCAAGGGATACTGAAATTTTACAGTGATCTTATTAAGAAGGCGGTAATCAATACACGGTCTCAGCGAACCATCCTTCTTGGCTACAAAGAAGAACCCTGCTCCCAGTGGTGATGACGATGGGCGAATATGTCCCTTCTCCAGGGATTTCTTCACATAACTGCGCATAGCGGCGTGTTCGGGCATGGATAAATTAAATAATTGACCTTTAGGGAATTTACTACCAGGAATCAAATTGATAGCACAATCACAATCCCTATGCGGAGGTAGAGCATCGGACTTGGGCTCTTCAAATACATCCTGATAATCAGACAAGAACTCTGGGACCTCAGAAGGGGTGGATGACGAAATCGACAAAAATGGAACATCACCATGTACCCCCTGACAACCCCAGCTGGATACCGACATGGAATTCCAATCCAATACTGGATTATGGGTTTGTAGCCATGGCAACCCCAACACGACCACATCATGCAGATTATGCAACACCAGAAAGCGAATAACTTCCTGATGTGCAGGAGCCATGCACATGGTCAGCTGGGCCCAGTATTGAGGTTTATTCTTGGCCAAAGGTGTAGCATCAATTCCTCTCAATGGAATAGGACACCGCAAAGGCTCCAAGAAAAACCCACAACGTTTAGCATAATCCAAATCCATCAGATTCAGGGCAGCGCCCGAATCCACAAACGCCATGACAGAAAACGACGACAAAGAGCATATCAAGGTAATGGACAGAAGGAATTTGGACTGTACAGTACCAATGACGGCAGACCTAGCGGACCGCTTAGTGCGCTTAGGACAATCAGAAATAGCATGAGTGGAATCACCACAGTAGAAACACAGACCATTCAGACGTCTGTATTCCTGCCGTTCAACTCTAGTCATAGTCCTATCGCACTGCATAGGCTCAGGTTTAACCTCAGGCAGTACCGCCAAATGGTGCACAGATTTACGCTCGCGCAAGCGTCGACCGATCTGAATGACCAAAGACAAAGACTCATTCAAACCAGCAGGCATAGGAAATCCCACCATGACATCCTTAAGAGCCTCAGAGAGACCCTTTCTGAACAAAGCTGCCAGCGCAGATTCATTCCACTGAGTGAGTACTGACCATTTCCTAAATTTCTGACAATATACTTCTATATCATCCTGACCCTGGCACAAAGCCAGCAAATTTTTCTCAGCCTGATCCACTGAATTAGGCTCATCGTACAGCAATCCGAGCGCCAGGAAAAACGCATCGACACTACTCAATGCAGGGTCTCCTGGCGCAAGAGAAAATGCCCAGTCTTGAGGGTCGCCGCGCAAAAAAGAAATAATAATCAAAACCTGTTGAATAGGATTACCAGAAGAATGAGGTTTCAAGGCCAGAAATAGCTTACAATTATTTTTGAAACTTAGAAACTTAGTTCTATCTCCAAAAAACAAATCAGGAATAGGAATTCTTGGTTCTAACATAGATTTCTGATCAAGAGTATCTTGAATTTTTTGTACATTTATAACGAGATTATCCATTGAAGAGCACAGACCCTGAATATCCATGTCCACACCTGTGTCCAGAATCACCCAAATGTCTAGGGAAAAAAAAAAAAATGAACACAGAGCAGAAAAAAAAAAAAAAAAATGATGTCAGAACTTTTTCTTTCCCTCTATTGAGAATCATTAGTTTGGGCTCCTTGTACTGTTATGTTTGCTAATGACAGGTGTTATGAAGGCAATCCAGAAACACAGTGTGCTTAGCGATCAGAGCGCACACAGTGATCTGACAAATACCCAAAAATACAAGAACGAGCTCTGAGACGTGGAAACTCTGTAGACTGCACACCTGATCCTATCCTAAACACAACTAAAAGCGGCTGTGGATTGCGCCTAACAACTACCTAGGCAAATCGGCACAGCCTAAGAAACTAGCTAGCCTGAAGATAGAAAAATAGGCCTGACTTGCCCCAGAGAAATTCCCCAAAGGAAAAGGCAGCCCCCCACATATAATGACTGTGAGTAAGATGAAAAGACAAAACGTAGGGATGAAATAGATTCAGCAAAGTGGGGCCCGATATTCTAGGACAGAGCGAGGACAGTAAAGCGAACTTTGCAGTCTACAAAAAACCCTAAAGCAAAACCACGCAAAGGGGGCAAAAAAAACCACCGTGCCGAACTAACGGCACGGCGGTACACCCTTTGCGTCTCAGAGCTTCCAGCAAAACAAAAGACAAGCTGGACAGAAAAAAAGCAACAAAAAAGCAAAAAGCACTTAGCTATACAGAGCAGCAGGACACAGGAACAATCAGGAGAAGCTCAGATCCAACACTGAAACATTGACAAGGAGCAAGGATAGCAGCATCAGGCGGAGTTAAGTAATGAAGCAGTTAACGAGCTCACCAGAACACCTGAGGGAGGAAGCTCAGAAGCTGCAGTACCACTTGTGACCACAGGAATGAATTCAGCCACAGAATTCACAACAGCCCACTATTTGAGAGAGAGAGATGGCACACTCAGGAGTCAGGACTGGCACACAAGCAGAAAGGCCAATATTAATCTCCCACGGTTTTTTGTTATTTTTTCAGGGAGAATTTAGAAACCAAATTAAAAAAAAAATAAATAAATAGGCTTTCTATGGCCCACTATTTGAGAGAGAGATGGCACACTCAGGACTGGCACACAAGCCCAAAGGCCAATATTAATCTCCCACTGTTTTTTTTTCAGGGAGAATTTATAAACCCCCCCACAAAAAAACAGAAAAATAAAAAGGCTTTCTATGGCCCACTATGTGAGAGAGATGGCACACACAGGGATGGCACTCTAGCAGAAATGCCAATCTTAATCTCCCACAACTTATTTTTTTAGGGAGAATTAAAAAAAAAAAAACGGACTGTCCTACAATTACTATCTCCCTGCAGTAATCTCAGCCAGGTATGGCAGGCAGCAATAAGGAGTGGACTGATGCACAAAAAGTGTGGACAAACAAAAAAGATAGCTGTGCAGAAAGGAAGAAACAACAGGATTTGTGCTTTGAAAAAAGCAGTTGGTTTGCACAGCGGCGTACACACAGCAATGCAGCTATCAGAGAGCCTTCTAGGGCAGCCCAATGAGCTACAGCACTGAAGAAAAAAAATGTAGCTTCCACTGTCCCTGCAAACAAAAGGTGGTGTTGGACAGTGGAAATCGCTACAGCACAAGCGGTTTGGTGGTTAATGGACCCTGCCTAACGCTATCCCTGCTTCTGACGAAGCGGCAGCAACCTCTCCCTAGGCTCAGATTAGCAGCAGTAAGATGGCGGTCGGCGGGAATGCCTCTTTATAGCCCCTGTGATGCCGCAGACAGCAAGTCAATCACTGCAATGCCCTCCTCTAAGATGGTGGGGACCAGGACCTATGTCATCACGCTGCCCACACTCTGCGTTCACCTTCATTGGCTGAGAAATGGCGCTTTTCGCGTCATTGAAACGCGACTTTGGCGCGAAAGTCGCGTACCGCATGGCCGACCCCACACAGGGGTCGGGTCGGGTTTCATAAAACCCGACTTTGCCAAAAGTCGGCGACTTTTGAAAATGAACGATCCGTTTCGCTCAACCCTATTTGTTATTGCACAAATATTAAAGCAATTTATATTTTTATGACTACTGTATTTTGTATATTGTATATTTGTATGACCATAAGACGCACCAGACCATAAGATGCACCCCAAATTTTGGAGAGGAATATGGGAAAACTTTTTTTTAATAAAATAGTGGTACATCTTATAGCCTGCATTTACTGTAGCTTTCCTTGGGAGGGGGTGGCTCTGGGGGAGCGGGGTTCCAGGAGGCAGGATCGCTTTTCTGAAAAAGCATGCGGCAGTGACAAAAAAGTGGGCTGATGCTGCGGTCCCCAGGCTTGGAGGAAGGATTGTTTGATGGGGCAAAGTTACGACGGGCTTCAGGCTTGCAGAAAATGTCAGCTAAGTCCCTGCAATTCCCATTATTTTCACTGGGGTGCACATTGGGAAAATGGTAGCTGGAGGTGGTGCATGCACAGATTGAGATCCCGGGAGCCGAGATCTTCGGAGACATGATCTTTGAAGATGACACCTTGGGAGCTAAGATCTCAATCTGCAAATGAATGTGAAGTGCAGGAACTCTAATGACATTTTCTACAAGCCCGCAGCTTGTCGCAGCCCAGGGCCCGCAGTGTTGTCCCACTCTAGCCACTGCTAGCTTCCTACAGCAGTTACCCTGC
The DNA here is from genome assembly GCF_032444005.1 of Ranitomeya imitator. NCBI lineage: Eukaryota > Metazoa > Chordata > Amphibia > Anura > Dendrobatidae > Ranitomeya > Ranitomeya imitator. The sequence continues at coordinate 592,392,260 of NC_091284.1, forward strand.
TTGCTGGGACACCGCTTCACTGCAACTGCCTTCCCTGGTAAGCTTCATTCAGATTATAAGATGCACCCCTATTTTCCCCCCAAACTTTGGGAGAAAATTGCACCTAATAATTGGAAAAATATCATAACTTTAATAATGAATGACTTCAGTGCTGTTGGTTAATCCAATTTCTGCTGAAAAGCATGTTCTTTTGAGGTTACACAAACATGAAACATTTCCCAACATAGGGTTCATTACTAACTAACCTGTTCCTGTTCCCTAAAAATGTAATTGTTTGGCTATTCTGAGAATGACAATGTAGTTGAGGACCACAAAAAAGGTTCATTTTTCAATCCTAGTTAAGAAGTAATAACTTCTTCACATTCAAAACAATGCAGGGATAATTTTTGACAGCTTATGAAAAAAACTACAGTTTCTTCATTTAGCAAAGAGACACATTCTTAATACTCAAAAGACAGGGTGATTTTCTTCACCACTTAGTGATACAAAGCCACAAAATGAAATACATTTTGGGCAATTATGAAAAGTTAAAGAGACAAAATAGTATGTTAGTGATGTGTATTGCTAAACTGTTTATTAATTGCTACCTTTGTTTGAGATCAAATGGACATTATTAAGTTTGTGTTTGCGTTAAGGAGCTTAAAAGGGTTTTTATACCAACCTAAGAGACCTTAGAGTGTTATACACATTCTGAATTCTCTGGACAATTATAGGTTTTGCAACATCGAGGCTCACGTCAAATGTATTCATTGTTTGGCAAAATTTAGCAAAGCTGGCAAATTCAAGTTTTAAAATATCCTCTCATGTCTAATTAACACAGCGACAATTTGAGTTCAAATTGTATATTTTTACAGTTCATTTTAAGATGAAAAACAAATCACATTTAAAAACACTAGTTTTTTAAAAACTCATAACTATTTGTAGGATGGGCAACCATATGTTTGCCATTTTTAGTCTATGAGTCCTATAAACTGTATACTTGCTTCCCTATGGCAGCATTGCATGTGTACAAGGAATAAGAAGTTTTTTCATGCTACAGGCAGAAGGTACGATTGGCTTTTGAGTAGAACTTAGTGCCGGTTGGTATCAGAGGGTAACAAGGTTATTACACTGCAATAACCCTTGTCCAGTGAGTTGTTTAGATTTGCTAAAAATAGAGAGGTTTGTAACATTGTGAATTTAGCACATGAGGTGTTAGACCAGTATTTGAAAAGTCAATGCAGTTGATAGGTCTGAACCTGTTCATCAACGTGCATTGGGAAAGTCCATCTTTGGAGAGGCTGCTGATACTGTAGAGCAGGGGTGTCAAACTGCATTCCTCGAGGGCCGCAAACCATGCGTGTTTTCAAGATTTCTTTAGCATTGCACAAGGTGCTGCAATCATTATGTGTGTAGGTGATTAAATTATCACCTGTGCAATACAAGGAAATCCTGAAAACATGACCTGTTTGCAGCCCTCGAGGAATGCAGTTTGACACCCATGCTGTAGAGCATTGTAAACCAAAAGTCAGGAATAACAATTAAGAACTTTACAGAGCTGAAGCTAAGGTTTATTGGTAGAAATTGAGTTAATATTTTATCTCTCTCATCTGGTGTATTTCCCTAATCATTTAAACACACTAGCATACATCCATTAATTAAAAAGCCATCCCTCGACCAGAATGGCACTTCTAAGTACAGACCTGCCTCAAATCTTCCTTTCATCTCTAAACTCCCGTAACGCTTGGTCCACTCCTGTCTCATCCGCTTTCTCTCAGGTCACTCTCTTCAGGACAGTTTACAATCTGGTTTCCACTCCTACTGAAACAGCCCTCACTAAATTTTCTAACGATTTAGTAACAGTTAAATCTAATGGTCACTACTCCCTGCTGATTCTCCTTGATCATTCTGCAGCATTCGACACGTGAATCACAGCTCTCTATGCTGATGACACCCAATTTTAAATATTGTCTCCTGACATCATCCCTGCATTATTACAAAATATCAGTGATTGTCTGTCCACTGTTTCTAAAACTATGTCCTCCCTCCATCTAAAACTTAATCTGTCAAAAACTGAACTCCTTGTCTTTCATTCCTCCACTAACCTAACTAAGCCTGATATTGCCATTTATGTGTGTGGTTTTATCCTTCCTCCCAAGCAACATGCCCACTGTTTTGGGGTCATAATTGTCTCAGATCTTTCCTTCACACTTCATATCCGATCACTTGCTTGCTCATGTCACCTACACCTCAAAACATCTTTAGTAAGTAAGTCAACTTTTTCTTACCTTTGACTCTGCAAGAACTCTTAATATTGCTGTTATTCATTCTCGTCTGGACTATTAAAACTCTCTACTAATTGGTCTCCCTGTTAGTAAACTTTCCACTCTCTAATCCATCCTGAATGCAGCAGCCAAGATCATATTCCTTTAGAAACAGCTACACTAATGCCTCTACCCTGTTGCACTGGTTGTCTATCTGCTACAGAGTTCAACATAAACTTATCACTCTCACCCACAAAGTGCTCCAAGGTGCACTACCGTCTTACCATCTCATCTCAGTTTACTACCCTACCAGTGCTGGTGCTATAGAAATAAAATTATTATTATTCTTATAAAGTCATAGATTAAAATAAAAGTATGGTTGCTTTGTTGAGCGGGATCTGCGGCATGTTTTACAATGTCTGTTCGTAGAGGATGTAAGCCTATGTGCGATATTGTCTCACTGTGTTATTAATCTCAGCTTTGGAGAGTCTGTTGGTGCTGTTGGAAATGTTGAGCCAGTCAACGCAATTCCTTGGTGGGGTTATAATGATGCCATCATGCAATCCTGTAGATACTGTGCATCACATGACAACACCCACTAATAATGCTATGTCACACCGCATTCAAAACAATACAAGTCTGCTTTTCCACAGTATTACTCTTTTTTAATATATTTTCAAACATGATTTATTTTAAAAATTCATCATTAGAATATTTAATTTTGGATCATGGTTCCTAAACAGCATAGCATTGATTCTGCTAAAAAATAAAATGGCTAAAGTAATATCTAAAAGTTTACTTACGAAAATAAGTTTCTCAGTTCCAGACTTGTTTCTTGCTTGGATTTTTCAGTGAGAGAATGATATCTTAAGAAATATGTGGCATTTGGAAAGCTAAATTATATCAAAAAACAAGAAAGTTCAGTTTAAAGATTACTGACCTTTTACTTTGGGTTTTACTGCTTTTTCATTTCTCACCTATCGCACTGCTTTGCAGCTCTTCAACATTTATCAGATGGGTAGTTTACCACACAAATGACATTACTAGAAGAGGAGCGACGAGTAGAAAGATCAATTCCCAGCAGCTTTTAGAGATGACTGGAGAAGAAGGGCAAGATGAAATGTAGCTATGGAAACATTATCAAAGTAATCCTTTTACTTACTTGCAAATGTTCAAAACGAGTTTACAAGACTATAGGAATAATCAGCATGGACTATCACTTATTAAATACTTACATTGAACAGTTTAAACAAATCCTATAAATAAGATGAAGTAGTTCTGCATAGAGCATAAGAAAGTTTTATAGTTGTTTTTTCGAACTTCCCATACACATGCAAAATTAGCTTGACCCACATTTGGATGTCCATGACCACTCTGATTCGGCAGAGATCTTCACTTGGTAGAACAGGCAGATGGTTAGCCTGTAAGTTTTTAGCCTTATAGCAAAAAGTAAAAGTCCAGAATAACATATTTAATTACGTTTCTGCAATACACCTTTTGGACACTGATTTTTTTAAGAAAAAGGGAGAAAATCAACTGAAATCTGCAATATCTCAAAATCCCTGAAAATTGTTATTAAGCAACCCAATTGAAAATTTCTGGAATTTTGAAATAACTATATTTTAAGCTTTATTTACTTAAAGCAGAAACACATCTATAAAGGAAAATGTAAGAAATGTAAATTATTAGAATGAAGGTATCATTCAAGCTTGCAATTGTTTTATTTAACGTATGTGTCAGTGTCAGAAATAAATCAAGATTTTTTTTACATTTATTTGTCTGTCATATTCTGTTATGAAGGGAATCTGTTAGAAGATTTTTTATATTTTATTTGAATGCATCATGGTGTAGGAGCGCAGATACTGATTGGAAATGATACGTAAATTTCTAGGCTGATTGTTGTAACTTCAATAAAATCGTTTTTTTATAAGCAAGAGATTATTACAAGAGGACAAATTATCTCTACCCATGAAGCCCTCCTGCTCTGGGTAACCTCACCGTCACCACTGATTAGCAGCTTTCTGCCAGTGTACATAGGAACCTTACAATCAATGGTGTGGGTGGGGTTAAATAGGGCTAAGCAGTAAGAGAACTGCTAGATCTGCAAAAAAAAAACTATGAAATCAGTAATAAAATTGCACCACTAGAAAAGAAATGTTGGAAATTACAAGATCAACTGACATGTTAAAAATATGCAAATTATGAAAAAATTGGAAACATTTTCAAAACATCTTGATTTATTCATTATTATGTATGGGCATCATGTGCAGAAATATGTAAACTCACACACCTAGGCATGCAATCAATGAAGTTAATAATGTTTGTCTATGAAATGATCTACCACTCTGGTTGCACTTGGGCATGCAAATCTTCACGTTTCACTGCTACCACCCTTTGCTGGTGTATCTATTGTCAACAAAACTGTTTTGGGGAGATATACTATTACTGTCCAAGATTTAGATGACTTATAACAACAGTTGTAGCCTGATTGTTGTCTTCATTCTAATTATAAACATTAATGTTTTCTTTCATAAATTCATGAAACACAGACTGTTCTTGCCTTTGAAGAACCTGACTGTCAGGCTTCCCAACCTGGGAGTTAGTTCAGGACGGACGACCCGACTGTTGGACTGCTTCTCTGAGAATTGTCAATTTGACACAAATGTGTGAAAATGCCATAAGACTTGCAAAATGTTATGGAGGAATTGTAGACCACTTTCTCCTGCAAATGGGTTTCAGTTCATCATTATATTGTCAGAGGTCTGGATGTGAACTCTTGAGCTTGTGCTTTGCAGTTTGCTTCTCTGTCCTCCGAGTCACAGCACATACACATTTTCTCCTTGCATTTCTGTTATCCTTCCTTTAATCTTTTAGAGTAACAGGTATTTTCATTTACTTATATTTATGCCTTCATACACTTTCCCCCTGCTGGTATTTTCAGCTGGTGATAGTCGCATTTGGATGCCCAGCCACACACTGGTGTAGTTTAAACTAGTTAGCAAAGACCAGTTAGGGTTTATCTCTCTGCTGGTTATAGTCTTTACCCTGCACCAATGTTTATTTTTAGGAAGTATGAGGCCTTTTTTTGAGGAAGTAAGGCCAGTACCTTTCAGCTCTGATATACAGCACCAGACCAAGACAGCGACACCCATCGGACCAGACTGCCCCGACAGTACGTATTATAAAAGGTTTATTCTTGTCTTGCAGGACGGATTGGGGCAGCTATACAGAATATTTGAATGCTGTTTGTCAGGGCTGAAAGGTGCTTGCCTTAAAGGGGTTGTCCACTACTTTCAATTAACCCCCCAATGTATCCCCCCGGGGCCCCTAATGAATTGGGCAATTACCTTGCGTTGCCGTTTTCGCCTGTGAGCGGCGCTATTCTGCCTGCTGAGTCCGGGTCACGTGACCCCCAGACTGCAGCCGCCGCTCATTTCCGCCGACGTCACGTCAATTTCCAGACTCTAGAAATTGACGTAACGTCAGCAGCAGGCGTGACCAGCCCCCACAGTCAGCAGTCACTCAGCAAGAGTGACTGGGCAGTGGGCGGGGCTGGGGGCTGCCTGCAGGGCTGTGCTGAGGGCAGGCGGGGCTGTGTGTGCTCACTGCTGCTGGGATCATGATGTGCGGGCGGGGCTGTGCTGCCTGCGGTCGCCGGGGATCTGCCCGCCGGCTTGTGCGGGGCTCTGCCCGCCGGCTTGTGCGGGGCTCTGCCCGCCGGCTTGTGCGGGTGCCTGCCCGCCGGCTTGTGTGTGTGCCGGCGCTGTGTGTGTGTGTGTGCCGGCGCTGTGTGTGTGTGTGTGCAGGCATTGTCCGATGGGACTACAAGTCCCATCGGGCTCTGCCTGCTACACTGACAGTAAGTGACACATTAGCCAATGATGGGACAGTAGTAGTCCCATCATCCGGCTAATGTGTTGAATGTTAAAAAAAAAAACATACACAGTACATACATACATACATACATACAACACACACCATGCAACGACATGCACCATGCGATGACATGCATGCACCATGCGACGACATGCGCCATGCGACGACATGCGCCATGCGACGACATGCATGCACCATGCGACGACATGCATGCACCATGCGATGACATGCGACATGCACCATGTGACATGTTGCCTGAGGAGGTGGTGATGGCGAACTCAGTCGAGGGGTTCAAGAGAGGCCTGGATGTCTTCCTGGAGCAGAACAATATTGTATCATACAATTATTAGGTTCTGTAGAAGGACGTAGATCTGGGTATTTATTATGATGGAATATAGGCTGAACTGGATGGACAAATGTCTTTTTTCGGCCTTACTATGTTACTATGTTACTATGTTACTATGTTACATGCACCACGCGGCGACATACTGCATGCACCATGCGACATGCTACATGCGACGACATGCACCATGCGCCGACATGCACCATGCGACGACATGCACCATGCACCATGTGACATGCACCATGCGACGACATGCAACATGCACCATGCGACGACATGCACCATGCGGCAACATGCACCATGCGGCGACATGCACCATGCGGCGACATGCTGCATGCACCATGCGACAACATGCGACATGCTACATGCGACGACATGCACCATGCGGCGACATGCACCATGCGACGACATGCTACATGCACCATGCGACGACATGCACCATGCGACGACATGCACCATGCGACGACATGCACCATGTGACATGCACCATGCGGCGACATGCTGCATGCACCATGCGACATGCACCATGCGACGACATGCACCATGTGACATGCACCATGCGACGACATGCACCATGCACCATGTGACATGCACCATGCGACGACATGCACCATGCAACGACATGCGACATACAGTACATACATACATACTACAGACATACAGTACATATAACATAGAGTACATACTCACCATCACTTGTCACTTTGTTCCCCGAAGCCATTGTCACCTGTAAAAAATATTAAAATAATAAACAAACAATATACTCCCTGTCTGCAGAAATCCAATTAAAACGAGTGTCCCATGACGATCTCCCGTGGAGAGCAGGAGCATCAGTTGATGCGACCACTCTCCAGGGGCTCCAGGAACACAATGATGGAAGGTATCCTTCCATCATGTATTCCTCACAAGGTATTCCTACGCCCCTGTGAGAAAATAGTCCCTAGTCTCACTATTGGCATTGCTGGTTGAGACATTTTCCCACGCAGCAATTGCCATAAAGTGAGACCAGTGAACTAGAGTAACCTCAGTGATGCACTGCAGGAGCCATTGTCTCCTGTCAGTGTGTCACTGAGGGTCCTATAGAGCAGTGACATCACCCGATGTCACTGTTCTATAGGGGAGATCATCGTGGGACGCTCGTTATTAGTTGGACTACGGCGGAAAGGTAGTATACGGTTTATTATTTTACTTTTTTTGCAGGCGCTGAAGTATGGTAAGTATGGTTAAATGAAGAATATTAAAATACTTTTTTCCAAATGTGTGTGTGTTTTATTAACCCTTTCTTACTATTGGATTAGTAATGGATAGGCGTCTTATTGACGCCTCTCCGTTATTAACCCGGCTTAATGTCACCTTACAATAGCAAGGTGACATTAACCCCTTATTACCCCATATCCCACCGCTACTCGGGAGTGGGAAGAGAGGGGCTAAGTGCCGGAATTGGCGCATCTTACAGATGCGCCATTTCTGGGGCGGCTGCGGACTGGTATTTGTAGCCGGGGGGGGGGGGCAATATCCATGGCCCCTCTCTAGACTATGAATATCAGCCTGCAGCTGTCTGCGTAGCCTTTCTGGCTATAAAATATAGGGTGACCCCACGTCATTTTTTTTGGGGGGGGTCCCCCTCTTTTAATAGCCAGTAAAGGCTACGCAGACTGCTGCGGGCTGGTATTCGTAGCAGGCTACAGATATTGGCCCCGGCCGTCGGCTTTCCCCCTCTGGCTCAGAAAATTGCGCGGGAGCCCATGCCGTTTTTTTTCTTCTTTTTAAATTCATCGCTCATTAAGGCCTCTTTCACTCTTGCGTCGGTACGGGTCCATCGCTATGCGTCGGGCCGCACGTTGTGAAATTTGTGCACGACGTGGGCAGCGGGTGCAGTTTTTCAACTCATCCGCTGCCCATTCTGAAGTTCGGGGAGGAGGGGGCGGAGTTTCTGCCGCAAATGCGTGGTAGAAAATGGCGGGCGAGCCGGCCCAAAAAATTTTCAATTGAACGTTTTTTTGTGCTGACGGTCCGCCAGAACACGACGGAGGCGATGTTTGGCCATCCGTCACGATCCGTCGCTAATACAAGTATATGGGTAAAACGCATCCTGCGAGCACATTTGCAGGATCCGTTTATTTGCACCGGATCGTTTTTTCCGCCAGATCCGTTTTTTTTTCAACCGGATGGTTTTTTTTTCCGCCAGATCTGTTTTTTCTCATAGAGTTGTATTCGCGCCGGATTGCGCCTGGTGGCCACATGTTTAATCCGTTTTTGCAGGATCCGTCAAAAAAGCTGTTTCCACCGGACGGAAAACACATACAGAGGAACGGTTTTTCGGTACGTTGAAAAAATGCACAGCGACTGATCTAGCAAAAAACGGATGAAACGTGTGGCCATCACACGCACTCCGGCACTAATACAACTCTATGAGAAAAAAACGAATCTGGAGGAAAAAAACGATCAGGTGGTAAAAAACGGATACGGCGGAAAAAAAAGATCCGGCAGAAAAAAAAAGATCCGGCGAAAAAAACTGGATCCTGCAAATGTGCTCGCAGGATGCGTTTTGTACCCATAGACTTGTATTAGCAACGTATCCGTCGTGTTTTGGTGGACACAACGCACAAAAAAAAGTTCAATGTAACTTTTTTTGTGCGACGTGTCTGCCATTTCCGACCGCGCATGCGTGGCTGGAACTCCACCCCCTCCTCCACGCTCATCACAATGGGCAGCGGATGCGTTGTAAAACTGCATCTGCTGCCCACGTTGTGCTAAAGTTAGCATAACGTCCGTCGGTACGTCTGGCCGAAGGTTTGCAACGGCCCTGTACTGACGCAAGTGTGAAAGTAGCCTTACATCTGAATTTGCTGAGTATAATGCAGCCACCCCAGAGTATAATGTAGCCCCCATAGAATATAATGCAGCCCCCCATAGTATATCAGACAGCCTCCCCCATAGAATTTTTTTCACATTTTCTACTACACAACATGGTAAAACCAATGGTGTCGTTCAAAAGTAGAACTTGTCCCGCAAAAGATAAGCCCTCAGATGGCCATATTGACGGAAACATTATGGCTCTGGAAAGAAGGGGAGCGATAAACGAAAAAAGCTCCAGGGGTGAAGGGGTTTAGAAACATGGATATGGACATATTTATGGAAATAGATATATAGATATATCTGTATGTATCTATCTATCCCATATCTATCTAATTCTATCTATCTGTCTGTCTGTGTCTATCTATCTATCGAATATCTCATATCTATCTATCTATCTATCCCATATCTATCTATCTAATTCTATCTATCTGTCTGTCTATCTATTATCTATCTATCTATCTATCTATCTATCTATCTATCTATCTATCTATCTATCCCATATCTATCTATCTATCTATCTATCTATCTATCTATCTATCTATGTGTAATGGAGTGAGGGTTGGACAAATGTAAAAGAGGAGTTGGACAGAAATGACATCACAAATCTTTTTGAAGAGAGAGGAGGGAGAGGAGGGAGGGGTTTGGGTGTGTTTTGGAGTGGGTGTGCTAGGTTCGGGCTTAGTGGCAGTGCAAAGCATCATGGAACTTGTAGTATAAGGGCACAATAAGGAAGTTGTCGATTAAAGGGAACCTGTCACCTGAATTTGGCGGGACTGGTTTTGGGTCATATGGGCGGAGTTTTCGGGTGTTTGATTCACCCTTTCCTTACCTGCTGGCTGCATGCTGGCTGCAATATTGGATTGAAGTTCATTCTCTGTCCTCCATAGTAAACGCCTGCGCAAAGCAATCTTGCCTTGTGCAGGCGTGTACTACGTAGGACAGAGAATGAACTTCAATCCAATATTGCAGCCAGCATGCAGCCAGAAGGTAAGGAAAGGGTGAATCAAACACCCGAAAACTCCGCCCATATGACCCAAAACCAGTCCCGCCAAATTCAGGAAACAGAGTCCCTTTAACCTCATGAAGCTGAATCCAGCACTGAAGATGTGCTGCTACAGCATGATAACAGGTAATATTGCTAAAATAAACACAGTAGATGTTATCAGTGGCGCATAATAGCAAGATTTATGAAAAAAAAAACAAAACTTTATAGTAGTGGACAACTTCTTTAAGTCATATGGGGCAAACCTGGTGATAGTTACCCTTTAATCCTTTAGTTTGTATTTCTTGATTTGTTTTACTCACTCTGTGATCTCTTTCCATTTGAGCACACTTTCCTTCCATAGGAAATTTGCACACTGCTCTGCCTCTGATTCTATAGGAGGCAAGTTAAGCGCTTGATGGCTTTTCAGGCAGTATAGGTTCGAGATGCCATCATCTACTGTAGTCTGTCGTTACAGCTTTCTAAGCTAACAAAGGAACCAATAGGGACTGCAGGGTTAGAATCTTTACTCTGTACAGAACCTGGCAAGATTAGTTGCAGTTTTTAGTGTTTCCATAGGTTGAACAAAAAACCTAGTTCATCCTTTCTCCACCAATTGTGCATTTTGTCTCTAAATTAGCTATAACTCGCAATGTTATGTGTATTGAATAAATCATCCAGCCCCTTTTTTTAAAAGCTGTTATAGTGTCTATGTTTCCTAACTGTTGTGGTAGGGCATTTTAGATTCTGAGTGCTCTAATTGTAAAGAACCCTTTCCTATTTAGTTGTAGGAATCATCTTTCTTCCACTCGCAATGAGTTCCCCCCTTGTCCTATGTATGGTGCTTGGAAGGAATAAGTCATGTGCCAGTCCTTTGTACTGAACACACATGTATTTATACATGTAGATGAGACCCCATCTGAGTTGTCTTTTTCTAAACAAACAAGCCCAACTTTTACAACCTCTCATCATATGAGACGCCTTCATCCATTGTAATAATCTAGTTGCCCACCGTTGGACTAACTATAATTTTTGAATAGCATAAAATCATAAAATGTTAACATTGGAATGGTACTCAAGCATTATCATGTCCAACTCCCTGCTCAATGTAGCACAGGATTCACTAACCATTCACTGTCCATCCTCTGGTTGAAAACAAATTTAAAAAAACTGACTGTCACATCCAAACATAGACTAAGTGTGAACAGGTGCTGAACCCAGAGTCAACAACTCATTTACAGTCAAATAAATAAGGCAGCACACTGCGGCGCTAAAACATGCAAACATGAAAGATGAAAATTGAACTGCATTACTGCACTAGAAATGTGAAAAAATGAGAGCGTTTAGCGCATAAATTGGCCAATTCATGTGTACCTGGCAGGCACATTAGGGCATCTCTCATATACCAGGTCCTACACTTTCCTTTCCTCGCTGAGAATAAACGTCTTCATCTGAATGGGTACCTGTGAAACCTCTTCTGAGACTAGATTTCTCTCTCTCTGTGGAGGGGTAATGGACCTGCTGCGATTAAAATACCTGTGGCTAAGAGGCAGAGTGCTCAGTCAGAAGGCTAGTCAATACAAATTTCAAAAAACTGACTGTCACATCCAAACATAGACTAAGTGTGAACAGGTGCTGAACCTAGAGTCACCAACTCATATACAGTCAAATAAATAAGGCAGCACATTGCGGCGCTAAACATGCAAACATGAAACATGAAAATTGAACTGCATTACTGCACTAGAAATGTGAAAAAATGAGAGCGTTTAGCACATAAATTGGCCAATTCATGTGTACCTGGTAGCCACATTAGGGCATCTCTCGTATACTAGGTCCTACACTTTCCTTTCGTTGCTGAGAATAAACGTCTTCATCTGAATGGGTACCTGTGAAACCTCTTCTGAGACTAAATTTCTCTCTGTGGAGGGGTAATGGACCTGATGCGATTAAAACACCTGTGGCTATGAGGCGGCGTGCTCAGTCAGAAGGCTAGTGAATACAAATTTCAAAAAACTGACTGTCACAGCCAAACATTGACTAAGTGTGAACAGCTGCTGAACCTAGAGTCACCAACTCATATACAGTCAAATAAATAACAGGTGACATGAAGCAGAATTACCATGAGTGATAAACAGTTATGTCCATAAATATTGGGCTAGTTCTTAGATAAGGATTGTTTTATTGGGGTCTGGTTCTATTGTGATGACCCCTCATAGTCTGAGGGGCAAGTTCCTTAGTTGATGTAAAAAGACATAAATCTGTGCGACACATTCATTCCTGCAGTGAGAGTATCAAAGGTCGTCATCAGTTTATATTCCCATACTCTTCTGTCTCTCTGAGATTTCAAGCTGCTTTTTAACAGAAGTAATTTCATGTCCGTAATGTTATGATTTGGGAGACAAAAATGTATTGCCACAGGTAGATCCATTATTTTTTCTCTTATTGTGTGGCGGTGAGAATTCATTCTTGTTCTAAGTTTTTGCCCTGTCTCCCCTACATACAGACCCCCAGTTGGACATTTAGTACAAATAATTAGGTACACCACATTAGAAGTGACTCAGCTGAAAGTACCTGGTATCTTGTAGTCCTGATGTGAATTGGGGATCTTTATCTTGTCCGTGGTCATTATAAATGGACAGGTTTTACATTTTTTCTGGTTGCAAGGAAAGGTACCTGCAGCTGTTGGAGAGGACGGGGAGCTCTTGACAATGATGCTTCTTAGATTTGGGGGCTGCCTAAAACACAGTAGTTGGGGGTCTGGAAAAATGGATTGTAAGCGGGCATCTTTTTGCAGTAAAGGTTGCAATTTCCAAGCAGCTCCCCTTAGCACCTCCAGATTTGGATTGTAGGTAACTACTAGAGTTGAGCGACCTTGACCTTTTTAGAGTCGAGCCGTGTTTCGCGAAACCCGACTATCTCAAAAGTCGACTCGAGTGGAATCGGCCGATTATCACGAAAAGTCGGGGATCGACCGAAACACGAAACCCAATGCAAGTCAATGGGGGAGCATAGTCGGCAGTGAGTAGAGGCCAGGAAAACATGTACAGAGCCCATTGTATTGGCAAAAACATCCATTCTTGCTACTGAAGCTTGTCAATCGAAATTTAGCTTATAATAATTGGAAGGCATTTGAAATTGGGGGTCATTTGGCTAAAGTTGTGGGGGGTAGGGCTGGTTCAAGTAATTAGTGTGCCCAGTAAATCTGGACCACGTCACGGCAGTGGAGCAGGGAGAGGTAAGTATTTCAACTTTGCAAGTGCTGTGATCCTGAGCAAGCAGGGGGGGCCCACTCGTTGGCATTGGCACTGGCACAGGGCCCCTCAAAGTACAGCGGTGTGTTTGCACGGCGGGGGCGCCTCCCACCGGCAGCAAAACTTTTGTGTACTATGAGGGGCCCTGTGCAAGTGACGTCGCCAGCAACGAGTATTCCTCCCCCCACCTGATGAAGGAACCTGCACCTTCATCTGCACCTTCCTCTTTGTCCCCGTGTAAGGTGGTATGGTATGTGGGAAGGGGGACCTGACTTTCAGCAGGGTCACAATCTTGCAGTGTAGCGTGCACGGGGAATGTTGCATTATGGGTCAATGTACCAGCAGACTCATCTATCACTGGCTGGGCAATGGGCAGGATGAGGGGGAAACAGATATGGGCCCAAAGAATGAAGTGGGCTAAATGCAGTTCAAAATTGGTAACAGGACTAACCAGGGGGCATTGTTTTGTTCAGTGGAGGATAACTGGAATGAGAGGCTGACACAGAGAGTAGGCCCAAATCAGTAAGTATTCTAAATGCAGCTCAAAATTGGCAACAGTAGTAAACCGGCGGCACAGCTTTGTTCACTGGAGGAGAACAGCAAGGAGCGGCAGACACAGATAGAAGGCCCCAACCCAACTAGTAGGCCTAATGCAGTGTTGTTTTCAACAACTACTAAACGAGAGCCAGAAGATCGAAGCAATGGAGAGGAAACCTGGGGAACACCTTGGAGTGGAAGACACCATCTCTACACCCCAGACCCAACTTGTAGGCCGAATGCAGTGTTGTTTTCAACAACTACTAAACAAGAGCTTTAAGATTGAAGCAATGGAGAGAAAACCTGGAGAACACCTTGGAGCGGAAGACACCGTCTCTGCAACCCAGACCCAACTTGTAGGCCGAATGCAGTGTAGTTTTCAACAACTACTAAACGAGAGTTGGAAGACCAAAGCAATGTTGAGGAAACCTGGGGAACACCTTGGAGTGGAACACACCGTCTCTACACCCCATACCCAATTTGTAGGCCTAATGCAGTGTAGTTTTCAACAACTACTAAACGAGAGTCGGAAGATCGAAGCAATGTGGACGAAACCTGGGGAACACCTTGGAGAGTAACACACCGTCTCTACACCCCATACCCAATTTGTAGGCCTAATGCAGTGTAGTTTTCAACAACTACTAAACGAGAGTCAGAAGATCGAAGCAATGGAGAGGAAACCTGGGGAACACCTTGGAGTGGAACACAACGTCTCTACACCCCATACCCAATTTGTAGGCCTAATGCAGTGTAGTTTTCAACAACTACTATACGAGAGTCGGAAGATCGAAGCAATGTGGACGAAACCTGGGGAACACCTTGGAGTGTAACACACCGTCTCTACACCCCATACCCAATTTGTAGGCCTAATGCAGTGTAGTTTGCAACAACTACTAAACGAGTGTCGGAAGACCGAAGCAAAGGAGAGGAAACCTGGGGAACACCTTGGAGTGGAACATACCGTCTCTACACCCCATACCCAATTTGTAGGCCTAATGCAGTGTAGTTTTCAACAACTACTAAACGAGAGTCGGAAGACCCAAGCAATGGAGAGGAAACCTAGGGAACACCTTGGAGTGGAACACACCGTCTCTACACCCCATACCCAATTTGTAGGCCTAATGCAGTGTAGTTTTCAACAACTACTAAATGAGAGTCGGAAGACCGAAGCAATGGAGAGGAAACCTGGGGAACACCTTGGAGTGTAACACACCGTCTCTACACCCCATACCCAATTTGTAGGCCTAATGCAGTGTAGTTTTCAACAACTACTAAACGAGAGTCGGAAGATCGAAGCAATGTGGACGAAACCAGGGGAACACCTTGGAGTGTAACACACCGTCTCTACACCCCATACCCAATTTGTAGGCCTAATGCAGTGTAGTTTGCAACAACTACTAAACCAGAGTCGGAAGATCGAAGCAATGGAGAGGAAACCTGGGGAACAACTTGGAGTGGAACACACCGTCTCTACACCCCATACCCAATTTGTAGGCCTAATGCAGTGTAGTTTTCAACAACTACTAAACGAGAGTCGGAAGATCGAAGCAATGTGGACGAAACCTGGGGAACACCTTGGAGTGTAACACATCGTCTCTACACCCCATACCCAATTTGTAGGCCTAATGCAGTGTAGTTTTCAACAACTACTAAACGAGATTCGGAAGACCCAAGCAATGGAGAGGAAACCTGGGGAACACCTTGGAGTGGAATACACCGTCTCTACACCCCATACCCAATTTGTAGGCCTAATGCAGTGTAGTTTTCAACAACTACTAAACGAGAGTCGGAAGACCGAAGCAATGGAGAGGAAACCTGGGGAACACCTTGGAGTGTAACACACCGTCTCTACACCCCATACCCAATTTGTAGGCCTAATGCAGTGTAGTTTTCAACAACTACTAAACGATAGTCGGAAGATCGAAGCAATGTGGACGAAACCTGGGGAACACCTTGGAGTGTAACACACCGTGTCTACACCCCATACCCAATTTGTAGGCCTAATGCAGTGTAGTCTTCAACAACTACTAAACGAGAGTCGGAAAATCGAAGCAATGTGGACAAAACCTGGGGAACACCTTGGAGTGTAACACACCGTCTCTACACCCCATACCCAATTTGTAGGCCTGATGCAGTGTAGTTTTCAACAACTACTAAACGAGAGTCGGAAGACCGAAGCAATGGAGAGGAAACCTGGGAAACACCTTGGAGTGGAACACACCGTCTCTACACCCCATACCCAATTTGTAGGCCTAATGCAGTGTAGTTTTCAACAACTACTAAACGAGAGTCGGAAGACCGAAGCAATGGGGAGGAAACCTGGGGAACACCTTGGAGTGGAACACACCGTCTCTACACCCCATAGCCAATTTGTAGGCCTAATGCAGTGTAGTTTTCAACAACTACTAAACGAGAGTCGGAAGATCGAAGCAATGTGGACGAAACCTGGGGAACACCTTGGAGTGTAACACACCGACTCTACACCCCATACCCAATTTGTAGGCCTAATGCAGTGTAGTTTTCAACAACTACTAAACGAGAGTCGGAAGATCGAAGCAATGTGGACGAAACCTGGGGAACACCTTGGAGTGTAACACACCGTCTCTACACCCCATACCCAATTTGTAGGCCTAATGCAGTGTAGTTTGCAACAACTACTAAACGAGAGTCGGAAGATCGAAGCAATGGAGAGGAAATCTGGGGAACACCTTGGAGTGGAACACACCGTCTCTACACCCCATACCCATTCTGTAGGCCTAATGCAGTGTAGTTTTCAACAACTACTAAACGAGAGTCGGAAGATTTAAGCAATGTCGACGAAACCTGGGAAACACCTTGGAGTGTAACACACCGTCTCTACACCCCATACCCAATTTGTAGGCCTAATGCAGTGTAGTTTTCAACAACTACTAAACGAGAGTCGGAAAACCGAAGCAATGGAGAGGAAACCTGGGGAACACCTTGGAGTGGAACATACCGTCTCTACACCCCATACCCAATTTGTAGGCCTAATGCAGTGAAGTTTTCAACAACTACTAAACGAGAGTCGGAAGACCCAAGCAATGGAGAGGAAACCCGTGGAACACCTTGGAGTGGAACACACCGTCTCTACACCCCATACCCAATTTGTAGGACTAATGCAGTGTAGTTTTCAACAACTACTAAACGAGAGTCGGAAGACCGAAGCAATGGAGAGGAAACCAGGGGAACACCTTGGAGTGTAACACACCGTCTCTACACCCCATACCCAATTTGTAGGCCTAATGCAGTGTAGTTTTCAACAATTACTAAACGAGAGTCGGAAGATCGAAGCAATGTGGACGAAACCTGGGGAACACCTTGGAGTGTAACACACCGTCTCTACACCCCATACCCAATTTGTAGGCCTATTGCAGTGTAGTTTTCAACAACTACTAAACGAGAGTCGGAAGACCGAAGCAATGGAGAGGAAACCTGGGGAACACCTTGGAGTGGAACATACCGTCTCTACAACCCATACCCAATTTGTAGTCCTAATGCAGTGTAGTTTTCAACAACTACTAAACGAGAGTCGGAAGACCGAAGCAATGTGAACGAAACCTGGGGAACACCTTGGAGTGTAACACACCGTCTCTACACCCCATACCCAATTTGTAGGCCTAATGCAGTGTAGTTTTCAACAATTACTAAACGAGAGTCGGAAGATCGAAGCAATATGGACGAAACCTGGGGAACACCTTGGAGTGTAACACACCGTCTCTACACCCCATACCCAATTTGTAGGCCTATTGCAGTGTAGTTTTCAACAACTACTAATTGAGAGTCGGAAGACCGAAGCAATGGAGAGGAAACCTGGGGAACACCTTGGAGTGGAACATACCGTCTCTACACCCCATACCCAATTTGTAGGCCTAATGCAGTGTAGTTTTCAACAACTACTAAACGAGAGTCGGAAGAACCAAGCAATGGAGAGGAAACCTAGGGAACACCTTGGAGTGGAACACACCGTCTCTACACCCCATACCCAATTTGTAGGCCTAATGCAGTGTAGTTTTCAACAACTACTAAACGAGAGTCGGAAGACCGAAGCAATGGAGAGGAAACCTGGGGAACACCTTGGAGTGGAACATACCGTCTCTACACCCCATACCCAATTTGTAGGCCTAATGCAGTGTAGTTTTCAACAACTACTAAACGAGAGTCAGAAGACCCAAGCAATGGAGAGGAAACCTGGGGAACACCTTGGAGTGGAACACACCGTCTCTACACCCCATACCCAATTTGTAGGCCTAATGCAGTGTAGTTTTCAGCAACTACTAAACGAGAGTCGGAAGACCCAAGCAATGGAGAGGAAACCTGGGGAACGCCTTGGAGTGGAACACACCGTCTCTACACCCCATACCCAATTTGTAGGCCTAATGCAGTGTAGTTTTCAACAACTACTAAACGAGAGTCGGAAGACCGAAGCAATGGAGAGGAAACCTGGGGAACACCTTGGAGTGGAACATACCGTCTTTACACCCCATACCCAATTTGTAGGCCTAATGCAGTGTAGTTTTCAACAACTACTTAACGAGCGTCGGAAGACCCAAGCAATGGAGAGGAAACCTGGGGAACACCTTGGAGTGGAACATACCGTCTCTACACCCCATACCCAATTTGTAGGCCTAATGCAGTGAAGTTTTCAACAACTGCTAAACGAGAGTCGGAAGACCCAAGCAATGGAGAGGAAACCTGGGGAACACCTTGGAGTGGAACATACCGTCTCTACACCCCATACCCAATTTGTAGGCCTAATGCAGTGTAGTTTTCAACAACTACTAAACGAGAGTCGGAAGACCCAAGCAATGGAGAGGAAACCTGGGGCACACCTTGGAGCGGCAGACACCGTTAGTAGGCCCTACCAAAGTAGTAGCCCCAATGCAGTTTTCAAATTCCTAGAGGCTGAAAACAAGACTATTGACGCTCTGCTTTTTTCAAAGGAGGACAGCTGTATTGAGTGGCGCAGGCAGACACAGGTAGTAGGCCTTAAACCAAAAATGTGGCTCACTGCAGTTTAAAAAAGGTTACAGGGGTACACAGGCAGCATTGCTCTGGTCAGTGGAGGACAATTTCAATAGTGGACCGCAGACAGACTTTGTACGCCTACTATTAAAAAAAGCATGCTCTATGCAATTAAAAATAGGTTCCAGGGGTCAACGGGCAGCAGTGGTGTGGTCAGTGGAAGAGTATTGGAAGGAGGGACCGCAGACAGGCGTAGTAGGCCTAACATAACAAAATTAGGTTGTAGGCACTTTAAAATTGGTTCCAGGGGTACACGGGCAGCAGTGGTGTGGTCAGCGGAGGACAATTTGAATTAGGGACTGCAGACAGACTTTGTAGGCTGTCCCCTGTGGACCATGCATCCAACACATTAACCCAGTGCGCCGTAATGGACACGTAACTTTTTGTGGACATGCCTACTGGTCCATGCGTCTCTTGTCAGGTGCAACTTTCTACTGTTTGATTGCCTGAGTGCTATGACAATGCAGACTTTTTCATGCCGGTGGAGGGTTGGGATGGCTTTTCTCGCAAAAGAAATGTCGACTGGGTAGCTTGAACCGTGGTACAGCGTAGTTCATCTGGGCTTTCTAAATATAAAACAAAGAAAAAAAGGAGGCTCCATGCACTTTCAGCTGGGTTCCAGGGGTACACGGCCAGCATTGGTCTGGTCAGTGGAGAACTATTGGAAGGAGGGACCGCAGACAGGCTTCGAAGGCCTAACATAATAAAATTGGGCTGTAGGCACTTTATAATTGGTTCCAGGGGTACACGGGCAGCAGTAGACAGGTCAGTGGAGGCCTAGTGGAAGGAGGGACCGCAGACAGGCTTCGAAGGCCTAACATAATAAATTAGGGCTGTAGGCACTTTAACATTGCTTCCAGGGGTACACGGGCAGCAGTAGACAGGTCAGTGGAGGCCTAGTGGAAGGAGGGACCTCAGACAGGCTTCGAAGGTCTAACATAATAAAATTGGGCTGTAGGCACTTTAAAATTGGTTCCAGGGGAACACGGGCAGCAGTAGACAGGTCAGTGGAGGCCTAGTGGAAGGAGGGACCGCAGACAGGCTTCGAAGGCCTAACATAATAACATTGGGCTGTAGGCACTTTAAAATTGGTTCCAGGGGTACACGGGCAGCAGTAGACAGGTCAGTGGAGGCCTAGTGGAAGGAGGGAACGCAGACAGGCTTCGAAGGCCTAACATAATAAATTAGGGCTGTAGGCACTTTAACATTGGTTCCTGGGTACACGGGCAGCAGTAGACAGGTCAGTGGAGGCCTAGTGGAAAGAGGGACCGCAGACAGGCTTCAAAGGCCTAACATAATAAAATTAGGCTGTAGACACTTTAACATTGGTTCCAGGGGTACACGGGCAGCAGTAGACAGGTCAGTGGAGGCCTAGTGGAAGGAGGGACCGCAGACAGGCTTCGAAGGCCTAACATAATAAAATTGGGCTGTAGGCACTTTAAAATTGGTTCCAGGGGAACACGGGCAGCAGTAGACAGGTCAGAGGAGGCCTAGTGGAAGGAGGGACCGCAGACAGGCTTCGAAGGCCTAAAATAATAAAATTGGGCTGTAGGCACTTTAAAATTGGTTCCAGGGGAACACGGGCAGCAGTAGACAGGTCAGTGGAGGACTAGTGGAAGGAGGGACCGCAGACAGGCTTCGAAGGCCTAACATAATAAATTAGGGCTGTAGGCACTTTAACATTGCTTCCAGGGGTACACGGGCAGCAGTAGACAGGCCAGTGGAGGCCTAGTGGAAGGAGGGACCGCAGACAGGCTTCGAAGGCCTAACATAATAAAATTGGGCTGTAGGCACTTTAACATTGGTTCCAGGGGAACACGGGCAGCAGTAGACATGTCAATGGAGGCCTAGTGGAAGGAGGGACCGCAGACAGGCTTCAAAGGCCTAACATAATAAAATTGGGCTGTAGGCACTTTAAAATTGGTTCCAGGGGAACACGGGCAGCAGTAGACAGGTCAGTGGAGGACTAGTGGATGGAGGGACCGCAGACAGGCTTCGAAGGCCTAACATAATAAATTAGGGCTGTAGGCACTTTAACGTTGGTTCCAGGGGTACACGGGCAGCAGTAGACAGGTCAGTGGAGGCCTAGTGGAAGGAGGGACCGCAGACAGGCTTCGAAGGCCTAACATAATAAAATTGCGCTGTAGGCACTTTAAAATTGGTTCCAGGGGAACACGGGCAGCAGTAGACAGGTCAGTGGAGGCCTAGTGGAAGGAGGGACCGCAGACAGGCTTCGAAGGCCTAACATAATAAAATTGGGCTGTAGGGACTTTAAAATTGGTTCCAGGGGAACACGGGCAGCAGTAGACAGGTCAGTGGAGGACTAGTGGAAGGAGGGACCGCAGACAGGCTTCGAAGGCCTAACATGATAAATTAGGGCTGTAGTCACTTTAACATTGGTTCCAGGGGTACACGGGCAGCAGTAGACAGGTCAGTGGAGGCCTAGTGGAAGGAGGGACCGCAGACAGGCTTCGAAGGCCTAACATAATAAATTAGGGCTGTAGGCACTTTAACATTGGTTCCAGGGGTACACGGGCAGCAGTAAACAGGTCAGTGGAGGCATAGTGAAAGGAGGGACCGCAGACAGGCTTCGAAGGCCTAACATAATAAATTTGTTCTGTAGGCACTTTAAAATTGGTTCCAGGGGTACACGGGCAGCAGTAGACAGGTCACTGGAGGACTAGTGGAAGGAGGGACCGCAGACAGGCTTCGAAGGCCTAACATAATAAATTAGGGCTGTAGGCACTTTAACATTGGTTCCAGGGGTATACGCAGCAGTACACAGGCCAGTGGAGGCCTAGTGGAAGGAGGGACCGCAGACAGGGTTCAAAGGCCTAACATAATAAAATTGGGCTATAGGCACTTTAACATTGGTTCCAGGGGTACACGGGCAGCAGTAGACAGGTCAGTGGAGGCCTAGTGGAAGGAGGGAACGCAGACAGGCTTCGAAGGCCTAACATAATAAAATTAGGCTGTAGGCACTTTAAAATTGGTTCCAGGGGTACACGGGCAGCAGTAGACAGGTCACTGGAGGACTAGTGAAAGGAGGGACCGCAGACAGGCGTAATAGGCCTAACATAATAAAATATGGCTGTAGGCACTTTAAAATTGGTTCCAGGGGTACACGGGCAGCAGTAGACAGGTCACTGGAGGACTAGTGGAAGGAGGGACCGCAGACAGGCGTAGTAGGTCTAACATAATAAAATATGGCTGTAGGCACTTTAAAATTGGTTCCAGGGGAACACGGGCAGTAGTTGACAGGTCAGTGGAGGACTAGTGGAAGGAGGGAGCGCAGACAGGCTTCAAAGGCCTAACATAATAAAATTGGGCTATAGGCACTTTAACATTGGTTCCAGGGGTACACGGGCAGCAGTAGACAGGTCAGTGGAGGCCTAGTGGAAGGAGGGAAGGCAGACAGGCGCAGTAGGTCTAACATAATAAAATTGGGCTGCAGGCACTTTAACATTGGTTCCAGGGGAACACGGGCAGCAGTAGACATGTCAATGGAGGCCTAGTGGAAGGAGGGACCGCAGACAGGCTTCAAAGGCCTAACATAATAAAATTGGGCTGTAGGCACTTTAAAATTGGTTCCAGGGGAACACTGGCAGCAGTAGACAGGTCAGTGCAGGACTAGTGGAAGGAGGGACCGCAGACAGGCTTCGAAGGCCTAACATAATAAATTAGGGCTGTAGGCACTTTAACATTGGTTCCAGGGGTACACGGGCAGCAGTAGACAGGTCAGTGGAGGCCTAGTGGAAGGAGGGACCGCAGACAGGCTTCGAAGGCCTAACATAATAAAATTGCGCTGTAGGCACTTTAAAATTGGTTCCAGGGGAACACGGGCAGCGGTAGACAGGTCAGGGAAGGCCTAGTGGAAGGAGGGACCGCAGACAGGCTTCAAAGGCCTAACATAATAAAATTGGGCTGTAGGCACTTTAACATTGGTTCCAGGGGTACAAGGGCAGCAGTAGACAGGTCAGTGGAGGCCTAGTGGAAGGAGGGACCGCAGACAGGCTTCGAAGGCCTAACATAATAAAATTGGGCTGTAGGGATTTTAAAATTGGTTCCAGGGGAACTCGGGCAGCAGTAGACAGGTCAGTGGAGGACTAGTGGAAGGAGGGACCGCAGACAGGCTTCAAAGGCCTAACATGATAAATTAGGGCTGTAGTCACTTTAACATTGGTTCCAGGGGTACACGGGCAGCAGTAGACAGGTCAGTGGAGGCCTAGTGGAAGGAAGGACCGCAGACAGGCTTCGAAGGCCTAACATAATAAATTAGGGCTGTAGGCACTTTAACATTGGTTCCAGGGGTACACGGGCAGCAGTAAACAGGTCAGTGGAGGCCTAGTGGAAGGAGGGACCGCAGACAGGCTTCGAAGGCCTAACATAATAAAATTGGGCTGTAGGCACTTTAAAATTGGTTCCAGGGGTACACGGGCAGGAGTGGACAGGTCACTGGAGGACTAGTGGAAGGAGGGACCGCAGACAGGCTTCGAAGGCCTAACATAATAAATTAGGGCTGTAGGCACTTTAACATTGGTTCCAGGGGTACACGGCAGCAGTAGACAGGTCAGTGGATGCCTAGTGGAAGGAGGGACCGCAGACAGGGTTCGAAGGCCTAACATAATAAAATTGGGCTGTAGGCACTTTAACATTGGTTCCAGGGGTACACGGGCAGCAGTAGACAGGTCAGTGGAGGCCTAGTGGAAGGAGGGAACGCAGACAGGCTTCGAAGGCCTAACATAATAAAATTAGGCTGTAGGCACTTTAAAATTGGTTCCGGGGGCACACGGGCAGCAGTAGACAGGTCACTGGAGGACTAGTGGAAGGAGGGACCGCAGACAGGCGTAGTAGGTCTAACATAATAAAATATGGCTGTAGGCACTTTAAAATTGGTTCCAGGGGAACACGGGCAGCAGTAGACAGGTCAGTGGAGGACTAGTGGAAGGAGGGACCGCAGACAGGCTTCGAAGGCCTAACATAATAAAATTGGGCTGTAGGCACTTTAAAATTGGTTCCAGGGGAACACGGGCAGCAGTAGACAGGTCAGTGGAGGCCTAGTGGAAGGAGGGACCGCAGACAGGCTTCGAAGGCCTAACATAATAAAATTGGGCTGTAGGCACTTTAAAATTGGTTCCAGGGGTACACGGGCAGCAGTAGACAGGTCACTGGAGGACTAGTGGAAGGAGGGACCGCAGACAGGCTTCGAAGGCTTAACATAATAAAATTGGGCTGTAGGCACTTTAAAATTGGTTCCAGTGGTACACGGGCAGGAGTAGACAGGTCACTGGAGGACTAGTGGAAGGAGGGACCGCAGACAGGCGTAGTAGGCCTAACATAATAAAATATGGCTGTAGGCACTTTAAAATTGGTTCCAGGGGTACACGGGCAGCAGTAGACAGGTCACTGGAGGACGCAGACAGGCGTAGTAGGCCTAACATAATAAAATATGGCTGTAGGCACTTTAAAATTGGTTCCAGGGGTACACGGGCAGCAGTAGACAGGTCACTGGAGGACTAGTGGAAGGAGGGACCGCAGACAGGCGTAGTAGGCCTAACATAATAAAATATGGCTGTAGGCACTTTAAAATTGGTTCCAGGGGTACAAGGGCAGCAGTAGACAGGTCAGTGGAGGACTAGTGGAAGGAGGGACCGCAGACAGACGTAGTAGACCTAACATAATAAAATATGGCTGTAGGCACTTTAAAATTGGTTCCAGGGGAACACGGGCAGCAGTAGACAGGTCACTGGAGGACTAGTGGAAGGAGGGACCGCAGACAGGCGTAGTAGGCCTAACATAATAAAATATGGCTGTATGCACTTTAAAATTGGTTCCAGGGGTACACGGGCAGCAGTAGACAGGTCACTGGAGGACTAGTGGAAGGAGGGACCGCAGACAGACGTAGTAGGCCTAACATAATAAAATATGGCTGTAGGCACTTTAAAATTGGTTCCAGGGGTACACGGGCAGCA
This sequence comes from Ranitomeya imitator, assembly GCF_032444005.1. NCBI lineage: Eukaryota > Metazoa > Chordata > Amphibia > Anura > Dendrobatidae > Ranitomeya > Ranitomeya imitator. The sequence goes on from NC_091284.1 coordinate 592,417,366, forward strand.
GTAGACAGGTCACTGGAGGACTAGTGGAAGGAGGGACCGCAGACAGGCTTCGAAGGCCTAACATAATAAATTAGGGCTGTAGGCACTTTAACATTGGTTCCAGGGGTACACGGCAGCAGTAGACAGGTCAGTGGAGGCCTAGTGGAAGGAGGGACCGCAGACAGGGTTCGAAGGCCTAACATAATAAAATTGGGCTGTAGGCACTTTAACATTGGTTCCAGGGGTACACGGGCAGCAGTAGACAGGTCAGTGGAGGCCTAGTGGAAGGAGGGAGCGCAGACAGGCTTCGAAGGCCTAACATAATAAAATTAGGCTGTAGGCACTTTAAAATTGGTTCCGGGGGCACACGGGCAGCAGTAGACAGGTCACTGGAGGATTAGTGGAAGGAGGGACCGCAGACAGGCGTAGTAGGTCTAACATAATAAAATATGGCTGTATGCACTTTAAAATTGGTTCCAGGGCAATACGGGCAGCAGTAGACAGGTCAGTGGAGGACTAGTTGAAGGAGGGACCGCAGACAGGCTTCGAAGGCCTAACATAATAAAATTGGGCTGTAGGCACTTTAAAATTGGTTCCAGGGGAACACGGGCAGCAGTAGACAGGTCAGTGGAGGCCTAGTGGAAGGAGGGACCGCAGACAGGCTTCGAAGGCCTAACATAATAAAATTGGGCTGTAGGCACTTTAAAATTGGTTCCAGGGGTACACGGGCAGCAGTAGACAGGTCACTGGAGGACTAGTGGAAGGAGGGACCGCAGACAGACGTAGTAGGCCTAACAATAAAATATGGCTGTAGGCACTTTAAAATTGGTTCCGGGGGTACACGGGCAGCAGTAGACAGGTCACTGGAGGACTAGTGGAAGGAGGGACCGCAGACAGGCGTAGTAGGCCTAACATAATAAAATATGGCTGTAGGCACTTTAAAATTTGTTCCAGGGGTACACGGGCAGCAGTAGACAGGTCACTGGAGGACTAGTGGAAGGTGGGACCGCAGACAGGCGTAGTAGGCCTAATATAATAAAATATGGCTGTAGGCACTTTAGAATTGGTTCCAGGGGTACACGGGCAGCAGTAGACAGGTCACTGGAGGACTAGTGGAAGGAGGGACCGCAGACAGGCTTCGAAGGCCTAACATAATAAATTAGGGCTGTAGGCACTTTACCATTGGTTCCAGGGGTACACGGGCAGCAGTAGACAGGTCAGTGGAGGCCTAGTGGAAGGAGGGACCGCAGACAGGCTTCGATGGCCTAACATAATAAAATTGGGATGTAGGCACTTTAACATTGGTTTCAGGGGTACACGGGCAGCAGTAGACAGGTCAGTGGAGGCCTAGTGGAAGGAGGGACCGCAGACAGGCTTCAAAGGCCTAACATAATAAATTTGGGCTGTAGGCACTTTTAATTCTCTTGCAGGGGTACACAGGCAGTGGGCACCATTGGTGTTGTCAGCGGTGGCCGATTGTAATGAGTGTCTGCCAGTTAGTAGTCCCAAAAAATAAATACATTTTAATGTTTCGCATTACAACAAAAAGAAAAACCAAAAGGGTGCAATAATTAGGTACAGGTGTGGGCTCCTCTGCGTAGTTTCAGACCTAGTAATTTGGCACAAAGTATTTACTTTGGTAAATATAGGACACTGCCCCTGACTATGTTAAGTACCATCATACATGTCAACACAATGGTTTTGTCAGTGGCAGGAATTTACGGATGTCAGCGCATAGACTAAACATAGGTGGAACTGTGAGAGATAATTGAGCAAGTGGTAGAGCAATGTTTGAGCTGGGGGTGGGGGAACTCTCTTGTGGCCGGCGGTACATGCCCAGGGCCCCTCATGTTACAACAGTGTGTCTGACGTTGGGTGCACACCACCACCACCAAAGACACTTTATTGTACTATGAGGGACCCAGTGGCAGTGCCGTAGACCAAAAGCGGCACACCCACCTCTTCAGACAAGCAGCACTCTCATGGGTGCTTGCGCCAAGTGGCGATACCTCGGCCCCGTGTGGGGAGTTTGGCCATTTAGGGAGGTGTAAACATGTCGTATGCTGGACAATCAGCTGCTGCAAATTACGAGATTGGTAAAGTCATTCAGAGTAGTCCACAGGCAATACCTTTTCATAGGAAAGCTAGGTGTCGGCCGGGCAAGGTGGGGCAAAAGAATTCGAAATCCAGTTGTGGTTCATTTTAATGAAGGTTAGATCATCAACAATTTGGGTAGCTAGACGAGTCCTTTTTTCGGTTAATATTGAACCTGCAGCACTGAATACTCTTTCTGATAGGACACTAGCTGCCGGGCAAGCAAGCTCCTGCAATGCATATTCTGCCAATTCTGGCCAGGTGTCTAATTTGGATGCCCAGTAATCAAATGGGAATGACGGTTGAGGTAGAACATTGATAAGGGATGAAAAATAGTTAGTAACCATACTGGACAAATGTTGTCTCCTGTCACTTTGAAATGATGCAGCAGTACCTGTCCTGTCTGCGGTCATAGCAAAATCACTCCACAACCTGGTCAGAAAACCCCTCTGTCCAATGCCACTTCGGATTTCTGCACCTCTAACACTTCTGGCCTGCTGCCCCCTGCTGCTCGTGTGAGAACGATCACGGGCGCTGTGTGCTGGGAATGCCTGAAGCAAACGGTCAACAAGAGTTGATTGTTTGGTTGCTAATATTAGTTCCAAGTTGTCATGTGGCATAATATTTTGCAATTTGCCTTTATAGCGAGGATCAAGGAGGCAGGCCAACCAGTAATCGTCTGCGGTTGTGCTTGGTTGAGGGGCAGTTTCAGGCAAATCTACGTCACTTGTGTCCCTCAGAAACCCAGTACCCGGCCTTGCCACGCCACCAATTTCCAGTGGCCCTGGAGAAGCTTCCTCATTAAAAAAATACTCATCCCCATCATCCTCCTCGTCCTCCTTGTCCTGTTCGCCCGCTACCTCGTCCTGTACACTGCCCTGACCAGACAATGGCTGACTGTCATCAAGGCTTTCCTCTTCCTCGGTTGCAGATGCCTGCTCCTTTATGTGCGTCAAACTTTGCATCAGCAGACGCATTAGGGGGATGCTCATGCTTATTATGGCGTTGTCTGCACTAACCAGCCGTGTGCATTCCTGAAAACACTGAAGGACTTGACACATGTCTTGTATCTTCGACCACTGCACACCTGACAACTCCATGTCTGCCATCCTACTGCCTGCCCGTGTATGTGTATCCTCCCACAAAAACATAACAGCCCGCCTCTGTTCGCACAGTCTCTGAAGCATGTGCAGTGTTGAGTTACACCTTGTTGCAACGTCTATGATTAGGCGATGCTGGGGAAGGTTCAAAGACCGCTGATAGGTCTGCATACGGCTGGAGTGTACGGGCGAACGGCGGATATGTGAGCAAAGTCCACGCACTTTGAGGAGCAGGTCGGAAAACCCCGGATAACTTTTCAGGAAGCACTGCACCACCAGGTTTAAGGTGTGAGCCAGGCAAGGAATGTGTTTCAGTTGGGAAAGGGAGATGGCAGCCATGAAATTCCTTCCGTTATCACTCACTACCTTGCCTGCCTCCAGATCTACTGTGCCCAGCCACGACTGCGTTTCTCTCTGCAAGAACTCGGACAGAACTTCCACGGGGTGTCTGTTGTCGCCCAAACACTTCATAGCCAATACAGCCTGCTGACGCTTGCCAGTAGCTGCCCCACAATGGGACAACTGGTGTGCAACAGTGCCAGCTGCGGATGGAGTGGTTTGGCGACTGCGGTCTGTGGACGAGCTCTCGCATTTGAAGGACAAAGAGGAGGAGGAGGAGGAGGGGGTGCGAACACCTACAGCCAACTGTTTCCCAGACCGTGGGCTAGGCAAAACTGTCCCGAAATTGATGTCCCCTGTGGACCCTGCATCCACCACATTCACCCAGTGTGCCGTGATGGACACGTAACGTCCCTGGCCATGCCTACTGGTCCATGCATCTGTTGTCAGGTGCACCTTTGTACTCACAGATTGCCTGAGTGCATGGACGATGTGCTCTTTAACATGCTGGTGGAGGGCTGGGATGGCTTTTCTCGAAAAGAAGTGTCGACTGGGTAGCTCGTAGCGTGGTACAGCATAGTCCATCAGGGCTTTGAAAGCTTCACTTTCAACTAACCGGTAGGGCATCATCTCTAACGAGATTAGTCTAGCTATGTGGGCGTTCAAACCCTGTGTACGTGGATGCGAGGATAAGTACTTCCTTTTTCTAACCAGAGTCTCATGTAGGGTGAGCTGGACTGGAGAGCTGGAGATCGTGGAACTAGCGGGTGTGCCGGTGGACATTGCAGACTGAGAGACGGTTGGAGACGTTATTGTTTCCGCCGGTGCCCTAGATGCAGTGTTTCCTACTACGAAACTGGTGATTCCCTGACCCTGGATGCTTTGGCCTGGCAAAGAAACCTGCACAGATACTGCAGGTGGTGCGGAAAATGGTGGCCTTACAGTGACGGCAGGGATGTAGTGTTGCTGACTAGCTTCATTGGCCGAGGATGCTACAACCTTAAGGGACGTTTGGTAGTTAGTCCAGGCTTGCAAATGCATGGTGGTTAAATGTCTATGCATGCAACTTGTATTGAGACTTTTCAGATTCTGACCTCTGCTTAAGGTAGTTGAACATTTTTGACAGATGACTTTGCGCTGATCAATTGGATGTCGTTTAAAAAAATGCCAGACTGCACTCTTTCGAGCCTCGGATCCCTTTTCAGGCATTGCAGACTGAGCTTTAACCGGATGGCCACGCTGTCCTCCAACAGTTTTTGGCTTTGCCACGCGTTTTGTCCCATCTACGGCAGATGGAACCTGTTGCGATGTTGATGCCTGCTGCGGCCCCTCCTTCTCCGCTTCAGAACTGCTGCCGCCTGCACCCTGTTTCCCCAATGGCTGCCAATCGGGGTCAACAACTGGGTCATCTATAACCTCCTCTTCTAGCTCGTGCGCAACTTCGTCTGTGTAACCGTGTAAGTCGGTGGTAGAGCGTTCGTGACGGGGCAACATAGTCTCATCAGGGTCTGATTCTGGATCAGTACCCTGCGAGGGCAATGTTGTGGGCTGAGTCAAAGGACCAGCATAGTAGTCTGGCTGTGGCTGTGCATCAGTGCACTCCATGTCAGATTCAACTTGTAATGGGCATGGCCTGTTAACTGCTTCACTTTCTAAGCCAGGGACGGTATGTGTAAAGAGCTCCATGGAGTAACCCGTTGTGTCGCCTGCTGCATCCTTCTCTGTTGTTGTTTTTGCTGAAGAGGACAAGGAAGCAACTTGTCCCTGACCGTGAACATCCACTAACGACGCGCTGCTTTTACATTTACCAGTTTCACGAGAGGAGGCAAAAGAGCTAGAGGCTGAGTCTGCAAGGTAAGCCAAAACTTGCTCTTGCTGCTCCGGCTTTAAAAGCGGTTTTCCTACTCCCAGAAAAGGGAGCGTTCGAGGCCTTCTGTAGCCAGACGACGAACCTGGCTCCACAGCTCCAGACTTAGGTGCAATATTTTTTTTCCCACGACCACCTGATGCTCCACTACCACTACCATCATTACCAGCTGAAAATGAACGCCCACGGCCACGACCTCTTCCAACAGACTTCCTCATTGTTTTAAAAACTTAACCAAAGTAACGGTATTTGTTGCTGTAAAACAACTTACACGGTGAGCTATAACTTCAGTATGATTTAGATATCCCTTTACAGGTGGGTGAGACCGCAAGGAAAATCAGGCACAATGTTACAAACTCTGTTTTCGGTGGCACCAAATGAGAGAGATGCCACACACGCAGGACTGTCACTCAAGCACAAATGTCAATATTGATCTCCCACTTTTTTTTTTATTTTTTCAGGGAGAATTTAGAAACCAAATTAAAAAAAAGGCTTTCTATGGCCCACTATTTGAGAGAGAGAGAGATGGCACACCCAGGAGTCAAGACTGGCACGCAAGCAGAAATGGCAATATTAATCTCCCACTGATCTTTTTTTATTTTTTCAGGAAGAATTTAGAAACCCAATTTAAAAAAAAATAGGCTTTCTATGGCCCACTATTTGAGAGAGAGAGAGATGGCACACCCAGGAGTCAAGACTGGCACGCAAGCAGAAAGGGCAATATTAATCTCCCACTGATCTTTTTTTATTTTTTCAGGGAGAATTTAGAAACCCAATAAAAAAAAAATAAATAGGCTTTCTATGGCCCACTATTTGAGAGAGAGAGATGGCACACACAGGAGTCAGGAGTGGCACACAAGCAGAAAGGGCAATATTAATCTCCCACTGATTTTTTTTTATTTTTTCAGGGAGAATTTAGAAACCCAATAAAAAACAAATAGGCTTTCTATGGCCCACTATTTGAGAGAGAGAGATGGCACACCCAGGAGTCAAGACTGGCACACAAGCAGAAAGGGCAATATTAATCTCCCACTGTTTTTTTTTATTTTTTCAGGGAGACTTTAGAAACAAAATTAAAAAAAATGATTTTTTCAGGGAGAATTTAGAAACCAAATTAAAAAAATGATTTTTTCAGGGAGAATTTAGAAACCAAATAAAAAAAAAATAGGCTTTCTATGGCCCACTATTTGAGAGAGAGAGATGGCACACCCAGGAGTCAGGAGTGGCACACAAGCAGAAAGGGCAATATTAATCTCCCACTGATTTTTTTTTATTTTTTCAGGGAGAATTTAGAAACCCAATAAAAAAAAATTGGCTTTCTATGGCCCACTATTTGAGAGAGAGAGATGGCACACCCAGGAGTCAAGACTGGCACACAAGCAGAAAGGGCAATATTAATCTCCCACTGATTTTTTTTTATTTTTTCAGGGAGACTTTAGAAACGATTAATAAACTTATTTAAAATAAGATGCCAATTTTTTTTTTTTTTTGTCTAAAATGGCCCACTGTTTGAGAGAGAGAGATGGCACACCCAGGAGTCAGGAGTGGCACACAAGCAGAAAGGGCAATATTAATCTCCCACTTTTTTTTTGCATTTTTTCAGGGAGAATTTAGAAACCAAATAAAAAAAAAAAATAGGCTTTCTATGGCCCACTATTTGAGAGAGAGAGAGAGATGGCACACCCAGGAGTCAAGACTGGCACACAAGCAGAGAGGGCAATATTAATCTCCACTGATTTTTTTTTTATTTTTTCAGGGAGAATTTAGAAACCCAATAAAAAAAAATAGGCTTTCTATGGCCCACTATTTGAGAGAGAGAGATGGCACACCCAGGAGTCAGGAGTGGCACACAAGCAGAAAGGGCAATATTAATCTCCCACTGATTTTTTTTTATTTTTTCAGGGAGAATTTAGAAACCCAATAAAAAAAAAAATAGGCTTTCTATGGCCCACTATTTGAGAGAGAGAGATGGCACACCCAGGAGTCAGGAGTGGCACACAAGCAGAAAGGGCAATATTAATCTCCCACTTATTTTTTTGTATTTTTTCAGGGAGAATTTAGAAACCAAATAAAAAAAAAATAGGCTTTCTATGGCCCACTATTTGAGAGAGAGAGAGATGGCACACCCAGGAGTCAAGACTGGCACACAAGCAGAAAGGGCAATATTAATCTCCCACTGATCTTTTTTTATTTTTTCAGGGAGAATTTAGAAACCCAATAAAAAAAATAGGCTTTCTATGGCCCACTATTTGAGAGAGAGAGATGGCACACCCAGGAGTCAGGAGTGGCACACAAGCAGAAAGGGCAATATTAACCCCTTTACCCCCAAGGGTGGTTTGCACGTTAATGACCGGGCCAATTTTTACAATTCTGACCACTGTCCCTTTATGAGGTTATAACTCTGGAACGCTTCAATGGATCCTGGTGATTCTGACATTGTTTTCTCGTAACATATTGTACTTCATGACAATGGTAAAAATTATTTGATAGTACCTGCGTTTATTTGTGAAAAAAACGGAAATTTGGCGAAAATTATGAAAATTTCGCAATTTTCCAACTTTGAATTTTTATGCAAATAAATCACAGAGATATGTCACACAAAATACTTAATAAGTAACATTTCCCACATGTCTACTTTACATCAGCACCATTTTGGAACCAAAATTTTTTTTTGTTAGGGAGTTATAAGGGTTAAAAGTTGACCAGCAATTTCTCATTTCTACAACACCATTTTATTTTAGGGACCACATCTCATTTGAAGTCATTTTGAGGGGTCTATATGATAGAAAATACCCAAGTGTGACACCATTCTAAAAACTACACCCCTCAAGGTGCTCAAAACCATATTCAAGAAGTTTATTAACCCTTCTGGTGCTTCACAGGAATTTTTTGAATGTTTAAATAAAAATGAACATTTAACTTTTTTTCACAAAAAATTTAATTCAGCTCCAATTTGTTTTATTTTACCAAGGGTAACAGGAGAAAATGGACCCCAAACATTGTTGTACAATTTGTCCTGAGTATGCTAATACCCCACATGTGGGGGTAAACCACTGTTTGGGCGCATGGCAGAGCTCGGAAGCGAAGGAGTGCCATTTGACTTTTCAATGCAAAATTGACTGGAATTGAGATGGGACGCCATGTTTCGTTTGGAGAGCCCCTGATGTGGCTAAACATTGAAACCCCCCACAAGTGACACCATTTTGGAAAGTAGACCCCCTAAGGAACTTATCTAGAGGTGTGGTGAGCACTTTGACCCAACAAGTGCTTCACAGAAGTTTATAATGTAGAACCGTAAAAATAAAAAATCATATTTTTTCACAAAAATTATCTTTTCGCCCCCAATTTTTTATTTTCCCAAGGGTAAGAGAAGAAATTGGACCCCAAAAGTTGTTGTACAATTTGTCCTGAGTACGCTGATAGCCCATGTGTGGGGGTAAACCACTGTTTGGGCAGATGGGAGAGCTCGGAAGGGAAGGAGCGCCGTTTGACTTTTCAATGCAAAATTGACAGGAATTGAGATGGGACGTCATGTTGCGTTTGAAGAGCCACTGATGTGCCTAAACATTGAAACCCCCCACAAGTGACACCATTTTGGAAAGTAGTCCCCCTAAGGAACTTATCTAGAGGTGTGGTGAGCACTTTGACCCACCAAGTGCTTCACAGAAGTTTATAATGCAGAGCCGTAAAAATAAAACAAAATTTTTTTCGCACAAAAATTATTTTTTTAGCCCCCAGTTTTGTATTTTTTCTGAGGGTAACAGGAGAAATTGGACCCCAAAATTTGTTGCCCAATTTGTCCTGAGTGTGATGATACACCATATGTGGGGGGAACCACTGTTTGGGCACATGGGAGGGCTCAGAAGGGAAGGAGTGCCATTTGAATGCAGACTTAGATGGAATGGTCTGCAGGTGTCACATTGCGTTTGCAGAGCCCCTAATGTACCTAAACAGTAGAAACCCCCCACAAGTGACACCATTTTGGAAAGTAGACCCCCTTAGGAACTTATCTAGATGTGTGCTGAGCGCTTTGACCCACCAAGAGCTTCACAGAAGTTTATAATGGAGAGCCGTAAAAATAAAACAAACATTTTTTCCCACAAAAATTATTTTTTAGCCCCCAGTTTTGTATTTTCCCGAGGGTAACAGGAGAAATTGGACCCCACAATTTGTTGTCCAATTTGTCCTGAGTGCGCTGATACCCCATATGTGGGGGGGAACCACTGTTTGGGCGCATGGGAGGGCTCGGAAGGGAAGGAGCTCCATTTGGAATGAGGACTTAGATGGAATGGTCTGCAGGTGTCACATTGCATTTGCAGAGCCCCTAATGTACCTAAACAGTAGAAACCTCCCACAAGTGACACCATTTTGGAAACTAGACCCCCTAAGGAACTCATCTAGATGTGTTGTGATAGCTTTGAACCCCCAAGTGTTTCACTACAGTTTGTAACGCAGAGCCGTGAAAATTAAAAAAAAAAATCTTTCCCCCCAATATTATTTTTTAGCCCCCAGTTTTGTATTTTCCCGAGGGTAAGAGGAGAAATTCGACCCCAAAAGTTGTTGTCCAATTTGTCCTGAGTACGCTGATACCCCGTATGTTGGGGGAAACCAACGTTTGAGCGCATGGCAGAGCTCGGAAGGGAAGGAGCGCCATTTGGAATGCAGACTTAGATGGAATGGTCTGCAGACGTCACATTGCGTTTGCAGAACCCCTAATGTACCTAAACAGTAGAAACCCCCCACAAGTGACCCCATATTGGAAACTAGACCCCCCAGGGAACTAATCTAGATGTGTTGTGAGAACTTTGAACCCCCAAGTGTTTCACTACAGTTTATAACGCAGAGCCGTGAAAATAAAAAATCTTTTTTTTTCCCACAAAAAATATGTTTTAGCCCCGAGTTTTGTATTTTCCCAAGGGTAGCAGGAGAAATTGGACCCCAAAAGTTGTTGTCCTATTTGTCCTGAGTACGCTGATACCCCATATGTTGGGGTAAACCCCTGTTTGGGCACACGGGAGAGCTCGGAAGGGAAGAAGCACTGTTTTACTTTTTCAACGCAGAATTGGCTGGAATTGAGATCGGACGCCATGTCGCGTTTGGAGAGCGCCTGATGTGCCTAAACAGTGGAAACCCCCCCAATTATAACTGAAACCCTAATCCAAACACATCCCTAACCCTAATCCCAACAGTAACCCTAACCACACCTCTAACCCTGACACACCCCTAACCCTAATCCCAACCCTATTCCCAACCGTAAATGTAATCTAAACCCTAACTGTAACTTTAGCCCCAACCCAAACTGTAGCCCTAGCCCTAACCCTAGCCCTAACCCTAATCCTAACCCTAGCCCTAACCCTAGCCCTAACCCTAGCCCTATCCCTAACCCTAGCCCTAACCCTAGCCCTAACCCTAGCCCTAACCCTAGCCCTAACCCTAGCCCTAACTCTAACCCTAGCCCTAATGGGAAAATGGAAATAAATACATTTTTTTAATTTTTCCCTAACTAAGGGGGTGATGAAGGGGGGTTTGATTTACTTTTATAGCGGGTTTTTTAGCGGATTTTTATGATTGGCAGCCGTCACACACTGAAAGACGCTTTTTATTGCAAAAAATATTTTTTGCGTTACCACATTTTGAGAGCTATAATTTTTCTATATTTTGGTCCACAGAGTCATGTGAGGTCTTGTTTTTTGCGGGACGAGTTGATGTTTTTATTGATAACATTTTCGGGCACGTGACATTTTTTGATCGCTTTTTATTCCGATTTTTGTGAGGCAGAATGACCAAAAACCAGCTATTCATGAATTTCTTTTGGGGGAGGCGTTTATACCGTTCCGCGTTTGGTAAAATTGATGAAGCAGTTTTATTCTTCGGGTCAGTACGATTACAGCGACACCTCATTTATATCATTTTTTTATGTTTTGGCGCTTTTATACGATAAAAACTATTTTATAGAAAAAATAATTATTTTTGCATCGCTTTATTCTCAGGACTATAACTTTTTTATTTTTTTGCTGATGATGCTGTATGGCGGCTCGTTTTTTGCAGGACAAGATGACGTTTTCAGCGGTACCATGGTTAGTTATATCTGTCTTTTTGATCGCATGTTATTCCACTTTTTGTTCGGCGGTATGATAATAAAGCGTTGTTTTTTGCCTCGTTTTTTTTTTTTTTTCTTACGGTGTTTACTGAAGGGGTTAACTAGTGGGCCAGTTTTATAGGTCGGGCCGTTACGGACGCGGCGATACTAAATATGTGTACTTTTATTGTATTTTTTTATTATTTAGATAAAGAAATGTATTTATGGGAATAATATTTTTATTTTTTTTTTCATTATTTTGGAATATTTTTTTTTATTTTTTTTTACACATTTGAAATTTTTTTTTTTTACTTTGTCCCAGGGGGAGACATCACAGATCAGTGATCTGACAGTTTGCACAGCACTCTGTCAGATCACCGATCTGAGAGCAGTGCAGGCTGCTTCACAGTGCCTGCTCTGGGCAGGCTCTGTGAAGCCACCTCCCTCCCTGCAGGACCCGGATCCGCGGCCATCTTGGATCCGGGGCTGGAGGGAGCAGGGAGGGAGGTGAGACCCTCGCAGCAACGCGATCACATCGCGTTGCTGTGGGGGGCTCAGGGAAGCCCGCAGGGAGCCCCCTCCCTGCGCGGTGCTTCCCTGTACCTCTGGCACATCGCGATCATCTTTGATCGCGGTGTGCCGGGGGTTAATGTGCCGGGGGCGGTCCGTGACCGCTCCTGGCACATAGTGCCGGATGTCAGCTGCGATTAACAGCTGACACCCGGCCGCGATCGGCGGCGCTCCCCCCGTGAGCGCTGCCGATCGCATATGACGTACTATTGCGTCCTTGGGAAGTAAAGCCCACCCCACATGGACGCAATAGTACGTCTAATGGCAGAAAGGGGTTAATCTCCCACTGATTTTTTTTTTATTTTTTCAGGGAGAATTTAGAAACCCAATAAAAAAAAAAAGGCTTTCTATGGCCCACTATTTGAGAGAGAGAGATGGCACACCCAGGAGTCAGGAGTGGCACACAAGCAGAAAGGGCAATATTAATCTCCCACTGATTTTTTTTTTTTTTTTTTTTTCAGGGAGAATTTAGAAACCAAATTAAAAAAAATAGGCTTTCTATGGCCCACTATTTGAGAGAGAGATGGCACACTCAGGACTGGCAAACAAGCCCAAAGGCCAATATTAATCTCCCACTGTTTTTTTTTTTCAGGGAGAATTTATAAACCCCACAAAAAAAAACAGAAAAAAAAAAAGGCTTTCTATGTGAGAGAGATGGCACACACAGGGATGGCACTCTAGCAGAAATGCCAATCTTAATCTCCCATAACTTATTTTTTTAGGGAGAAAAAAAAAAAAAAAAACAGGGACTGTCCTACAATTACTATCTCCCTGCAGTAATCTCAGCCAGGTATGGCAGGCAGCAATAAGGAGTGGACTGATGCACAAATTAAATAAAAAGTGTGGACAAACAAACAAGATAGCTGTGCAGAAAGGAAGGAACAACAGGATTTGTGCTTTGAAAAAAGCAGTTGGTTTGCACAGCGGCGTACACACAGCAATGCAGCTATCAGGGAGCCTTCTAGGGCAGCCCAATGAGCTACAGCGCTGAGGAAAAAAAAAGTAGCTTCCACTGTCCCTGCAAACAAAAGGTGGTGTTGGACAGTGGAAATCGCTACAGCACAAGCGGTTTGGTGGTTAATGGACCCTGCCTAACGCTATCCCTGCTTCTGACGAAGCGACAGCAACCTCTCCCTAGGCTCAGATCAGCAGCAGTAAGATGGCGGTCGGCGGGAACGCCTCTTTATAGCCCCTGTGACGCCGCAGACAGCAAGCCAATCACTGCAATGCCCTTCTCTAAGATGGTGGGGACCAGGACCTATGTCATCACGCTGCCCACACTCTGCGTTCACCTTCATTGGCTGAGAAATGGCGCTTTTAGCGTCATTGAAACGCGACTTTGGCGTGAAAGTCGCGTACCGCATGGCCGACCCCACACAGGGGTCGGGTTTCATGAAACCCGACTTTGCCAAAAGTCGGCGACTTTTAAAAATGAACGTTCCGTTTCGCTCAACCCTAGTAACTACTAGAGGCACCCGGTTATTTTCTTTGTTAGCTTTGTAATGTAGCAGGTGATTCTTTGATATTCTGGTGGCTCTTGTGATCTGGTTTTCAATTGTTCTTAGATGGTAACCCTGGTTCAAAAAGGTCTTTCTGAGGCGACCAAGGTGTTCATCCCTATCCATTGGGTTGGAACATATACAATTGTATCTGATGGCTTGGCTGTAGACAATAGAGTTTTTTATGTGATTTGGATGGAAACTGTCCCATTTAAGGCATGTTGGACGGTCTATTGGCTTCTGATACAGGGATGCCCCTATTATATTGTTCTGCAGCCTAATGATGGTGTCCAAAAAGTTAATTTCAGTGCAGGAGTAGTTGAGTGTCAAGTTGATCCAGTTTACATCAACTAAGGAACTTGCCCCTCAGACTATGAGGGGTCATCACAACAGAACCAGACCCCAATAAAACAATCCTTATCTAAGAACTGGCCCAATATTTATGGACATAACTGTTTATCACTCATGGTAATTCTGCTTCATGTCACCTGCTTTATCCATAGTCTGTCTTATCCATGGTTTTTGATGTGATTGTTTTAGTCTGCCTGATGAAGAGACCGGTGTAGTCTCGAAAGCTTGCAATTTGTTACCATCTTTTCAGTTAGCCATTAAAAGGTATCAACCACTAAGGACTTTCAATTCTAAATATTTTTCTATCTACTGGCTAACACGGTACCAAGATATATTTCTTTCCTGTATCTACAAAGACTGACACTTTACTCTTAATTCCATCTACAATATCATTAATAAAGAGGTTAAAAAGAATCAGTCCTAGTACAGATCCCTGCGGTCTCCACTGCTCACTATATCCCATTTAGAGAAAGTACTATTTATGAAGGCTCTTTGTTTCCTGTTATTTAGCCAATTCCTTATCCATCTGCATATAGTTCCCTAAAGTCAATGCTTATTTAGCTTCAGTATAAGGCTTTTATGTGTTACTGTATCAAATGCCTTTGCAAAGTCAACAAAAATCACATCAGCTGCATTGCCAACATCCAGATTTGCATTTACCTCCTCTTAGAAACCCAACATATTGGTTAAATATGACTTATTCTTCATGAATCCATGCTGATTGCCTGTTGATACAGTGAGTAAAAAAAGTATTTAGTCAGCCACCAATTGTGTAAGTTCTCCCACTTAAAAAGAAGAGAGATGTCTGTAATTGACATCATAAGTAGACCACAACGCTGAGAGTCAAAATGAAAATCCAGAAAATCATCTTGTCTGATTTGGCAACATTTATTTTGCAAAATATGGTGGGAAAAAAGTATTTAGTCACCTAAAAACATGCAAGATTTCTGGCTCTCACAGACCTGTAACTTATTCTTTAAGAGGCTCCTCTGTCCTCCACTCACTACCTGTAGTAATGGCACCTGTTTGAACTTGTTATCAGTATAAAAGACACCTGTCCACAACCCCAAACAGTAAAACTCCAAACTTCCCTATGGTGAAGACCAAAGAGCTGTCGAAAGACACCAGAAACAAAATTGTAGCCCTGCACCAGACTGGGAAGACTGAATCTGCAATAGGCAAGCAGCTTGGTATGATAAAATCAACTGTGGGAGCAATGGCAAGAAAATGGAAGGCATACAAGATCACTGACAATCTCCCTGGGTCTGGGGCTCCATGCAATATCTCACCCTGTGGAGTCAAAATGATCACAAGAATGCAAAAATCCCAGAACCACACAGGGGAACTAGTGAATGACCTGCATAGAGCTGGGACCACCGTATCAAAGGCTACCATCATTAACACACTACTCCACATGGAACTCAGATCCTGCTGTGCCAGACGTGTCCCCCTGCTTAAGCAAGTTCATGTCTGGGCCCGTTTAAAATTTACTAGAGTTCATTTGGTTAATCTAGAAGAGTATTGGGAGAATGTCATATAGTCTGATGAAACCAAAGTAGAACTATTTGGTAGAAAGAAAACTTGTTGTATTTGGAGGAGACAGAATGCTGAGTTGCATCCAAAGAACACCATACCTATTGTGAAGCATGGTGGTGGCAACATCATTCTTTGGGGTCTGTTTCTCTGCATAGGGACCAAGATGACTTATCCGTGCAAATGAAAGAATGAATGGGGCCATGTATTGTGAAATTTTGAGTGCAAATCTCCTTCCATCAGCAAGGGCATTGAAGATGAAACATGGATGGGTCTTTCAGCATGATAATGATCCCAAGCACACAGCCAGAGCAATAAAGAATTGGCTACGTAAGATGAATATGAAGGTCCTGGAGTGGCCTAGGCAGTCTCCAGATCTAAACCCCATAGAAAACCTTTGGAAAAAGGTGAAAGTCCGTGTTGCCCGGCAACAGACCCAAAACATCACTGCTCTAGAGGAGATATGCATGGAGGAATGGGCCAGAATACCACCAACAGTGTGTGCCAACCTTGTGAAGATGTACCTGAAACTTTTGACCTCTGTCATTGCCGACAAATGATATATAACAAATTATTGAGATGAACTTCTGTTAATGACCAAAAACCTAATTTCCACCATAATTTGCAAAATAAATCTTGCCAAATCAGACAAGGTGATTTTTTGGATGCGTTTTCTCAATTTGACTCTCATAGTTGTGGTCTACCTATGATGTAAATTACAGGCCTCTCTCATCTTTTTAAGTGGGAGAAATGCACAATTGGTGGCTGACTAAATACTTTTTTCCCCACTAAATTTTAGGCTCTGCAATATATTTCTGCAGGTCATCTCTTATAATGCCCTCAAAAACTTTTCACACTACTGATGTCAATCTTACCGGATGGTAGTTGCCCGAATCCACCTGCTTACCTTTCTTATATATTGGTGCCAGGTGAGCCATCCTCCAGCCCTGCAGCAAACACCCTGTTACAACAGAGTCTAAAATATAAGATATAATGGTCTGTCAATTACTGAGCTCAATTGCCTCAGTATCCTTGGATGAATGCTCTCTGGGA
Source organism: Ranitomeya imitator (assembly GCF_032444005.1). Lineage (NCBI taxonomy): Eukaryota > Metazoa > Chordata > Amphibia > Anura > Dendrobatidae > Ranitomeya > Ranitomeya imitator. The sequence goes on from NC_091284.1 coordinate 592,433,830, forward strand.
CAGGGGATTTGTCAATGTTTAAATTGCTTAGATGCATGGGAACTTCTAGTGTTAAACTAGTTATAGGTGGTGAATAGAGTTGAGCGACCTTGACCTTTTTAGAGTCGAGCCGGGTTTTGCGAAACCCGACTATGTCCAAAGTCGGGTCGAGTGAAATCGGCCGATTATGACGTAAAGTCGGGATCGACCGAAACACGAAACCCAATGCAAGTCAATGGGGCAGCATAGTCGGCAGTGAGTGGGGGCCAGGAAAACACCTAGAGTGCCCATTTTAATGTCAAAACCATCCATTCTTCTTAATGAAGCTTGTCAAGCCTAATTTACCTTAAAATAATTGGAAGGCATTTGAAATTGGGGGTCATTTGGCTAAAGTTGTGGGGGGTAGGGCTGGTTCAAGTAATTAGTGGGCCCAGTAAATCTGGACCACGTCACGGCAGTGGAGCAGGGAGAGGTAAGTATTTCAACTTTGCAAGTGCTGTGATCCTGAGCAAGCAGGGGGGGGCCCACTCGTTGGCATTGGCACTGGCACAGGGCCCCTCAAAGTACAGCGGTGTGTTTGCACGGCGGGGGCGCCTCCCACCGGCAGCAACACTTTTGCGTACTATGAGAGGCCCTGTGCCAGTGACGTCGCCAACTAGTATTCCTCCCCCCACCTGATGAAGGAACCTGCACTTTCATCTGCACCTTCCTCTTTGTCCCCGTGTAAGGTGGTATGGTATGCGGGAAGAGCAACCTGACTTTCAGCAGGGTCACAATGTTGTTGTGTAGCGTGCACGGGGAATGTTGCGTTATGGGTCAATGTACCAGCAGACTCATCTATCACTGGCTGGGCAATGGGCACGATGAAGTGGAAACACAGATATAGGCCCAAAGAAGAAAGTGGGCTAAATGCAGTTCAAAATTGGTAACACAGGAATAACCAGGGGGCATTGCAGTGGAGGACAACTGGAATGAGAGGCTGACACAGAGAGTAGGGCCAAATCAGTAAGTAGTCGAAATGCAGTTCAAAATTGGCAACCGTAGTAAACAGGCGGCACAGCTTTGTTCAGTGGAGGAGAACAGCAAGGAGTGGCAGACACCGATAGTAGGCCCCAACCCAACTAGTAGGCCAAATGCAGTCTAACATTAACAACTACTTAACGAGAGGCTGAAAATGGAATTTCAGGACAGGAAACCAGGAGAACAGCAAGGAGTGGCAGACACCGATAGTAGGCCCCAAACCAACTAGTACGCCAAATGCAGTTGTTCCATTTAACCACAATTTAATGAGAGCCTGAAGATAGAAGCTCAGGAAAGGCAACCTGGGGAACACCTTGGAGTGTAACACACCATCTCTCTCCACCCCATACCCATTTTGTAGGCCTAATGCTGTGTACTTTTCTACAACTACTAAACGAGAGTCGGAAGACCGAAGCAATGGCAAGGAAACCTGGGGAACACCTTGGAGTGTAACACACCATCTCTCTCCACCCCATACCCAATTTGTAGGCCTAATGCAGCCTACTTTCCGACACCTACTAAACGAGAGCATGAAGATCGAAGCTCAGGAAAGGCAACCTGGGGAACACCTTGGAGTGTAACACACCATCTCTCTCCACCCCATACCCATTTTTTAGGCCTAATGCAGTGTACTTTTCTACAACTACTAAACGAGAGTCGGAAGACCGAAGCAATGGCAAGGAAACCTGGGGAACACCTTGGAGTGTAACACACCATCTCTCTCCACCCCATTCCCCATTTTTTAGGCCTAATGCAGCCTACTTTCCGACACCTACTAAACGAGAGCATGAAGATCGAAGCTCAGGAAAGGCAACCTGGGGAACACCTTGGAGTGTAACACACCATCTCTCTCCACCCCATACCCATTTTTTAGGCCTAATGCAGTGTACTTTTCTACAACTACTAAACGAGAGTCGGAAGACCGAAGCAATGGCAAGGAAACCTGGGGAACACCTTGGAGTGTAACACACCATCTCTCTCCACCCCATACCCAATTTGTAGGCCTAATGCAGCCTACTTTCCGACACCTACTAAACGAGAGCATGAAGATCGAAGCTCAGGAAAGGCAACCTGGTGAAAACCTTGGAGTGTAACACAACCTGTCTCTACACCCCATACACAATTAGTAGGCCTAATGCAGCGTAGTTTCCAACAGCTACTAAACGAGAGCCGGAAGATCGAAGCTCAGGAAAGGCAACCTGGGGAACACCTTGGAGTGTAACACAACCTCTCTCTACACCACGGAAGGGCTGATTCTTAGGAAGGAAGGCTGTTGTAAATAAGCATTGCGCGTCCGAGGGTGATTATATTCTTATTCGGTATCTACTCACCCTCGGACGCGCCATGCTTCTTGATTTGTAATTAATGTTTATTTGCAATGTGCTTTTGACTTACTCAATTATTTTTTTAATTATTGATTTTATTAAATTAATAGTTTAACATCTTATTGGAAATAATTTAAAGGAGACGCGACAGGACAACACTCGGTGGATGCCATATCTGTGTTAACAACTCCAAAAAACTTTCAGTTAACTTCTTGCAGGAGAAAGAAATTGTAGCTGTTGGACCTTTGTAGTACAGTTCCAGATATTTGTTGTGTGTTTGTTTTGATTGTTAAAATGTCTGCATTTGAGATCTCAACACGATCTTATTTTTTATAATCAAATTAATTTTTTAAATATTTTATTAGGTTGGTTCAAGGGGTACACGGGCCGCAGTAGACAGGTCAGTGGAGGCCTAGTGGAAGGAGGGACCACAGACAGGCATCGAAGGCCTAAAATAATAACACATGGCTGTAGGCAATTTTAAATTGGTTCCAGGGGTACACGGGCAGCAGTGCCCTGGTCAGTGTAGTAGTAGTTGAAAGAATGGACCGCAGACAGGCATCGAAGGCCTAAAATAAAAAAATTGGGCTGGCTGTAGGCAATTTTAAATTGGTTCCAGGGGTACACGGGCAGCAGTGGTGTGGTCAGTGGAGGCCTAGTGGAAGGAGTGACCGCAGACAGGCATCGAAGGCCTAAAATATTAACACATGGCTGTAGTCAATTTTAAATTGGTTCCAGGGGTACTTGGGCAGCAGTGCCCTGGTCAGTGTAGTAGTAGTTGAACGAATGGACCGCAGACAGGCATCGAAGGCCTAAAATAAAAAAATTGGGCTGGCTGTAGGCAATTTTAAATTGGTTCCAGGGGTACACGGGCAGCAGTGGTATGGTCAGTGGAGGCCTAGTGGAAGGAGTGACCGCAGACAGGCATCGAAGGCCTAAAATAATCACACATGGCTGTAGGCAATTTTAAATTGGTTCCAGGGGTACACGGGCAGCAGTGGTGTGGTCAGTGGAGGCCTAGTGGAAGGAGTGACCGCAGACAGGCATCGAAGGCCTAAAATAATAACACATGGCTGTAGGCAATTTTAAATTGGTTCCAGGGGTACACGGGCAGCAGTGGTGTGGTCAGTGGAGGCCTAGTGGAAGGAGTGACCGCAGACAGGCATCGAAGGCCTAAAATAATAACACATGGCTGTAGGCAATTTTAAATTGGTTCCAGGGGTACACGGGCAGCAGTGCCCTGGTCAGTGTAATAGTAGTTGAAAGAATGGACCGCAGACAGGCATCGAAGGCCTAAAATAAAAAAATTGGGCTGGCTGTAGGCAATTTTAAATTGGTTCCAGGGGTACACGGGCAGCAGTGGTGTGGTCAGTGGAGGCCTAGTGGAAGGAGTGACCGCAGACAGGCATCGAAGGCCTAAAATAATAACACATGGCTGTAGGCAATTTTAAATTGGTTCCAGGGTTACACGGGCAGCAGTGGTGTGGTCAGTGGAGGCCTAGTGGAAGGAGTGACCGCAGACAGGCATCGAAGGCCTAAAATAATAAAACATGGCTGTAGGCAATTTTAAATTGGTTCCAGGGGTACACGGGCAGCAGTGGTCTGGTCAGTGGAAGTCTAGTGGAAGGAGTGACCGCAGACAGGCTTCGAAGGCCTAACATAACAAACTTGGGCTGGCTGTAGGCACTTTTAAATTGGTTCCAGGGGTACATGGGCAGCAGTGTATGGTCAGTGGAAGTCTAGTGGAAGGAGTGACCGCAGACAGGCATCGAAGGCCTAAAATAATCACACATGGCTGTAGGCAATTTTAAATTGGTTCCAGGGGTACACGGGCAGCAGTGGTGTGGTCAGTGGAGGCCTAGTGGAAGGAGTGACCACAGACAGGCATCGAAGGCCTAAAATATTAACACATGGCTGTAGTCAATTTTAAATTGGTTCCAGGGGTACTTGGGCAGCAGTGCCCTGGTCAGTGTAGTAGTAGTTGAAAGAATGGACCGCAGACAGGCATCGAAGGCCTAAAATAAAAAAATTGGGCTGGCTGTAGGCAATTTTAAATTGGTTCCAGGGGTACACGGGCAGCAGTGGTGTGGTCAGTGGAGGCCTAGTGGAAGGAGTGACCGCAGACAGGCATCGAAGGCCTAAAATAATAACACATGGCTGTAGGCAATTTTAAATTGGTTCCAGGGTTACACGGGCAGCAGTGGTGTGGTCAGTGGAGGCCTAGTGGAAGGAGTGACCGCAGACAGGCATCGAAGGCCTAAAATAATCACACATGGCTGTAGGCAATTTTAAATTGGTTCCAGGGGTACACGGGCAGCAGTGGTGTGGTCAGTGGAGGCCTAGTGGAAGGAGTGACCACAGACAGGCATCGAAGGCCTAAAATATTAACACATGGCTGTAGTCAATTTTAAATTGGTTCCAGGGGTACTTGGGCAGCAGTGCCCTGGTCAGTGTAGTAGTAGTTGAAAGAATGGACCGCAGACAGGCATCGAAGGCCTAAAATAAAAAAATTGGGCTGGCTGTAGGCAATTTTAAATTGGTTCCAGGGGTACACGGGCAGCAGTGGTGTGGTCAGTGGAGGCCTAGTGGAAGGAGTGACCGCAGACAGGCATCGAAGGCCTAAAATAATAAAACATGGCTGTAGGCAATTTTAAATTGGTTCCAGGGGTACACGGGCAGCAGTGGTCTGGTCAGTGGAAGTCTAGTGGAAGGAGTGACCGCAGACAGGCTTCGAAGGCCTAACATAACAAACTTGGGCTGGCTGTAGGCACTTTTAAATTGGTTCCAGGGGTACATGGGCAGCAGTGTATGGTCAGTGGAAGTCTAGTGGAAGGAGTGACCGCAGACAGGCATCGAAGGCCTAAAATAATCACACATGGCTGTAGGCAATTTTAAATTGGTTCCAGGGGTACACGGGCAGCAGTGGTGTGGTCAGTGGAGGCCTAGTGGAAGGAGTGACCACAGACAGGCATCGAAGGCCTAAAATATTAACACATGGCTGTAGTCAATTTTAAATTGGTTCCAGGGGTACTTGGGCAGCAGTGCCCTGGTCAGTGTAGTAGTAGTTGAAAGAATGGACCGCAGACAGGCATCGAAGGCCTAAAATAAAAAAATTGGGCTGGCTGTAGGCAATTTTAAATTGGTTCCAGGGGTACACGGGCAGCAGTGGTGTGGTCAGTGGAGGCCTAGTGGAAGGAGTGACCGCAGACAGGCATCGAAGGCCTAAAATAATAACACATGGCTGTAGGCAATTTTAAATTGGTTCCAGGGGTACACGGGCAGCAGTGGTCTGGTCAGTGGAAGTCTAGTGGAAGGAGTGACCGCAGACAGGCTTCGAAGGCCTAACATAACAAACTTGGGCTGACTATAGGCACTTTTAAATTGGTTCCAGGGTAACACGGCCAGCAGTGGCCTGGTCAGTGTAGTAGTTGTAGAAAGAAGGGACCGCAGACAGGCTTCGAAGGCCTAACATAACAAAAATGTCAAAACAATGGTATTGTCAGTGCCAGGCATTGAAGGATGTCAGCGCCTAGACTACACATTGGTGAAGCTGTGAGAGATAATTTTGCTAGTGGTAGAGCACTGTTTGAGCTGGGGGGGGAACTGGCTTGTGGCCGGCGGTACAGGCACAGGGCCCTTCATATTACAACGGTGTGTCTGACGTTGGGTGCGCACCACCACCGCCAGAGACACTTTATTGTACTATGAGGGACCCAGTGGCAGTGCCGTCGACCAAAAGCGGCCACACCCACCTCTTCAGACAAACAGCACTCTCAAGGGTCCAAGCGCAAAGTGGCGATAGCACGGCCCCGTGTGGGGAGTTTGGCCATTTCGTGAGGTGGAAACATGTCGTATGCTGGACAATCAGGTGAAGAAAATTACGAGATTGGAAAAGTCATTCAGAATAGTCCACAGGCAAGACCTTTTCATAGGAAAGCTAGGTGTCAGCCGGGCAGGGTGGGGCAAAAGATTTTGAAATCCAGTTGTGGTTCATTTTAATGAAGGTTAGATCATCTACATTTTGGGTAGCCAGACGAGTCCTTTTTTCTGTTAGTATTGAACCTGCAGCACTGAATACTCTTTCTGATAGGACACTAGCTGCCGGGCAAGCAAGCTCCTGCAATGCATATTCTGCCAATTCTGGCCAGGTGTCTAATTTGGATGCCCAGTAATCAAATGGGAATGACGGTTGAGGGAGAACGTCGATAAGGGATGAAAAATAGTTTGTAACCATACTGGACAAATGTTGTCTCCTGTCACTTTGAATTGATGCTGCAGTACCTGTCCTGTCTGCGGTCATAGAAAAATCACTCCACAACCTGGTCAGAAAACCCCTCTGGCCAACGCCACTTCTGATTTCTGCCCCTCTAACACCTCTGGTCTGCTGGCCCCTGGAGCTCGTGTGAGAACGATCACGGGCGCTGTGTGCAGGGAATGCCAGAAGCAAACGGTCAACAAGAGTTGATTGTTTTGTTGCTAATATTAGTTCCAAGTTCTCATGTGGCATAATATTTTGCAATTTGCCTTTATAGCGAGGATCAAGGAGGCAGGCCAACCAGTAATCGTCATCGTTCATCATTTTTGTAATGCGTGTGTCCCTTTTGAGGATACGCAAGGCATAATCCGCCATGTGGGCCAAAGTTCCCGTTGTCAAATCTGCGGTTGTGCTTGGTTGAGGGGCAGTTGCAGGCAAATCTACGTCACTTGTGTCCCTCAAAAAACCAGAACCCGGCCTTGCCACGCCACCAATTTTCCGTGCCCCCGGGAAAGCTTCCTCATTAAAAATATACTCATCCCCATCATCCTCCTCATCCTCCACCTCCTCTTCGCCCGGTACCTCGTCATGTACACTGCCCTGACCAGACAATCGCTGACTGTCATCAAGGCTTTCCTCTTCCTCTGGTGCAGACGCCTGATCCTTTATGTGCGTCAAACTTTGCATCAGCAGACGCATTAGGGGGATGCTCATGCTTATTATGGCGTTGTCTGCACTAACCAGCCGTGTGCATTCCTCAAAACACTGAAGGACTTGACACATGTCTTGAATCTTCGACCACTGCACACCTGACAACTCCATGTCTGCCATCCTACTGCCTGCCCGTGTATGTGTATCCTCCCACAAAAACATAACAGCCCGCCTCTGTTCGCACAGTCTCTGAAGCATGTGCAGTGTTGAGTTCCACCTTGTTGCAACGTCTATGATTAGGCGATGCTGGGGAAGGTTCAAAGAACGCTGATAGGTCTGCATACGGCTGGAGTGTACAGGCGAACGGCGGATATGTGCGCAAAGTCCACGCACTTTGAGGAGCAGGTCGGATAACCCCGGATAACTTTTCAGGAAGCACTGCACCACCAGGTTTAAGGTGTGAGCCAGGCAAGGAATGTGTTTCAGTTGGGAAAGGGAGATGGCAGCCATGAAATTCCTTCCGTTATCACTCACTACCTTGCCTGCCTCAAGATCTACAGTGCCCAGCCACGACTGCGTTTCTTGCTGCAAGAACTCGGACAGAACTTCCGCGGTGTGTCTATTGTCGCCCAAACACTTCATAGCCAATACAGCCTGCTGACGTATGCCAGTAGCTGCCCCATAATGGGAGACCTGGTGTGCAACAGTGGCAGGTGCGGATGGAGTGTTTGTGCGACTGCGGTCTGTGGACGAGCTCTTGCTTCTGCAGGAGGACGAGGAGGAGGAGGAGGAGGAGGGGGTGCGAACGGCTACAGACAACTGTTTACTAGACCGTGGGCTAGGCAGAACTGTCCCAAACTTGCTGTCCCCTGTGGACCCTGAATCCACCACATTTACCCAGTGTGCCGTGATGGACACGTAACGTCCCTGGCCATGCCTACTGGTCCATGCATCTGTTGTCAGGTGCACCTTTGTGCTCACAGATTGCCTGAGTGCATGGACGATGCGCTCTTTAACATGCTGGTGGAGGGCTGGGATGGCTTTTCTGGAAAAAAAGTGTCGACTGGGTAGCTCGTAGCGTGGTACAGCGTAGTCCATCAGGTCTTTGAAAGCTTCGCTTTCAACTAACCGGTAGGGCATCATCTCTAACGAGATTAGTCTAGCTATGTGGGCGTTCAAACCCTGTGTACGCGGATGCGAGGCTAAGTACTTCCTTTTTCTAACCATAGTCTCATGTAGGGTGAGCTGGACTGGAGAGATGGAGATCGTGGAACTAGCGGGGGTGCCGGTGGACATGGCAGACTGAGAGACGGTGGGAGATGGTATTGTTGCCGCCGGTGCCCTAGATGCAGTGTTTCCTACTACGAAACTGGTGATTCCCTGACCCTGACTGCTTTGGCCTGGCAAAGATACCTGCACAGATACAGCAGGTGGTGCGCTAAATGGTGGTCCTACACTGCCGGAAGGGATGTTGCGTTGATGACTAGCTTCATTGGCCGAGGGTGCAACAACCTTAAGGGACGTTTGGTAGTTAGTCCAAGCTTTCAAATGCATGGTGGTTAAATGTCTATGCATGCAACTAGTATTGAGACTTTTCAGATTCTGACCTCTGCTTAAGGAAGTAGAACATTTTTGACAGATGACTTTGCGCTGATCAATTGGATGTTGTTTAAAAAAATGCCAGACTGCACTCTTTCTAGCATCGGATACCTTTTCAGGCATTGCAGACTGAGCTTTAACCGGATGGCCACGCTGTCCTCCACCAGGTTTTGGCTTTGCCACGCGTTTTGGGCAAGATACGGGCCCGGCAGATGGAACCTGTGGCGATGTTGATGCCTGCTGCGGCCCCTCCTCCTCCTCTGCTTCAGAACTGCTGCCGCCTGCACCCTGTTCCCCCAATGGCTGCCAATCGGGGTCAAGAACTGGGTCATCTAATAACTCTTCTTGTACCTCCTGCGCAACTTCGTCTGTGTCACCGTGTCGTTCGGTGGTATAGCGTTCGTGATGGGGCAACATAGTCTCATCAGGGTCTGATTCTTGATCAGCACCCTGCGAGGGCAATGTTGTGGTCTGAGTCAAAGGACCAGCATAGTAGTCTGGCTGTGGCTGTGCGTCAGTGCACTCCATGTCAGATTCAATTTGTAATGGGCATGGACTGTTAACTGCTTCACTTTCTAAGCCAGGGACGGTATGTGTAAAGAGCTCCATGGAGTAACCCGTTGTGTCGCCTGCTGCATTCTTCTCTGTTGTTGTTTTTGCTGAAGAGGACAAGGAAGTGACTTGTCCCTGACCGTGAACATCCACTAACGACGCGCTGCTTTTACTTTTACCAGTTTCACGAGAGGAGGCAAAAGAGCTAGAGGCTGAGTCAGCAAGATAAGCCAAAACTTGCTCTTGCTGCTCCGGCTTTAAAAGCGGTTTTCCTAATCCCAGAAAAGGGAGCGTTCGAGGCCTTGTGTAGCCGGACGACGAACCTGGCTCCACAGCTCCAGACTTAGGTGCAATATTTTTTACCCCACGACCACCTGATGCTCCACCACTACCACTACCCTCATTACCAGCTGACAATGAACGCCCCCGGCCACGACCTCTTCCACTAGACTTCCTCATTGTTTTAAAAACGTAACCAAACTAACGTTATTTGTTGCAGTCACACAACTTACACGGTGAGCTATAACTTCAGTATGATTTAGCTACCCCTTTACAGGTTGGTGAGACCACAGCGAAAATCAGGCCCAATGTTACACACTCTTTTTTTGGTGGCTGCAAATTAGAGAGATGCCCCACACGCAGGACTGTCACTGAAGCACAAATGTTAATATTAATGTCACACTATTATTTTTTTTTTATTTTTATTTTTTTCAGGAACACTTTAGAAACCCCCCCCAAAAAAAAACATTGATTTTTGCAGGGAGAATTTAGAAAACAAATGTAACAAACTATATGCTTTCTATGGGCCACTGAGTGAGAGATGACGCACACAGGAATCAGGAGTGGCACACAAGCCCAGAGGCCAATATTTTTCTACCAATGATTGATGGAGTTATTTTCTCTGGTAGATTTTGGAACCCAAATCAAGGAAAAAAAATATAGGCTTTCTATGGACCACAATTGGAGAGAGAGAGAGAGAGAGAGATGGCACACCCAGGAGTCAAGACTGGCACACAAGCAGAAAGGCCAATATTAATCTCCCACTGTTTTTTTTTTTTTTTTTTTTTTTCAGGGAGACTTTAGAAAAAAAAATAATAAAAAAAATATGATTTTATCAGGAAGAATTTAGAAACCAAATAAAATAAAATGATTTTTTCAGGGAGAATTTATAAAACAAATAAAACCAAAAATAGGCGTTCTATGGCCCACTGACTGAGAGATGACGCACACAGGAATCAGGAGTGGCACACAAGCCCAGAGGCCAATATTTTTCTACCAATGATTGATGGAGTTATTTTCTCTGGTAGATTTTGGAACCCAAATCAAGGAAAAAAAATATAGGCTTTCTATGGACCACAATTGGAGAGAGAGAGAGAGAGAGAGAGAGAGAGATGGCACACCCAGGAGTCAAGACTGGCACACAAGCAGAAAGGCCAATATTAATCTCCCACTGTTTTTTTTGGTTGTTTTTTTTTTTTTTTTTTCAGGGAGACTTTAGAAAAAAAAATAATAAAAAAAATATGATTTTATCAGGAAGAATTTAGAAACCAAATAAAATAAAATGATTTTTTCAGGGAGAATTTATAAAACAAATAAAACCAAAAATAGGCGTTCTATGGCCCACTGACTGAGAGATGACGCACCCAGGAGTCAAGACTGGCACACAAGCAGAAAGGCCAATATTAATCTCCCACTGTTTTTTTTTTTTTTTTCAGGGAGACTTTAGAAAAAAAAATAATAAAAAAAATATGATTTTGTCAGGAAGAATTTAGAAACCAAATAAAATAAAATGATTTTTTCAGGGAGAATTTAGAAAACAAATAAAACCAAAAATAGGCGTTCTATGGCCCACTGACTAAGAGAGAGAGAGAGAGATGGAACGCTTAGTACTGGCACACAAGCCCAAAGGGCAATATTAATCTCCCTTTTTTTTTCCAGGGAGAATTTCTAAAACCCCCCCAAAAAAAAAAATAGGCTTTCTATGGCCCACTATTTGTGAGAGAGATGGGACGCTCAGGACTGGCACAGATGGCACGCTCAGGACTGGCACAGAAGCCCAGAGGCCAATATTAATCTCCCTTTTTTTCTGGGAGAATTTATAAAACCAAAAAAATATTTAAATAGGCTTTCTATGGCCCACTATTTGTGAGAGAGATGGCACGCTCAGGACTGGCACAGATGGCACGCTCACAACTGGCACACAAGCCCAGAGGCCAATATTAATCTCCCTTTTTTCAGGGAAAATTTATAAAACCAAAAAAAAAATTAAATAGGCTTTCTATGGCCCACTATTTGTGAGAGAGATGGCACGCTCAGGACTGGCACAGATGGCACGCTCACAACTGGCACACAAGCCCAGAGGCCAATATTAATCTCCCTTTTTTCAGGGAAAATTTATAAAACAAAAAAAAAAAATTAAATAGGCTTTCTATGGCCCACTATTTGTGAGAGAGATGGCACGCTCAGGACTGGCACAGATGGCACGCTCACAACTGGCACACAAGCCCAGAGGCCAATATTAATCTCCCTTTTTTTCAGGGAGAATTTATAAAACCAAAAAAAAAATTAAATAGGCTTTCTATGGCCCACTATTTGTGAGAGAGATGGCACGCTCAGGGCTGGCACAGATGGCACGCTCAGGACTGGCACACAAGCCCAGAGGCCAATATTAATCTCCCTTTTTTTCAGGGAGAATTTATAAAACCCCAAAAAAAATAAAATAGGCTTTCTATGGCCCACTATTTGTGAGAGAGATGGCACACTCAGGACTGGCACACAAGCCCAAAGGCCAATATTAATCTCCCACTGTATTTTTATCAGGGAGAATTTATACACCCCACAAAAAAAAATACAGAAAAATGAAAAGGCTTTCTATGGCCCACTATGTGAGAGAGATGGCACACACAGGGATGGCACTCTAGCAGAAATGCCAAATTGCCAATCTTAATCTCCCACCAAAAAAAAAAAAAAAAAAAACACAGGGAATGTCCTACAATTACTATCTCCCTGCCTGCAGTAATCTCAGCCAGGTATGGCAGGCAGCTACTATCTCCCTGCCTGCAGTAATCTCAGCCAGGTATGGCAGGCAGCAATAAGGAGTGGACTGATGCACAAATGAAATAAAAAGTGTGGACAAACAAAAAAGATAGCTGTGCAGAAAGGAAGGAACAAGAGGATTTGTGCTTTGAAAAAAGCAGTTGGTTTGCACAGCGGCGTACACACAGCAATGCAGCTATCAGGGAGCCTTCTAGGGCAGCCCAATGAGCTACAGCGCTGAGGGGAAAAAAAAAAAAAAAAACCTTCCACTGTCCCTGCACACCGAGGGTGGTGTTGGACAGTGCAAATCGCTGCAGCACAAGCGGTTTTGTGGTTAATGGACCCTGCCTAACGCTATCCCTGCTTCTGACAAAGCGGCAGCAACCTCTCCCTAAGCTCAGATCAGCAGCAGTAAGATGGCGGTCGGCGGGAACGCCTCTTTATAGCCCCTGTGACGTCGCAGACAGCAAGCCAATCACTGCAATGCCCTTCTCTAAGATGGTGGGGACCAGGACCTATGTCATCACGCTGCCCACACTCTGCGTTTACCTTCATTGGCTGAGAAATGGCGCTTTTCGCGTCATTGAAACGCGACTTTGGCGCGAAAGTCGCGTACCGCATGGCCGACCCCGCACAGGGGTCGGATCGGGTTTCATGAAACCCCGACTTAGCCAAAAGTCGGCGACTTTTGAAAATGTTCGACCCGTTTCGCTCAACCCTAGTGGTGAACTTTGATTTTTGCCTTGTTGAATGATCCCTGGATATTTGATTCCTTGATATTTTATTACTATGGGTATACATTTCTACAGGATTCCAGTAGTATTTCCTTAAACATGCCCCATTTATGTTCGATATTCCCAGTGGCCATGAGATGGTCACAGTCTACTCGTTTAAGCTCTTCCCTTAATTTGTTCCAATCAGATTTCCTAAAATTCCATGTTTTTACATTTCCTCTTTTAAATGTTTGATTGAAAATTACTTTGAAACTTACCATATTATGGTTACTGGATACCAAATGCTCTGACCTGTAGATCTGAGATTTTTTCTGGTCTATTTGACAAAACCAGATTCAGCAGATTATCGCCCCAGGTTGGTTCATCTACCAGCTGAGAGAGGTAATTGTCCTTAATTGCAAATAAGAATTTACAGCTTTTTGCGCAACCAGAAGATTTTATGTTCCATTGAAAGTCTGAATAATTAGAATCCCCTCTAATAAGCACCCTATAAATATTTGCTGACTTTTTAATAAGTTGCTGCATTTCATCCTTTACCTGTTCAACTATATTAGGAGTCTTGTAGCAAACTCCAGTTAGCAGATTTCCATTGTTGTAATCCCCATGTGCATTTGCCCACACTGATTCTACGTTGTCGTAACTCCCCTAGTGTTATAATTGAGCACAGGTCTTAAATTGGCTGTAAGAAAAAATACACACCCCTCCACTTTTTATGTCTTTCTTGTCCTTTCTAAATGTAGTGTAACCCCCCATGTTTGTCATCCTCATTGACCCCTACTGTCTCACTCTCCTGTCTACTCTATTTATCCCCTTTTTAGCACCCACAGTCCCCCCAGATCCTAGTTTAAATGCCCCTCCATCCTTTTATATAGTAACATAGTTAAGCCATAGCCTAACCTAACATGCCCTAACCTGTTGATACAGAGGAAGGCAAACAAAACCATGTGTCAAAGAGTAAGCTCCATACTGGGGAAGTAAATTCCTTCCTGACTCCCCATACGGCAATCAGACTAGTTCCCTGGATCAACGCCCTATCAAGGAATCTAGTATATATACCCTGCAACATTATACTTTTCAAGAAAGGCATCCAGTCTCCTCTTAAATTTAAGTAATGAATCACTCATTACAACATCATATGGCAGAGAGTTCCATAGTCTCACTGTTCTTACAGTAAAGAATCTGCGCCTGCTATTATGCTTAAACCTTCTTTCCTCCAGACATAGAGGATGCCCCTTGTCCCTGTCTCAGGTCTATGATTAAAAAGATAATCAGAAAGGTCTTTGTACTTTCCCCTCATATATTTATACTTTAAAATAAGAACACCCCTTAGCCTTCGTTTTTCCAAACTAAATAGCCCCCAGTATAATAACCTATCTTGGTATTGCAGACCCCCCAGTCCTCTAATAACCTTGGTCGCTCTTCTCTGCACCCGCTCTAGTTCAGCTATGTCTTTCTTATACACTGCAAACCAGAACTCTACACAGTATTTTAAGTGTGGTCGAACTAGTGATTTGTATAGAGGTAAAATTATATTCTCCTCATGAGCATCTATGCCTCTTTTAATGCATCCCATTATTTTATTTGCCTTTGTAGCAGCTGCCTGACACTGGCTACTAAATGTGAGTTTGTCATTCTCCCATACACCCAGGTCTTTTTCATTGATGGTTTTTCTCAAAGTTTTAGAATTAAGCACATAGTTATACATCTTATTACTTCTACCCAAGTGCATGACCTTACATTTATCCCCATTAAAGCTCACTTGCCAATTATCAGCCCAAACTTCAACTTTACATAAATCATCCTGTAATAAAAAATTGTCCTCTTCTGTATTGATTATCCTGCAGAGTTTAGTGTCATCTGAAAATATTGAAATTCTGCTCTGTATGCCCCTACAAGGTCATTAATAAATATGTTAAAAAGAAGAGGGCCCAATACTGACCCCTGTGGTACCCCACTGCTAACCGCAACCCAGTCCGAGTGTGCCACATTAATAACCACCCTTTGTTTCCTATCTCTGAGCCAGGTCTTAACACACTTACATATATTTTCCCCTATCCCCATTATTCTCAGTTTATGTATCAACCATTTGTGTGGCACCGTATCAAAAGCTTTGGAAATGTCCATATACAATACGTCCACTGGGTTCCCTTGGTCCAGGTGGAACTTACCCCTTCATAAAAATTGATCAGATTAGTCTGACAGGAACGGTCCCTAGTAAACCAATGTTGATATTGGGTCATGAGGTTATTCCTCTTCAGATACTCCAGCATAGCATCCCATAGAATACCCTCCAGGATTTTAACCACAGTAGATGTTACGCTTACTGGCCTATAATTTCTGAGTTCAGTTTTAGTCCCCTTTTTGAATATTGGCACCACATTTTCATCCCATTATTTCATTTGCCTTTGTAGCAGCTGCCTGACACTGGCCACTAAATGTGAGTTTGTCATTCACCCATACACAAAGGTCTTTTTCATTGATGGTTTTTCCCAGAGTCCCTAGTAAACCCATGTTGATATTGGGTCATGAGGTTATTCCTCTTCAGATACTCCAGCATAGCATCCCTTCGAATATCCTCCAGGATTTTACCCACAGTAGACGTTAAGCTTACTGGCCTATAATTTCCAAGTTCAGTTTTTGTCCCCTTTTTGAATATTGGCACCACATTTGCAATACGGCAATAGTGTTGAGCGATACCTTCTGATATCAAGAAGTATCGGTATTGGATTGGTTCGGCTGATATCCAAAAAATATTGGATATCGCCGATACCGATACCCGATACCAATGCAAGTCAATGGGACACAAATATTAGAATGTAAATAAGCCCTTTCTGTCATTCTACATCCTGTTCCAGAGGGGGTAAGAGTGTGGGCAGTGCGCAGGTGGACACTGTGCTTGTCTGTGTGTGCAGGTGGGGTCTGTGCGGGCCTGCCAGGGATCTATACGGGCGTCTCGAGGCTCTGTGCGGGCTGTCGGGGGTCTGTGCGGCCTGCCAGGGCTCTGCATGCCTGCTGGGGCTCTGTGCGTGCTTGCCGGGGCTCTGTGCGTGCCTGCCGGGGCTCTGTGCGTGCCTGCCGGGGCTCTGTGCGGCCAGCTGGGGCTCTGTGCGGCCTGCCAGGGCTCTGTGCGGGCCTGCCGGGGCTCTGTGCAGGCTGCTGGGGCTCTGTGCGGCCTGCCGGGGCTCTGTGTGGGTTTCCCGGGGCTATGTGCGGGCTGACGGGGCTCTGTGCGGACTTGCCGGGGCTCTGTGCGGGCTGCTGAGGGTCTGTGTGGCTGCGGGGGCTCTGTGCGGGCTTGCCGGGGCTCTGTGTGGCCTGCAGGGGCTCTGTGCGGGCATCGTCCGATGAGACTACAAGTCCCATCGGATGATGCCTGCAACAGTGATAGTGATTGACACATTAGCCAATGATGGGACAGTAGTAGTCCCATCATCCGGCTAACGTGTTGAATGTAAAAATAAAAACATACATACAACATATATACTACATACATTACATTCATACATAATATACAATACATACATACAGACATACAGTACATTAAACATAGAGTGCATACTCACCATGACTTGTCACTTTCTTCCCCGAAGCCAGTGTCACCTGTAAAAAAATATTAAAATAACAAACAACCAATATACTCCCTGTTAGGGGTCAAGTTCCTGCCTCTGCACAGGGGGAATCTCGAGCCATCTCCGCTGCGGTCTCTCATTCTTCCCCTGCCGCATTGGAGCCTGCTCAGCGGAGGCGTCAATCCCAGCATCATGCTCAGTCTGACACTGTGCGAAGGGTTACTACTGTCCTTCCAGCTTCTGCCATTGTAGCCAGTACTGGTCAGCAGCGAGCAGACGTCTTTGAGACTTAGTCCGACTTTTCCCCTTCTGAGCATGCCCAGAGTAAGATCTCTCATTGGAGATCAAGGGTCACATGCTCAGGTACTGCAGCAAATCCTATTGGTCCTCTAGGAAGGTCCTGAAGGTGTTCAATGTCTGTGGCAGCCTCTCATTGGTCCTTCTATGAAGGTCCTGTACTTGCTGTAGCTATAAGAGGTGCGCATGTCCGCACGGTCATGCGCCAGTATCAATTTATGTATGAGCTCAGCGCCAGTGTGGTCAAGTTTGTATGCATTCAGGGACCCGGCTGAAATATGCCCCTAGAATGCTGGCACCTCCAGCGAGGAGTTTCATGTTTGCATTTGACTGCATGACCACCATCTGCTCTACCAGGTAGCTGTGTTCCTCTGTGAGCCAAACAGGGCACAGCGTTATCTTTGCTAACAGACTCTGTGAAGTAACAGAGTCTGTTTATACTACTATATTGTACCGCCATATCTAGCAGCAGGTGCTTTCCTGCACGGTGGATCCCGGGTTGCGAACGCACCAACTTCTTCTAATAAATATATCTCCCCTAAAGAACAGTGACATCGGGTGATGTCACTGCTCTATAGGACCCTCAATGACACACTGACTGGAGACAATGGCTCCTGCAGTGCATCACTGAGAAGTTACCTTAGGACAAAGTCTAACTTTATGGCAATTGCTGCGTGGGAAAATTTCTCACACAGCAATGCCAAAAGTGAGACTCGGGACTATTATTTTTACAGTGGTGGAGGAATACAGTGGGGAAGGGTACCTTCCTTACGTCATTGTATTCTTGGAGCCCCTAGAGAGCAGTCGCATCAGCTGATGCTGCCGTTCTCCACGGGAGATCGTCGTGGGACACTGGTGGATTTCTGCGGATCAGGGAGTATATTGGTTGATTGTTATTTTAATATTTTTTACAGATGACACTGGCTTCGGGGATCAAAATTACAAGTAATGGTGAGTATGTACTCTATCTTTAATGTACTGTATGTCTGTATGTATGTATTGTATGTAATTTATGAATATAATCTATGTAGTATGTATGTAGGTTAACAAATCACTTGGCACTCAGAGGGTCTTTTGCAAGATGAAATTGAACATTCCGTTTATTTGTGCATCCAGTTCAATGATTTTAAGCGTTTTCGGTCAAATCACAAGACCTTCATCAGAAATATCTTTAACAAAACTGAAAGCAATTAACAGGGTATAAAGGCCACAGGGTCTGCACATGGGTGACCCGGGATAGAGGTTACACCTTGAGCATCTCAGGGATCCTGGAGAAATTCCCGGAGGAAAGGCACCGTGGAATGGCGCTTAATAAAGCCTGGTCCGTAGCGCTGAGTAGTGGGTGAGACAGGTGATTACGGGGGCCGCTAGTTGATGGGCTGGAAACCTGACTTGTGCACCACACAGGAACCTTGAGTGCTGTGTGCATTGTCTTTATTTGTAGTATGTGTGTAGTTTGTATGTATGTAGTAAGTATGTAGTATGTACAGTATGTATGTATGTAGAATGTATGTATGTATGTAGTGTGTATGTAGTACGTATGTAGTATGTATGTTGTATGTATGTAGTATGTATGTAGTATGTATGTAGTATGTATGTATGTAGCATGTATGTAGTATGTATGTAGCAGTATTTTTTTTTAACATTCAACACATTAGCTGGATGATGGGACTACTACTGTCCCATCATTGGCTAATGTGTCAATCACTGTCACTGTTGCAGGCATCGTGCGATGGGACTTGTAGTCCCATTGCACAGTGCCTGCACAGACCCCTGGCAGCCGCAAAGAGCCCCAGCATCCCGCACAGAGCCCCGGCAAGCCCGCACAGAGCCCCGGCAAGCCCGCAGAGAGCCCCGGCAGCCCGCACAGAGCCCCGGCAAGCCCGCACAGACCCCCGGCAGCCCGCACAGAGCCCCGGCAAGCACACGCAGAGCCCCGGCAGGCCGCACAGAGCCACGGACAGGCCGCATAGAGCCCCGGCAGGCACACACAGAGCCCCGGCAGGCACACACAGAGTCCCAGCAGCCCGCACAGACCCCAGCAGCCCGCACAGAGCCCTATCAGGCCACACAGAGCCCCGGCAGGTCACACAGAGCCTCGGCAGGCATGCACAGAGCCCCGGCAGGCATTCACAGAGCCCTGGCAGGCACGCACAGAGCCCCAGCAGACACGCACAGAGCCCCGGCAGGCACGCACAGAGCCCTGGCAGGCAAGCACAGAGCCCCGGCAGCCCGCACAGAGCCCCGGCAGCTTGCACAGAGCCCCAGCAAGCTGCACAGAGCCCCGGCAGGCACACACAGAGCCCTGGCAGGCACGCACAGTGCCCCGGCAGGCCACACAGAGCCCCGGCAGGCACACACAGAGCCCCGGCAGTCCGCACAGAGCTTTGGCAGGTTGTACAGATCCCCGGCAGGCACGCATAGAGCCCCGGCAGGCCACACAGAGCCTCGGCAGGCACGCACAGAGTCCCGGCAGGCGCGCACAGACCCCGCCCGCACACATACTCGCAGTCTCCGCCCACGCACCACCAACACACCATTATAGTGCTTCATTGCACTATGGAAACTTCCGATTCTGGTATCCGATATTGCATAAATATCCAAACTCAGTATCGGAATTCCGATACAGCGAATATAGGCCGATACCCGATATTTGCAGTATCGGAATGCTCAGCACTATACGCCAGTCATGTACAGACCCTTTTATTATGGAGTCTTTAAAGATTAAAAATAATGGTGTATCAATGACTGTACGTAATTCCTGCAGTACTCGGGGGTGTATCCTATCCAGGCCCGGAGATTTGTCAATTTTAGTGATTTTTAGATGCCGCCGTAAGTCCTGCTGGGTTAAGCTGGTGTTATTTAATGGGGAATTTTTGTTATCACTGATCATATTGTCTGCCATGGCATTTTCTTGTGTAAATACTGATGAAAAAAGTAATTTAGCAATATTGGCTTTTTCCTCATCCTCATCCACCATTTCACCCAGACTATTTTTAAGGGGGCCACCACTATGATTTTTTAGTTTCTTACTATTTATCTAGTTAAAGAATATTTTGGGAATATTTTTACTCTCTCTGGCAATGAGTCTCTTTTGATCATTTCTACAAAAGCACAACTGCACCCTTCCCATTGACGTGCAGCTCATCCCTACGATAGAGCCTGTTGTCAACAGAGAAGTCGACCCAGCAATCCATGAAGTCAAACCTTTCCTTCCTGCACCAATTTCTAAGTCATTTATTCATCTTTCTAAGCTCCCACCTTCTTTCTAGTGATGCTCATGCCATCGGCAGTATTTCTGAAAATAACGCTTTGGGGCTCCTGGCCTTCAGCTTCTCGCCTAATTCCCTGTAATCATTTTTATGGGCCTTCCACCTACTTCTAACTTTATCATTGGTACCAATATGCACCATTACTGCTGTATTTTGTCCAGCCCCACCCAGCAATTTGATTTGCAATATGCTGAACCCTAGCAACCAGCAGACAACAAGCTGTTTGGCATTCACAGTCACAGAGGCAGATACCACTGTCTGTCTTCCTAATTATAGAGTCCCCTACCACCAACATCTGTCTGGCCTTTGCTGCACTCCTATCTGTCTTCTCCCGATAGCTGTCTTTTTCCTGATTGCTAGGAGCAACATCCTGCTGTAGTGATCCCAGTCCTGGACTTGCATTCCAAATATCTGCTAAACAGGCATATTTACTATTTTCTGCCAGATCAGGGCAGAGCACCCTGGCACTTTTTCCTTTACCCCTTCTTGTAACTGTGACCCAGCTATGTACTTCTGGGTCCTGATCTTCCACACCTCCACCCTCCAACATATAACTGACCCCAGCCAGCGCATGCACAGTGAGCTCTAAAATCTTTTCCTGATTTGCCATGCTCCTGAGTGTTGCAAGCTGCACCTTTAGATCTATTACCTTGCTTTCCAAACATGTAAGTCTCTATACATCGTATATTCACCCTCAAACTGCTCTTCAAAGTATACATATAGCTCACAAGTTAGCATTGTCAATGGAGCACATATAATGAGGATAAACTGTAAAGATAAAAGCAGAAAAACAAACTATTCTATTGTGTTAAACTATGATATTGTGTTTAACTATGCACTCACTTGTAGCCCTTTATTTGGGATAATGCAACCTCCGGTAAGACCGTTGGTGAGAGCGCACGCATTTTGTTAGATGTCAGCGTGACCCCACAGCTGCGACTGTGACCTGCTGCAGAGACCCGCAGTAACAATTCTGCCGGTAAGATCATTGGTTAAAATGCTGCGTGGTCATGCTGTTAGATGTCAGTGTGACCCCGCAGCTGTACTTGTGACCCGCAGAGACTACTGCTCCTCCAATCAGGCTACATCTGCTGTCACCGGTAGCAGTGAGAGCAGGTGCCACTGAAGGGAGATGTATTCTCATCAGACGGCTTCTGTGCTCATAGTTAAAAAAAAGTAAAATAATTGCATAGATATTCAAATAAAAAATGAAAAAAATTATTCTCATCTCCTAGAAAAATAATAAGCCACCATATACTCACCTGTCCGCCATAGTAAATGTAATCCTGAGTGTCCCACAGCGATCTCAAGTGTAGAACATTCACATCATCGGGAGATGTGACTGCTCTACTCGGCGGCCGGCGGTACACTGACAGAGGTAATCGCTCCTGCAGTGTATCATTGAGCTGTCATTAGCACTAGAAGTCCCAGAGAGGGGTCATTTAACATTTCTACCTTTGGAACCCAGAGACGGGTTGAATGACCTGAAGGATTTTAGCTAACATCCGCTAATCACCGTCTTTTGTTCTGTAATTAAGGTCATTACTGTCGCACCACAGGAGGTTGTTGTTGTTTTCCATTGAGTTTAGCCATTTAGTTTCTAGTTAATTCTATTCAGTTTATTGTATTTGATAATATAAAGACTATACATATTGTATTTAGTTTAGTTTTATTTGAGCAAAAAAGCACTAAAACTATTAATAATTTTTTATATATTTTAAATAGAGAATTAGAAATTTTAGAGCAAGGTACAGCTGTGAGTAATGACCAGAAGCATTTGTGTTATGGCTGGCAATCAGGCAACACAGCGTGCAGTAATCAGCGCACATACAGAGATCTGGCAATAACCAAAAACAATAGGACAAGCTCTGAGACGTGGAATCTCTGTAGACTGCAGTACCTGATCTATCCTCACACAACTATAAGCAGCAGTGGATTGCGCCTATAACTACCTATGCAACTCGGCACTGCCTGAGGAGCTGACTAGCCTGAAGATAGAAATACAAGCCTGACTTACCTCAGAGAAATACCCCAAAGGAATAGGCAGCCCCCCACATATAATGACTGTTAGCAAGATGAAAAGACAAACGTAGGAATGAAATAGATTCAGCAAAGTGAGGCCCGATATTCTAGACAGAGCGAGGATAGCAAAGAGAACTATGCAGTCTACAAAAAACCCTAAAACGAAAACCACGCAAAGGGGCAAAAAGACCCACCGTGCCGAACTAACAGCACGGCGGTGCACCCCTTTGCTTCTCAGAGCTTCCAGCAAAAGTTAATAGCAAGCTGGACAGAAAAAACAGAAAACAAACTAGAAGCACTTATCTAGCAGCGCAGCAGGCCCAAGGAAAGATGCAGTAGCTCAGATCCAACACTGGAACATTGACAAGGAGCAAGGAAGACAGACTCAGGTGGAGCTAAATAGCAAGGCAGCCAACGAGCTCACCAAAACACCTGAGGGAGGAAGCCCAGAGACTGCAATACCACTTGTGACCACAGAAGTGAACTCAGCCACAGAATTCACAACAGTACCCCCCCCTTGAGGAGGGGTCACCGAACCCTCACCAGAACCCCCAGGCCGACCAGGATGAGCCACATGAAAGGCACGAACAAGATCTGGGGCATGGACATCAGAGGCAAAAACCCAGGAATTATCTTCCTGAGCATAACCCTTCCATTTGACCAGATACTGGAGTTTCCGTCTAGAGACACGAGAATCCAAAATCTTCTCCACAATATACTCCAATTCCCCCTCCACCAAAACAGGGGCAGGAGGCTCCACAGATGGAACCATAGGTGCCACGTATCTCCTCAACAACGACCTATGGAATACATTATGTATGGAAAAGGAGTCTGGGAGGGTCAGACGAAAAGACACCGGATTGAGAATCTCAGAAATCCTATACGGACCAATAAAACGAGGTTTAAATTTAGGAGAGGAAACCTTCATAGGAATATGACGAGAAGATAACCAAACCAGATCCCCAACACGAAGTCGGGGTCCCACACGGCGTCTGCGATTAGCGAAAAGCTGAGCCTTCTCCTGGGACAAGGTCAAATTGTCCACCACCTGAGTCCAGATCTGCTGCAACCTGTCCACCACAGAATCCACACCAGGACAGTCCGAAGACTCAACCTGTCCTGAAGAGAAACGAGGATGGAACCCAGAATTGCAGAAAAATGGAGAGACCAAGGTAGCCGAGCTGGCCCGATTATTAAGGGCGAACTCAGCCAACGGCAAAAATGACACCCAATCATCCTGGTCAGCGGAAACAAAACATCTCAGATATGTTTCCAAGGTCTGATTGGTTCGTTCGGTCTGGCCATTAGTCTGAGGATGGAAGGCCGAGGAGAAAGATAGGTCAATGCCCATCCTACCACAAAAGGCTCGCCAGAACCTCGAGACAAACTGGGAACCTCTGTCAGAAACAATATTCTCAGGAATGCCATGTAAACGAACCACATGCTGGAAGAACAAAGGCACCAAATCAGAGGAGGAAGGCAATTTAACCAAGGGCACCAGATGGACCATTTTAGAAAAGCGATCACAGACCACCCAAATGACCGACATTTTTTGAGAAACGGGAAGGTCAGAAATGAAATCCATCGAAATATGTGTCCAAGGCCTCTTCGGGACCGGCAAGGGCAAAAGCAACCCACTGGCACGTGAACAGCAGGGCTTAGCCCTAGCACAAATTCCACAGGACTGCACAAAAGCACGCACATCCCGTGACAGAGATGGCCACCAGAAGGATCTAGCAACCAACTCCCTGGTACCAAAGATTCCTGGATGACCGGCCAGCACCGAACAATGAAGTTCAGAGATAACTTTACTAGTCCACCTATCAGGGACGAACAGTTTCTCGGCCGGACAACGATCAGGTTTATTAGCCTGAAATTTCTGCAACACTCTCCGCAAATCAGGGGAGATGGCAGACACAATGACTCCTTCCTTGAGGATACTCGCCGGCTCAGATAACCCCGGAGAGTCGGGCACAAAACTCCTAGACAGAGCATCCGCCTTCACATTTTTAGAGCCCGGAAGGTATGAAACCACAAAATCAAAACGAGCAAAAAATAACGACCAACGGGCCTGTCTAGGATTCAAGCGCTTGGCAGACTCAAGATAAGTAAGGTTCTTATGATCAGTCAAAACCACCACGCGATGCTTAGCACCCTCCAGCCTATGACGCCACTCCTCGAATGCCCACTTCATGGCCAGCAACTCTCGGTTGCCCACATCATAATTACGCTCAGCAGCAGAAAATTTCCTGGAAAAGAAAGCACATGGTTTGAACACTGAGCAACCAGAACCTCTCTGTGACAAAACCGCCCCTGCACCAATCTCAGAAGCATCAACCTCGACCTGGAACGGAAGAGAAACATCAGGTTGACACAACACAGGGGCACAGCAAAAACGACGCTTCAACTCCTGAAAAGCTTCCACGGCAGCAGAAGACCAATTAACCAAATCAGCACCCTTCTTGGTCAAATCGGTCAATGGTCTGGCAATGCTAGAAAAATTACAGATGAAGCGACGATAAAAATTAGCAAAGCCCAGGAATTTCTGCAGACTTTTTAGAGATGTCGGCTGAGTCCAATCCTGGATGGCCTGAACCTTAACCGGATCCATCTCGATAGTAGAAGGGGAAAAGATGAACCCCAAAAATGAAACTTTCTGCACACCGAAGAGACACTTTGATCCCTTCACGAACAAGGAATTAGCACGCAGTACCTGGAAAACCATTCTGACTTGCTTCACATGAGACTCCCAATCATCTGAGAAGATCAAAATGTCATCCAAGTAAACAATCAAGAATTTATCCAGATACTCACGGAAAATGTCATGCATAAAAGACTGAAAAACAGATGGAGCATTGGCAAGTCCGAACGGCATCACCAGATACTCAAAATGACCCTCGGGCGTATTAAATGCCGTTTTCCATTCATCTCCTTGCCTGATTCTCACCAGATTATACGCACCACGAAGATCTATCTTGGTGAACCAACTAGCCCCCTTAATCCGAGCAAACAAGTCAGAAATCAATGGCAAGGGATACTGAAACTTAACAGTGATCTTATTAAGAAGGCGGTAATCAATACACGGTCTTAGCGAACCATCCTTCTTGGCTACAAAAAAGAACCCTGCTCCCAATGGTGACGACGATGGGCGAATATGTCCCTTCTCCAGGGACTCCTTCACATAACTGCGCATAGCGGTGTGTTCAGGTACGGACAAATTAAATAAACGACCCTTAGGGAATTTACTACCAGGAATCAAATCGATAGCACAATCACAATTCCTATGCGGAGGTAGGGCATCAGACTTGGACTCTTCAAATACATCCTGAAAGTCCGACAAGAACTCTGGGATGTCAGAAGGAATGGATGACGAAATAGACAAAAATGGAACATCACCATGTACTCCCTGACAACCCCAGCTGGTTACCGACATAGAGTTCCAATCCAATACTGGATTATGGGTTTGTAGCCATGGCAACCCCAACACGACCACATCATGCAAATTATGCAGTACCAGAAAGCGAATAACTTCCTGATGTGCAGGAGCCATGCACATGGTCAGCTGGGCCCAGTACTGAGGCTTATTCTTGGCCAAAGGTGTAGCATCAATTCCTCTCAACGGAATAGGACACCGCAAAGGCTCCAAGAAAAATCCACAACGTTTAGCATAATCCAAATCCATCAGATTCAGGGCAGCGCCTGAATCCACAAACGCCATGACAGAATACGATGACAAAGAGCACATTAAGGTAATGGACAAAAGGAATTTGGACTGTACAGTACCAATAACGGCAGAGCTATCGAACCGCCTAGTGCGTTTAGGACAATTAGAAATAGCATGAGTAGAATCACCACAATAGAAACACAGTCTGTTCAGACGTCTGTGTTCTTGCCGTTCTACTTTAGTCATAGTCCTGTCGCACTGCATAGGCTCAGGTTTACTCTCAGACAATACCGCCAGATGGTGCACAGATTTACGCTCGCGCAAGCGACGACCGATCTGAATGGCCAAGGACATGGACTCATTCAAACCAGCAGGCATAGGAAATCCCACCATTACATCCTTAAGAGCTTCAGAGAGACCCTTTCTGAACAAAGCCGCTAGTGCAGATTCATTCCACAGAGTGAGTACTGACCACTTT
This sequence comes from Ranitomeya imitator, assembly GCF_032444005.1. Classification (NCBI taxonomy): domain Eukaryota; kingdom Metazoa; phylum Chordata; class Amphibia; order Anura; family Dendrobatidae; genus Ranitomeya; species Ranitomeya imitator. The sequence continues at coordinate 592,460,283 of NC_091284.1, forward strand.
CTAAATTTCTGACAATATACTTCTATATCATCCTGACCCTGGCATAAAGCCAGCAGATTTTTCTCAGCCTGATCCACTGAATTAGGCTCATCGTAAAGCAATCCGAGCGCCAGGAAAAACGCATCGACACTACTCAATGCAGGGTCTCCTGGCGCAAGAGAAAACGCCCAGTCCTGTGGGTCGCCGCGCAAAAAAGAAATAATAATCAAAACCTGTTGAATAGGATTACCAGAAGAATGAGGTTTCAAGGCCAAAAATAGCTTACAATTATTTCTGAAGCTCAGGAACTTAGTTCTGTCACCAAAAAACAAATCAGGAATCGGAATTCTTGGTTCTAGCATCGATTTCTGATCAATAGTATCTTGAATCTTTTGTACATTTACAACGAGATTATCCATTGAGGAGCACAGAGCCTGAATATCCATGTCCACAGCTGTGTCCTGAAGCACTCTAATGTCTAGGGGAAAAAAAAGACTGAAGACAGAGCTAAGAAAATAAAATGATGTCAGGATTTCTTTTTTCCCTCTATTGGGAATCATTGGTGTGGCTCCTTGTACTGTTATGGCTGGCAATCAGGCAACACAGCGTGCAGTAATCAGCGCACATACAGAGATCTGGCAATAACCAAAAACAATAGGACAAGCTCTGAGACGTGGAATCTCTGTAGACTGCAGTACCTGATCTATCCTCACACAACTATAAGCAGCAGTGGATTGCGCCTATAACTACCTATGCAACTCGGCACTGCCTGAGGAGCTGACTAGCCTGAAGATAGAAATACAAGCCTGACTTACCTCAGAGAAATACCCCAAAGGAATAGGCAGCCCCCCACATATAATGACTGTTAGCAAGATGAAAAGACAAACGTAGGAATGAAATAGATTCAGCAAAGTGAGGCCCGATATTCTAGACAGAGCGAGGATAGCAAAGAGAACTATGCAGTCTACAAAAAACCCTAAAACGAAAACCACGCAAAGGGGCAAAAAGACCCACCGTGCCGAACTAACAGCACGGCGGTGCACCCCTTTGCTTCTCAGAGCTTCCAGCAAAAGTTAATAGCAAGCTGGACAGAAAAAACAGAAAACAAACTAGAAGCACTTATCTAGCAGCGCAGCAGGCCCAAGGAAAGATGCAGTAGCTCAGATCCAACACTGGAACATTGACAAGGAGCAAGGAAGACAGACTCAGGTGGAGCTAAATAGCAAGGCAGCCAACGAGCTCACCAAAACACCTGAGGGAGGAAGCCCAGAGACTGCAATACCACTTGTGACCACAGAAGTGAACTCAGCCACAGAATTCACAACACATTTGTGTCTAAGGTCTCAAGCACGCTAGTGAAAAAAATTGCGCACAAATCGCACAAGAAGACTGAAATTTCAGTGTGAAAAATATACAAAAGAACAACTGTTATTTGTTTCCATGCTTTTTATTTTTGTTATAAAAAAAAATAAAAAAAATACAAGGAATAAAACAATTCCACATATATTTACAATAGGCTGCAGTGGGGGGCTGCGTGTGTGTGTGTGTGTGTGTGTGAGTGGCATGTCCTTCTTGTGTTACTAGCGTTTCAGCACTCACTCAGCAGTCTGTCTGCACTGTCAGAACATACCTGGCACTGCCTGGGTACGTCCCTGGTACATTTGCCAAACGTGTATTTGTAGCAGTCAACACATCTCTCAGTTGCACAATTGTTCGTGCATCGATGGTTGACCTGACACTTCACCCTTTTGCCAGGGCTGGGTGTGGAAGGTTGTTGCCGAAGGAGTTTCTCCTGGCGTGCCTTCTTTTCAGTCATATCAGAGCCACCTAACTCTTTTGCAAGCTCAACCAGGAAGTCCACCCACCTCTCCTGCACCCCAGTGCATGCCTGATAAAGAACATGAGCATTCAATGCTGCCATGTCAATCATGTTGTAGAACACAGCGACTGGCCATCTCCATGTTCCTGCATGCACGCTGTACTCCCGCACCATTTGGTCCATTACATCCACACCACACTTTGTGTGGTTGTATTGTGTGACCGTGTTTGGCTTCCTTTTGTTGGTATCCTCAGTCTCAACCACGCTGTGCATGCTGCTGAGAATGTAGACGGCCTTCTTTCGTTTGGGTGCATACACTGTCAGTGTGGCACCAGTGGTTGAAAACACCTGAGTGGTAAATTCAGTGCGGTCCATCTGTCTAGCGGATTGAGGAATTTACCGGCGACTCTTGTTGACTGTGCTAAGGATATTGGTTTTCCGGCTAAGCAGTCATTGTGCAAGTGACAATGATGTAAAGAAATTGTCCGTGGTTATAGTTCTGCCCTTGTCCATGAATGGTTCCATCAGCCTCAACACTACAGTTTCGGACAGTCTCTCTCCGCTGGGACGACTGGGGTCCTTGCCAAGATATGGGAGGACATTACAGATGTACTTTGATTTCAAGTCGCAGACCACCCAAAACTTAATGCCAAACTTGTCTGGTTTTGTTGCAATGTATTGCAGAAAACAGCAGCGAGTCTTTGACGGAAAAAGCTGTTCATCAATAGTGATGTGTCGACCAGGGTTGTAGGATGCATTGCAGTTGGTGACAAATGACCTCCACACATCGGAGAATGCAGCAAACTTATCGGTCTCCACTCGCTCACTGCGTGTGAACATGTCTAATAACCATGTCTAATAACCATGTATAAGTATATAAGGGGACAATACAAATATCTCGCTGAGGATCTGTTTATACCAAGGAAGGTGACGGGCACAAGGGGGCATTCTTTGCGTCTGGAGGAGAGAAAAACATTCCACCAACATAGAAGAGGATTCTTTACTGTTAGGGCAGTGAGAATCTGGAATTGCTTGCCTAAGGAGGTGGTGATGGCGAAGGGGTTCAAGAGAGGCCTGGATGTCTTCCTGGAGCAGAACAATATTGTATCATACAATTATTAGGTTCTGTAGAAGGACATAGATCTGGGGATTTATTATGATGGAATATAGGCTGAACTGGATGGACAAATGTCTTTTTTCGGCCTTACTAACTATGTTACTATGTTACCATGTTACTATGTCATCAAAGCGTAGGTGTTGCATGATGTCTTGGAAGCGGTTTTGGGTCATAGCTGTAATGATCCTTGGGTTTGCCAGGTTTGCTGAGCAGCAGTAACGTAGTGGTGGAACCTTGGTCAACCCCCACAAGATAATGACTGAAATAAATGCCATTAGTTCCGGGAGACCCATGAACCAGTCCACCTGCTCCGTGTGATGTGCATGTTGAGTTGTCCATTCTTCAATGCTACAAAGCATGTCAAGAGTGATAAAACAGAGGAAGCTCTGAAGGCGACTCCGGATACTTCGTCTGGCCTTTGCACTTGGCTCTCCATCTGCAGGGTACGGTTCTATTGGGGTGAAATGGAGACGTTTCCCCACTTGTACTTCACGCCACACTGTGCCATGTTTGGCGGTCTCTGTCGGCTCATTCGCCAACCGAGCTCTCTTTTTTGGTAGAGGAGGAGTCTCCTCATCTGCAAGATAAATAATTTCAAATTAACATTTTGTTTTGGTTCTAAATAAGGCTAGGTTCACATTTGAGAGAATTTCAGTTCCCTGCGAATCCAGCAGGGAACTTAGAAATTTCCTCAACCTCCGCATGTTCCCCGCATGCGGGAGAGCGGGGAACGCGGCCCCTAGCAACCCGCTGTGTTTACTGGTTACCAGCTACACAGCGGGCTGCAGGGAGTGCAATTCACACCCCCACATTCCCCCGCACAGAGAACTCCTCAAGATGCGTTCCATCTTACAGATGCGCCAATTCCAGCACTTAGCCCCTCTCTTCCCACTCCCGTGTAGCGGTGGGATATGGGTAATAATGGGTTAATGTCACCTTGCTATTGTAAGGTGACATTAAGCCGGATTAATATTGGAGAGGTGTCAATAAGACGCCTATCCATTATCAATCCAATAGTAAGAAAGGGTTATTAAAACACGCACACAGTTGGAAAAAAGTATTTTAATATTCTTCATTTAACCATACTTACCATACTTCAGCAAAAAAATGTAAAATAATAAACCGTATACTACCTCTCCGCCGTAGTGCAATTAATAACGAGTGTCCCACGACAATCTTCCCTATAGAACAGTGACATCGGGTGATGTCACTGCTGTATAGGACCCTCAGTGACACACTGACATGAGACAATGGCTCCAGCAGTGCATCACTGAGGTTACTATAGTTCAAAGTTTCACTTTACGGCAATATAATAATAATAATAATAATAATTTTTATTTATATAGCGCCAACATATTCCGCAGCGCTTTACAAATTATAGAGGGGACTTGTACATACAATAGACATTACAGCATAACAGAAATACAGTTCAAAACAGATACCAAGAGGAGTGAGGGCCCTGCTCGTAAGCTTACAAACTATGAGGAAAAGGGGAGACACGAGAGGTGGATGGTAACAATTGCTATAGTTATTCGGACCAGCCATAGTGTAAGGCTTGGGTGTTCATGTAAAGCTGCATGAACCAGTTAATTAATTTTTTTTTTTTTAATATAGGCCACACAGGGATCGTTAGGTTAATGCATTGAGGCGGTAGGCCAGTCTGAACAAATGAGTTTTTAGGGCACGCTTAAAACTGTGGGGATTGGGGATTAATCGTATTATCCTAGGTAGTGCATTCCAAAGAATCGGCGCAGCACGTGTAAAGTCTTGGAGACGGGAGTGGGAGGTTCTGATTATTGAGGATGCTAACCTGAGGTCATCAGCGGAGCGGAGGGCACGGGTAGGGTGGTAGACTGAGACCAGAGAGGAGATGTAGGGTGGTGCTGAGCCATGGAGTGCTTTGTGGATGAGGGTAGTAGTTTTGTACTGGATTCTTGAGTGGATGGGTAACCAGTGTAATGACTGGCACAAGGTAGAGGCATCGGTGTAACGGTTGGTGAGGAATATGATCCTGGCAGCAGCATTCAGGACAGATTGGAGCGGGGAGAGTTTGGTAAGAGGGAGGCCGATTAGTAGAGAGTTACAATAGTCCAGACGAGAATGAATAAGTGAAACAGTAAGAGTTTTTGCAGAGTCGAAAGTAAGAAAAGGGCGAATTCTAGAAATGTTTTTGAGATGCAGGTAAGAAGAGCGAGCCAGTGATCGGATGTGGGGGGTGAATGAAAGGTCAGAATCAAGGATGACCCCAAGGCAGCGGGCATGTTGCTTTGGAGTAATGGTGGAACCGCAAACGGAGATGGCAATGTCAGGCAAAGGTAGGTTAGTAGAGGGAGAAAACACGAGGAGTTCAGTTTTTGACAGGTTTAGTTTCAGATAGAGGGAGGACATGATGCTAGAGACAGCGGTAAGACAATCACTGGTGTTTTCTAATAAGGCAGGCGTGAGATCAGGAGAAGAAGTGTATAGTTGGGTGTCGTCAGCATAGAGATGGTACTGGAAGCCAAATCTACTGATTGTTTGTCCAATAGGGGCAGTATACAAAGAGAAGAGGAGGGGGCCTAGGACTGATCCTTGAGGAACCCCAACAGTAAGGGGAAGGTGAGAGGAGGAGGAACCAGCGAAACATACAGTGAAGGATCGGTCAGAGAGATAGGAGGAGAACCAGGAGAGAACGGTGTCCTTGAGGCAATTGCTGCATGGGAAAATTTCTCACCCAGCAATGCCATAAGTGAGGCTAGTGACTATTTTTTTACAGCGGCGGAGGAATCCCTTCCTCCCGTCATTGTGTTTCTGGGGCCCCTGGAGAGTGGTCGCAACTTGTAGTCCCATCGGATGATGCCTGCACTGAGACACCCCGCACGCTGCAGAGACCCCGCACAGAGACACCCTGCATGCCGCAGAGACCCCGCATGCTGCAGAGACCCCGCACAGAGATCCCGCACGCCGCACAGAGACACCCCGCATGCTGCAGAGACCCCGCACACCGCACAGAGACACCCCGCACACCGCACAGAGACCCCGCCCACCACACAGAGACCCCACCCACTGCACAGAGACCCCGCCCACCGCACAGAGACACCCCGCACACCACACAGAGAACCTGCACGCCGCACAGAGACACCCCACACAGAGACACCCCACATGCCGCATGCCGCACAGAGACACCCCGCACGCTGCTCAGAGACATGCCGCACAGAGACACGCCACAGACACACCCTGCACACCGCACAGAGACACCCTGCACGCCGCACAGACCCCTGAAAGCCCCGGTAGGCCCGCACAGAGCCCCGTCAGGCAGGTATACATCCCTGGCAGGCCCGCACAGACCCTGCCTGCACACACAGACACTCACAGTGTCCACCCATGCACCACCCACACACCGGCCAAACTCTTCTCCCCTCTGGAACAGGATGTTTAAGGACAGAAAGCGCTTATTTCCGATATATTTGTCCCATTGACTTGCATTGGTATCAGGTATCGGTATTGGCGATATCTGATATTTTTGGGATATCGGCCGATCCAATCTGATACCGATACTTCTGGGTATCGGAAAGTATCGCTCAACACTAATAGTAAGCGTCCATTTTGTATGTGACTGTTCATGATTCAGGTATAGCATCTGTGCATTTATGTATATACTGTATGTACTGTATTTTGTATATCTTCATAACTAAATATGATTCCATATCCTTATCTGTCCCCCTTTGAAGATATATGCAATCAAAAGAAACCCTATTCTCCTCGAACCTATCAATCTGTCCCCCCACACCTATCTAACTAAAACAATGTTGAATCAACTAACTGAGCTAATCTTCACTGTATACAGGATTACCCATCTCTAGTAGATGGGCCCTTCCTTAACGGACTTGTGCAGGAGGAATTCAGACCCTACTCTCTCCTTCATTGGCAGGCTTCAGTCCAGCATATTCTGGCGGGGGAGGCGGATATGGTATTTCTTCAAAGGTGTCATCGACTAGGTCATTGACATCAGCATGTACAGCTATTGCTGTGGTCACAGTTTCCATAGTCATCTTCTTAAGGCAAGGAATTATGCAACATAGAATTAAGGCTAATACAATTAGAATGCATAGAATAGCTATTCCAAATTTTGTGAGTGTTCCTTTCCACCCATCCCACCACCCAAACCAGGTGTCCCAGGTATCTTCTACCCCTGAGTTTCGGGCTAGTTCCTCAGACAGTTTAGTGCTCTAGATATGCTTCCATCTGGAGCAGTATTGTTAGCTATATAAGTGCAACAGCTGGTACCTATCATTTTACAGACTCCAACTTTTTCTGCCAGGATCATGTCTAGGGCCATCCTGTTTTGGAAAGGCATAATGGATGTGGAGCCTAGTTGCTCAGCAAATCCCTTTACAGCAGTTCTAGTGAAGTTAGCGAACTTCTGTTGATTATAGTATATGTAGTTTATCCATTTTCCATTTTTGATTATCCCAATCATGGGAATAATTGATTCAAATCCAGCTGCTACCTCATTTCTGGCTTTGAATTCGTTAACGACTCTCTGTGGAATCCCGAGGGCATCTATATAGATATGAGGGTCGAAGGAACCATGTAGTTCTCTCTTTATTCTCTGGGATAGTTGGCCTTGTTGGAGGACCTGATCCCAACTGGGCAGATCAAATATATGAAAGGGCATGAGGGCTTTTACCATAGTGCACTGTCCTTTCCAAGGGATGTGCAATCTGGGCCTAATTTTCATGTCCCCACATAGCCAATACACGTCAGGCAACTGGTAGATTTGACTTACCAGCAAGGAATCATTGTATGGGCTTCGTTCCTGGACGTGGATGTCATAGTTACAGTAGTTAGATGGCAACTTATGAACATGCCTTCTGGGGCTATCTCATACAAAACAAGTGTAGTTCCCAGGGTAGGGGGTGGTCCCGTGACCAGTTGGTTCCTTGCTTCTGTAAGGTGGGTATAAAGGGGATACAGTTTGGGATTCTTGTGAACTACCCGCATGGTTGTCTTTGTACAGTGACAGTGCGCATGTAAATCCCTCCTCATCTTCCCTTGGATCTATCAGGAAGGGTACTGTGCCAAAATGAGGTCAGGCAGTGGTACAGGCTATGCATGTGGAGCAGTTTGCACTAGTGGCAGTGTACTTTACCCATTCAAGCCAAACGTTGGATTCAGAGAATCCTGTCTCTATTGCGAGCTTATCCTCATTAGTCAAATCTAATAGGAATTTGGCTCCTGGTACTGGGTCATCTACAGCTTGTATGTCCGCAATGGGCCTAGAATCAATATTCCTTAACCAAAATTTACCCATTCTGTCATCTTCTCCCAATCTCCCGAGTTTGGTACTTGAGCCAAGTACATATAACCCTTAATTATTCTCTGAGGAGTTATCAATGGTGAGGTACAAAACTATGCATCCCTCCTTGGGGCAGTGGGGGGCAGGGATGGGGCGCATTGATCCTGGAAAACCCCTCTAGCCTTTGAACCGGGCTTTGGTCAGGATCATACAAGCTAATAGGCTGGCTCCCCATTTGTCCCTTCATTGCAGGGCCAGGACCGGTTGATATCCCCAATCACGTTCATCAGTGTGCCACCCAACAAGTGACCAATCCTCACAGTTCGAACGTTCCCCCGTTTCAGCAGTGGTGACACAGATGAATTGTGTACCTAGCCAGATGTCAAACTTCCATAGGGCCTGGACATTCTACTATGAGTCAATAATAAAATTGATATGTTACCCTTGGGGTGGAGACATTATATCAGAAAGTTACTAAACCCTCAAGAGTGACTGCCCCCTGAGTACTAGCCACCCCTGGGACTATGTAAAGGATAAGTATTAGATTGATGAAGGAGGGCAGCCTCCACTGGTCTCTACGTTTGGCTGAAACAGCTGGTGTGTGTCTGACTAAATAGTGCGAGGGGAAGACTCTCATGCCATGGCTTCCTTGTCTCTTGTGCTGCTTTGAGCATTTTACTCTTTAGTGTCCCATTTAACCTCTCAACCTTACCGCTGCTCTGCGGGTGATACGGAGTGTGCAGTGCCAACTCTGTCCTCAAGGCTTTCCATATCTCCTTTGTGAGATTGGCTGTGAATGCTGGCCCATGGTCACTTTCTATGGTCTCTGGGAGCCCATACCTGCACACTATCTCAGAGAGAAGATTCTTGGCTGTGGCTTTTGCTGACTGATTGCTCACTGGGAATGCCTCTGGCCACCCTGAGAATATGTCTTTCACCACCAGAAAATATTCAACCTCCTGAGTGTGGCATCTGTATGTTGTCTATCTGTATGCGCTGAAACGGGTATAGGGGTCTGGGCATTTATTTCCGGGTATCCTCTGCAAATGAAATGTTAAAGGACTTTCTAGTACGGAAACAAAATGGCAAGACCTGCAATCAGGACCAATGAGAGAGAAAGGGGTGTGTGCCAAATACAACCACATGGTCAGCACATGCAGAGTGAAGGAGCATACATGCAGCACCTGCAATCAGGTCCAATGAGAGAAAAGGAGGAATACTCTGTATGCATCTTACTTATATCTGGTTATATACACCTTGTTCCAAATTATTATGCAAATTGGATTTAAGTGTCACAAAGATTTAATTGTTTTGTTTTTCAAATAAACTCATGGATGGTATTGTGTCTCAGGGCTCAATGGATCACTGAAATCAATCTTAACCACGTGTGATTATTAGTTTTCCAGGTGATTCTAATTAAAGGAAAACTACTTAAAAAATAATGTTACACATTATTAAGCAGGCCACAGTCTTCAAGTAACATGGAAGGAAAAAGGATCTCTCTGCTGCCAAAAAGCATCAAATAGTGCAATGTCTTGGTCAAGGGATGAAAACATTAGATATTTCCGGAAAACTTTAGTGTGATCATCGTACTGTTAAGAGATTTGTGGCTGAATCTGAGCACAAATATTTTTGTGCTGATAAAGGCATGAGGAAGGTTTCTGCCAGGCAAGTTCATCGGATTAAGAGAGTAGCTGCTGAAAAGCCATTATAAAACAGCAAACAGATATTTGAAGCTGCTGTGCCTCTGGAGTCCCTTGAGCCTCAAGGTGTAGGATCCTTCAAAGGCTTGCTTTGGTTTATAAACCTACTATTCAGCCACCCCTAAAAAGTGTTCACAAGCAGAAATGGTTGCAGTGGACCCAGACGTACATGAAGACTAATTTTCAAACAGTCTTGTTTACTGATTGTCGAGTAACCCTGGATGGTCCAGATGGATGGAGTAGTGGATGGTTGGTGGATGGCCACCATGTCCCAAAAAGGCTGCGACATCAGCAAGGAGGTGGATGAGTCATGTTTTGGGGCAAAATAATGTGGAAACAGCTGGTAGGGCCCTTTAAGGTTCCTGAAGGTGTGAAAATGACCTCTGCAAAGTTTTTAGAGTTTCTGACTGACAACTTTCTTCCATGGTGTAAAAAGCAGAAACATGCCTTCAGGAGCAAAATCATCTTCATGCATGGCAATGCACCATCTCATGCTGCAAAGAATACCTCTGAGTCATTGGCTGCTATGGGCATAAAAAGAGACAAACTCATGGTGTGGCCACCATCTTCCTCTGACCTCAACCCTACAGAGAACCTTTGGAGTATCATCAAGCAAAAGATTTATGAGGGTGGGAGGTAGTTCACATCAAAACAGCAGCTCTGGGAGGCTATTCTGACTTCATGCAAAGAAATACAAGCAGAAACTCTCCAAAAACTCACAAGTTCAATGGATGCAAGAATTGTGAAGGTGATATCAAAGAAGGGGTCCTATGTTAACATGTAACTTGGCCTGTTAGGATGTTTTGGAGATAAATAGCTTTTTTTGTTCAGTGAATGTGACCTCCTAATGCTGCAAATTCCACAAATGAGCATTTTCAGTTCTTTAAAACATATCAAATGTTTAGAAATTCTACTGTGCCTAATAATTTGGAACAGTGCATTTTGAGTTTTTATTCATTTTGGAGATTATACTATTATCGTTGGGAGGTTTCTTCAATAAAATTCAATGTATACTCTAACGGGTGATGACTTTTATTATACTGACTGTCATTTGCACCGACCATTTAGGAAAATCCAAGAAAAATATAATTTGCATAATAATTTGGAACATGATGTAAATTTCATTTTTTTAAATAATATTTAAATAAAATGCCATGTTTTATAAGACCTGTTTTGCACTGTGTCCTCTTGTTGGTTTTCTGATTTGAGAGTGTTTGTCTCTCTATAAGGGATTTTTGGTTGCTCGTTTTTTGCTGGTACTCATTGACACTGATAACAGCAAGAGCAAGTGCCATTGATATGAGTATTCATCACCTGGCATCTCTGCTATATATAAATACTTATTTTAAATAACATGGGGTCTCTTTAATTTTTAGTAACCAATATAGGCAAAACTGACAAAAGTGGGCTGCAACCCTCACCTGTCAGCTTTATCATGGCTGGTTATTAAGAATAGAGGAGTCCCTTGCCATTTTTTTTATTTATTAAAATAAATAATTTGAAAAAATGTCCCAGGGTCCCTCCCACTTTTGACAACCAGCGAAGCTAATGCAAACAGCACAGCAAAAGGCCATGTTCATTGGTCCCCCAGTCTAAAAATAGCAGGCCGCAGAATCCCGACAAAAGGCACATCTTTTAGTTGCACCAATTCTGGCACTTTGCCTGGCTTTTCCTGCTTGTCCTGGTCCGGTGGCAAGTGGGGTATTATTTATGGGATTGATGTCAGATGTTTTATAGTTGCTGACATTAAGCCGAGGGGTTAGTAATTTAGAGTCATCTGTATGACGCCCCATTACTAACCCCATATTTAGATAACAAGAAAGATATAGCCAGAATAAAATTCTTTAAATTAAATGATGACACAGACTCCTTTATTTGAAATAATATTAAAAAGCACAGTTATACTCACCTTTACACCTAATCAACTGAAGCCAATGTCACCTGTAAAGAAAGAGAGAATAAAACAACCATAATACTCACCTTTATGCTTAATCCACTGATACCCAGGTCCTTTGAAAAAAAGAAAAATAATAAACAACCATATCCCTCACCTATCCAATGTAAATATAATCCATGCTGTCACATGAAGATCCTGAAGATTTGAACAGCTGTCACATCAGTGATTGCTCTCCACATCAGTTGGCTCACCTTGTCCACAGCGTTATCACTCCTGCAGTGTCTAGCATTGAACTGTGGTGAGGAAGTTCACCAAAGTTAAAAGTTAATGAACCTCAGTGACCATAATTACAGCACAGCTCTTTTTGTGATAGCTTTCTCACACAGCAAGGGGTGTCGAAAGTGAAATCACCGTGGTTCATCAGGTTTGAACTCAGGTGAATTTTCTCATGACAGCTCACTGCTAAACACTGCATGAGTGATTACATTCCTTTTTCAATGCATTCTGGCTGGTGAAGACAGCGGTCACTGACGTTACCACTATCCAAATCATCAATGTATTAAGCCACTTTAACAACAGACTGCAAAGCCCTTATCCCTGCTTAGAGACTGTATTCCACCACTCTCCCTGCTTCTGAAACTCTCCCTCCCTAGGCTAAATTCAGAATGTGTCTAATGCAAGCAGTAAAGCATAAAATTAGCCCTTGCAAGGACTTTTACAATGATGGTTCAGCTTCAGCACCAGAGTCAACACTACAGGACTCATTTGTTAAACTGCATACACAGAATCACTCTCCTTTTAATAAGAACTGTCACAGAAATGAGCAATGGCATCAGTGTGTCAAGCCTGGCAGCGGCTGTCCTTTTATATTCCCTAATGATGTTCAAAGACCAGCCAATCACAGTAATACCAATACCAAGATGGCTACAGAATTTAGGTGACTTGCACAGATTCCCCTCATGCTCATTGGCAGTGTAACAGGTGCCAAACATGCGGGTAGGGGATTTGAATTTGAAATCAAGCACCAGCTAATGCTCGCCAAGGGCTGAGCACATACGAGCACCAAGATACTTGAGCTTTATCCTAGTGTCACCAAGCACATTGGCTCATCCCTACTTAACATGCAAAAAACACCTCATACAGTTCCACTAATGATAAGATATAAAAATATTATGTCTCAGAAAACGGCTATAAAGAATAATTTATCAATTATTTTTTTAAAACTCAGACTTGTTAGTTAATAAAATATATAAAAAAAAATTGTGATAGCCATTACTGAACTGACATGAATATTCACGTTTTTGAGACATTCTACCTCACAATGGATACCACAAAAATAAAGCCCAAAACACTAAGGAGGGATTTTCCTTCATCATTTCACCCTCTTTGCTAGGAAATTATTTTCTTGCTACCAGTATATTATATGTCAAAGAGAATGGTATATTTCAACTAAACCTAAAACTTCAACTAAAGGCTTGTGTCACAAAATTAAGCCTTAGTATGGTTACGTAGCTATAATAATGAAAAAAAAAATGTTTTTTTGAAGAAGGATTGTGGGAATAATAAGGCAAAAACTAGAACTTGTAACTTTGTCACACATATTGTCCAACAAACAAACAGTTAATATATAGGATCATTATTAAAATGTATGGGTTATTGAGTAGCCCAGTGTAGAACTATGAGAAGGCTGTTTCCCATGACATATTCTTTTTAACTTCCCATTCTTGTCTGAACACTATTTTTCATTTGAAAAGCCTTTTGATTAGAATTTTTCAATCAGATATTTGGAAGCTAAGCTGAAGCCTTTATCTGTATCGCAAATCCCACATTGCTGATACATTTGACTTTTAAAAATGTATGTTTTAATGTGATAATATGATTAATAGGAACAAATCAGATTGAAAGTTTTATTTTTTCAGCAATATAGGGATAAACTATATTTTCTAAAGGATATAAATATTGCAGAATGAATATACTTTTGCACATGTTTATTATGCTAGAGCTATATATTTCTTACTAAATTAATTTTTATGTGAATATATCATATATTTTATAGGTGGAAGGTCCCATAGGTGTTGGTAAGCTTTACTACCCTTTGTAGGGGTCTGACATATGTAAAAGCTAATGAATACTATTTTGAGACCAAATATAATGTTAATTTCCTTACTCAACTGTTAAAGTCCTTTTTAAGGTTATATTCAGTCAATGTGAGATTGGAAATAATGGGTGGTGTAGCTACAAATCAATGTATGACTAAATTTATTCAGATCCCCAGTAATAATTTCAGACCCTATACCAAACTCCTTTCATTTATTCAAACAGAAAGAAAACCATTATTGTTTACATTTGAAAATGTATTGTAAGAGGTTTAAAAGGAATGCTCCACCCTGACCTCAAACTTTTATATAGTCATGTTGTTCTCTGTATGATGATGCCATCCATACATTTATGCAATCTCTTGAGCCCTTAAAGAAAAATTGCAGTTTTCATTCATAAGCAAATGAGGTTTAAGCTCTCTCTTTCCTAATTTATTCAGTAGTAGGAGAAAGATGGTCAACATACAGTGTAAAGGTACCGTCACATTTAGTGACGCTGCAGCGATCTAGACAATGATCCCGATCGCTGCAACTTCGCTGTGTGGTCGCTGGAGAGCTGTCACACAGACAGCTCTCCAGCGACCATCTATGCGAAGTCCCCTGGTAACCAGGGTAAACATCGGGTTACTAAGTGCAGGGCCGCGCTTAGTAACCCGATGTTTACCCTGGTTACCAGCGTAAACATAAAAAAAAAAAAACACTACATACTTACATTCCAGTGTCTGTCCTCCGGCGCTTTGCTTCTCCACCACTGTGCTCTGCTTTACTGCCAGCCGGCGCTAGTGCAGAGAAGCAGAGCGCCGGAGGACAGACACCGGAATGTAAGTATGTAGTGTTTGTTTTTTTTACGTTTACGCTGGTAACCAGGGTAAACATCGGGTTACTAAGCGTGGCCCTGCGCTTAGTAACCCGATGTTTACCCTGGTTACCAATGAAGACATCGCTGAATCGGTGTCACACACGCCGATTCAGCGATGTCTGCGGGAGATCCAGCGATGAAATGAAGTTCTGGACTTTCTGCTCCGACCAACGATGTCACAGCAGGATCCAGATCGCTGCTGCGTGTCAAACACAATGATATCGCTAGCCAGGACGCTGCAACGTCACGGATCGCTAGCGATATCGTTGTTAAGTTGGCCAGTGTGAAGGTACCTTAAGTCATTAATCACTGTATTCAGAAGAATAAGGAATCCTAATAGATTTGACCCCTACAGAGCCCTGATCTCAACATCACCAAGTCTGTCCAGGTGTGACACTAGTCACTAATCACGGACAAACCGAGAGACTGGGTAATCAAAGGTCTGAGGTCAGAAGTCAGGAGGGTACGTCACAGACAGAGGGATGAGATAAAAGAATAGACAGGTAATAATCCAGGTGTCTAAATACCAAGAAGACAGTGGATTCAACAAAGGGTCAAAGCAAATAGATGGTCAGAATGAGGTCCAAGTTCAGGCAGCAGTAAATCAGAGCATGGAGCATAGACCATAAGGCAAACATTTACCAATGAGCAAGAAGCAACAATTGGCAATAGTCTAGGGCAGATAGCTGGCTAAATAGCCAGGTAATTATCTCAACAGAAGACTCATGGATAAAGCTCAAACAATACCCAAACTCTGATTGAATAGCTAAACTGTCAATCAAGACACCGATAGCTCAGCATGCCCCGTCATCCGATTGAGCAGCTGAGCTGTCCATCAAATACTGACAGCTCAGCATGCCACAGCTTTAGATTGGATGACAGTCAGTAATTCACTGCATCCAGATACAAAGAAATGTGGCATCCTTACATTACGGTAACAGGGAGAGACAGAAGGATTTACTCAAGCCTACATCCACAGAAAGTCTGATGAAAATTCTTCAAAATATTTGGAACGCCTTTCCAGCTGAGTTGCTTAAAAATCTGTCAGTATATATGCCCTAAAGAATTGATGCTATTTTGAATGGTCACATCAAATATTGATTTGATTTAGATTGTATCTTTATTATTTCAAATTCCATTTTGTTAATTGATGGAAATTAACTATTAACACTTCTATTTTTGAAGCATTCTTAATTTGCAACATTTTTCCCCACACCTCCCTACAACTTTTGCACAGAGCTGCTTTTTACCATGTTTGCCTAAATCTTTTACACAGTACTGCATTTTTCCAAACCTACCTATAGCTTTTAGATAGTACTATACATACACAATCCTCATCACCATAAATGGTCGATAGGCATGTTATTGATATGCAAATGATAAAATAATGGAACCAAAATTTTCAAAACTTGAGCTTACATGCCTCACCATGTTGTTAATGAACTTATTAATGGTTGTCTGTGGATTATTCTGCCACACTGAATTCACTTGGGAATGCAAATCAGAAACATACACTGTTGGTAGCTCGATTTGCAATTGCTGAACAATGATCTCCTAGATGTGCATGATGGGACACAAGTCTGGAGCTGATGCAAGCCATGGTTGTATGTTAACTCCATGCATGCTATTAACATTAGCACAAGCAACTCACAGCCTAGTACTGTTGGGTAAAAAAACAGCTGGCAGGGTCGCTTAAGAGTAAAGGTACCTTCACACTAAACGATATCGCTAGCAATCCGTGACGTTGCAGCGTCTTCGCTAGCGATATCGTTTAGTTTGACAGGCAGCAGCGATCAGAATCCTGCTGTGATGTCGTTGGTCGGGGCTAGAGGGCCAGACCTTTCTTTGGTCGCTGGCTCTCCCGCTGACATCGCTGAATCGGCGTGTGTGACACCGATTCAGCGATGTCTTCACTGGTAACCAGGGTAAACATCGGGTTACTAAGCGCAGGGCCGCGCTTAGTAACCCAATGTTTACCCTGGTTACCATCCTAAAAGTGAAAAAAACCAACGCTACATACTTACCTACCGCTGTCTGTCCCCGGCGCTGTGCTTCTCTGCTCTGGCTGTGAGCACAGCGGCCGGAAAGCAGAGCGGTGACGTCACCGCTCTGCTTTCCGGCTGCCCGGCGCTCACAGCCAGAGCAGAGAAGCACAGCGCCGGGGACAGACAGCGGTAGGTAAGTATGTAGTGTTTGTTTTTTTCACTTTTAGGATGGTAACCAGGGAAAACATCGGGTTACTAAGCGCGGCCCTGTGCTTAGTAACCCGATGTTTACCCTGGTTACCGGCATCGTTGGTCGCTGGAGAGCGGTCTGTGTGACAGCTATCCAGTGACCAAACAGCGACGCTGCAGCGATCCGGATCGTTGTCTGGATCGCTGCAGCGTCGTTTAGTGTGAAGGTACCTTAAGGCTAGGTTCACATCGAGTTAGTGCAATCCGTTAAATGGATGCGCTAACGATGACCCCCAAATTGCCTGTATTTTTGCGATTGCAATAATACATACATTAACACATGGTTGCATTGCATCTGCCTGCATTAATAATAGAGTTCTATGCACAGCGAATGCTTCCATTCGCTGTGCGTTCGTCATCACAGTCTCAAAAATGTGGAAGTCCGCGTTCGAAGGTGCATCACAAAATAAGGGACTATCGCTAATGCATGATGATTTTGACATGCATTAGGATCCGTTACACCAATGAAAGTCTATGGACACGTTAACGGATCCATTACATTGCCTTAGTGCCATTTAGAAATGGACCCATTAAACGAATTGCCCTAATGCGATGTGAATCTAACCTAATTGTTACTGATGTCACTAGTTTCACCAAATCAATGTATCATTAAGCTGCTAGCGTACCTGGAATGAATACTGGAGCGTACAGACTATTTTAAAATATGCCACCCTATAAGATAATTCTAGGAGAAGGACTGGTGTGACATTCCTTCATGAAGTCCTCTTCATAGCATTGCTAATGCAGTCTCCAGACTAGGTATTAAATAAAAAATAAAAGTGGGAATTAATGAAGCGCATAGACCTCCATTCTTTCCTCCATGGCTATTTTCCAGGAATTGGTCTCCACCTAGAGATCACATGGTCAATGCCAAGAACAAGTGCATTGCACAGGAGGGTGGATTGCTACAGAGGGAAAAAAATCTATTTAAATCTTCTGCTTAGCGAGTATGAAGGAGCTGAGTGTGACCGGAGCATAAGTGCAAACGGTGGTAAGTGTGTGACTGGTGATTCAGTGAAGAGGCATTTGGAAAACCTTTAACAAAAACCTGTGTGTTTTGATGTGAGTTGCTGAATTGTTTATTGCTGAGTGCTTTTCTACCTGTTCAATTTTTGGGGGCTTTCTTAACCAATTTCTTTTCTCTCTACAGGATTAATCTTTTATTTTAAATCTTGAGGTGTAGCTATATTCACAAGGGGTTAATTTAGGGTGGGGGGTCATAATTAAGGGCTTATAAGGGGCAGCTGGTTGGGGCTCTAGTCCTTTTGGAAGTGCATTGAACAGCAAGGTGGATTGCTGCTGAGGGAAAAAATATTTTTAAATCTTGTGCTTAGCAAGTGTGAACACGCTGAGTGTGACTGGAGCGTAAGTGCGAAGGTGGTAAGTGTGTGACTTATGATTCAGTGACTATGGATTCAGGGAGTTTCAAAGGGAGGAATTACTGAATTGCTATCTGTATTTTATTAATACTTTACATTTATTTTTATTTAACTTTTATTTCTGGTGCAATCCCCATTAGGAAATGTGCTCCACTTTTGATAATGCCATGCAGTGTACATCTTGCCACATGTCTGCAACCCTTAAAAAGCCGGTCGTGGTGCATACAGTACTGCTGTGCAAGATGTGAGCAAGGTGTGCATTTGGAAGCCCAGATACTAGATATAAATGTGCAGCTGGCAACACTGAGATCCATAGACAATGTGGAAAGGAGTCTTCTGCTCACTGAACAGACGCTCAATGGGATAGATGAGGGAGGGGATGCTAGGATGGAGCTGCAGGGCAGTGAAGCAACAAGCTGGGTGACAGTTAGAAAGCAGAGTAGAGGGAAGAGTGGCAGGGAGGCTAGTCCTGATCTGGCACACCCCAATATGTTTGCCAAGTTGGCAGATGAGGGGTGTGCCAGTACAGGGGTTGCACTGCTACAGCAAGGCATGTCCTCTGAAAGCCGGAGGAGCGTCTGCTCCAGTAAGGGGGGAAATAGGAGAGCAGGGCAGGCCAGACAGGTGCTGGTAGTGGGGGACTCAATTATTAGGGGAACAGATAGGGCAATCTGTCACAAAGACAGGGATCGTCGAACAATGTGCTGCCTACCCGGCGCTCGAGTCCGACTCATCGCTGATCGGTTTGACAGATTACTGGGAGCGGTTATGGTGCACATTGGCACAAATGACAAAGATAGAGGTAGGTGGAAGGTCCTCAGGGATGATTTCAGGGAATTAGGCTGTAAGCTTAAAGCAAGGACCTCCAAGGTCCAAGGTCAATTTTCTGAAATACTGCCTGTAACAAGTGTCACGCCAGAGAGGCAATGAGAGATTAAGGAGGTTAATAAGTGGCTCAAGAATTGGTGTAGGAAGGAGGGGTTTGGGTTCCTGGAGAACTTCTCAGTTGGCTACAGGTTCTACTCTAGGGACGCCTGCACCTCAATGGGGAAGGTGCAGCTGTGCTGGGAGAGAAAATGGCTAGATGGTTGAAGGAGTGTTTAAAATAGGGATTGGTGGGAGGGTATTCATTTTATAGGAGGGGAAGATAGTGCAGATAGAGAACTGGGCAAAAATAGTGAAATTGGGGTGGGGTTAAAACAGTTAATAATTTAAGAAAGAATAGAGTTACAGAGCGATATATAAATTGCATGTATACTAATTCCAGAAGCCTCACCAATGGAGGAATTAGAATTAATTTTGTTGGAGCATAATTAAGACATGGCTTTTTGGAAGTGCATTGAGCAGCAAGGTGAATTGCAGCTAAAGGGAAAAAGAAAAAAATAATATTCTTTAAATCTTCAGCTTAGTGAGTGTGAGCGAGCTGAGTGTGACCTGAGCGTAAGTTTGAACGGCGGTAAGTGTGACTTGTGATTCAGTGACTTTGGAGTCAGGGAGTTTCCAAGGGAGGAATTACTGAATTGCTGTCTGTGTTTTATTGATACTTTGCATTTATTTTTTTTGTTTAACGGTTCTGTCTGGTGCAATCCCCATTAGGAAATGTGCTCCACTATTGTTAATGCCATCCAGTGCACATCTTGCCACATGTATGCTATCCTTGAGCAGCCGGTCGAGGGTGCATACTGCTGTGCGAGATGTGAGCACGTTGTGCATTTGGAAGCCCAGATTCTGGATCTAAATGTGCAGCTGGCAACATTGAGATCCATTGACAACATGGAAAGGAGTCTTCTGCTCACTGAGCAGACACTCAATGGGATAGATGAGGCGGGGGATGTTAGGATGGATCTGCAGGACAGTGAAGTAGCAAGCTAGGTGACAGTTAGAAGGCCGGGTAGAGGGAAAAGTGCCATGGAGGCTAGTCCTGATCTGGCACACCCCAATAAGTTTGCTAAGTTGGCAAATGAGGGGGGTGCAAGTACAGGGGCAGCACTGCTGCAGCCAGGCATGACCTCTGAAAGCCGGAGGAGTGACTGCTCCGGTAAGGAGGGAAATAGGAGAGCAGGGCAGGCCAGACAGGTGCTGGTAGTGGGGGACTCAATTATTAGGGGAACAGATAGGGCAATCTGTCACAAAGACAGGGATTGTCGAACGGTGTGCTGTCTACCTGGCGCTCGAGTCCGACACATCGCTGATTGGGTGGGCAGATTACTGGGAGGGGCTGGTGAGGACCCAGCAGTCATGGTGCACATTGGCACAAATGACAAAGTTAGAGGTAGGTGGAAGGTCCTTAAAGATGATTTCAGGGAATTAGGCTGCAAGCTGAAAGCAAGGAACTCCAACGTGGTATTTTCCAAAATACTACCTGTACCACGTGCCATGCCAGAAAGGCAATGGGAGATTAGGGAGATTAATAAGTGGCTCAAGAATTGGTGTAGGAAGGAGGGGTTTGGGTTCCTGCAGAACCGGGCTGACTTCTCAGTTGGCTACAGGCTCTACGCTAGGGACGGGCTGCACCTCAATGGGGAGGGTGCAGCTATGTTGGGGAGAAAATGGCTAGAAGGTTGGAGGAGTGTTTAAACTAGGGATGGGGGGGAGGGAATTAATTTTATAGGAGGGGAAGTGCAGATAGAGACCTGGGCACAAATAAGGAAGATGGGGTGGCGGTGGCATGGTGGGAGGGGTTAGAACAGTTAACAATTTAAGAAAGAATAGAGGTACAGAGAGGAACATCAAGTGCATGTATGCTAATGCCGGAAGCCTTACCAACAAAATGGACGAATTAGAATTAATGTTGTTGGAGCATAATTATGGCATGGTGGGGATAACTGAAACGTGGCTGGATGAGAGCCATGACTGGGCTATTAACTTGCAGGGTTGTAGTCTGTTCAGAAATGACCGAATCGATAGGCGAGGGTGAGGGGTGTGTCTATATGTAAAATCATCCTTAAAACCCATCCGGCATGATAATATAGGTGAATCTAATGAAAATGTAGAGTTTTTGTGGGTGGAGATAAGGGGAGGAGGAAAAAATAATAAATTGCTGATAGGGGTTTGTTATAAATCTCCAAAAATAATGGAAGCAATGAAGAATATCCTCGTAAAGCAAATAGATGAAGCTGAGACTCAAGGGGAAGTCATTATTATGGGGGACTTCAACTACCCTGAAATAGATTGGGGAACAGAAACCTGCAGTTCCAGCAAAGGTAATCGGTTTTTGACAACTATGAGAGACAATTACCTTTCACAACTGGTTCAGGACCCAACAAGAAGGGGGGCACTGCTAGACCTAATATTAACCAACAGGCCAGACCGCATATCAAATATAAGGGTTGGGGGTCACTTGGGGAATAGTGATCACAAAATAATAAGTTTTCATGTATCCTTTAATGAGATGTATAGTAGAGGGGTTACAAGGACACTAAACTTCAGGAGGGCAAATTTCCAACGGATGAGAGAGGATCTTGGTGCAATTAAATGGGACGATATCCTGAGACATAAAAATGCACAAAGAAAATGGGAGACATTTATCAGCATCCTGGATAGGACCTGTGCACAGTATATACCGTATGGGAATAAACATACTAGAAATAGGAGGAAACCAATATGGCTAAATAGAGCTGTAAGGGGCGCAATAAGTGACAAAAAGAAAGCATTTAGAGAATTAAAGGAAGTAGGTAGTGATGAGGCATTAAATAAATACAGAACATTAAATAAATTCTATAAAAAGCAAATCAAGGCAGCAAAGATTGAGACAGAGAGACTCATTGCCAGAGAGAGTAAAAATAATCCCAAAATATTCTTTAACTACGTAAATAGTAAGAAACTAAAAAATGATAGTGTTGGCCCCCTTAAAAATAGTCTGGGTGAAATGGTGGATGAGGATGAGGAAAAAGCCAATATGCTAAATGACTTTTTTTCATGAGTATTTACACAATAAAATCCCATGGCAGACAAAATGACGAGTGATAAAAATTCCCCATTAAATGTCACCTGCTTAACCCAGCAGGAAGTACGTCGGTGTCTAAAAATCACTAAAATTGACAAATCTCCGGGCCCGGATGGGATACACCCCGAGTACTGCAGGAATTAAGTACAGTCATTGATAGACCATTATTTTTAATCTTTAAAGACTCATAATAACAGGGTCTGTACCACAGGACTGGCGTATAGCAAATGTGGTGCCAATATTCAAAAAGGGGACAAAAACTGAACTCGGTAATTATAGGCCAGTAAGCTTAACCTCTACTGTGGGTAAAATACTGGAGGGCATTCTAAGGGATGCTATACTGGAGTATCTGAAGAGGAATAACCTCATGACCCAGTATCAGCACGGGTTTACTAGGGACCGTTCATGTCAGACTAATCTGATCAGCTTCTATGAAGAGGTAAGTTCTTTTCAAAACCTTTTTGCTACGGTACCACACAAATTGTTGATACATAAAATTAGAACAATGGGGATAGGGGGAAAATATGTGTAAGTGGGTTAAGAGCTGGCTCAGGGATAGGAAACAAAGGGTGGATATCAATGAAGCACACTCGGACAGGGTCACAGTTAGCAGTGGGGTACCACAGGGGTCAGTATTGGGCCCTCTTCTTTTTAACATATTTATTAATGACCTTGTAGGGGGCATTCAGAGTAGAATTTCAATATTTGCAGATGACACTAAACTTTTCAAGGTAATCAATACAGTGGAGGACAATTTTACATTACAGGAGGATTTAGGTAAACTAGAAGCTTGGGCTGATAAATGGCAAATGAGCTTTAATGGGGATAATTGTAAGGTCATGCAGTTGGGTAGAGCAAATAAGAAGTATAATTAGGTGCTTAATTATAAAACATTGGACAAAACTGTCAATGAAAAAGACTTGGGTGTATGGGTGGAAGACTGTTATGGACTGGCGGAACGCACCAAGTATAAGATGATATGGAACTAGGTGCGTTCGCAGTCCGGAGTCCACCGTGCAGGCAAAAACCCTGCTGCTAGTACAGACGGACTATATGGCGGTACTATAAGAATACACACATGGGTTAACTTCACCCTGTGTGAAGGAAGCGACCCTGTTGCGTCACAGGACCGCGGTACCGCACATAGAGCGCAAGCAAGGAGTCTCTAATCTCAAACCCCAGACTGGAGATTTGAGTTCAGAAAACCTCATGCACTCGACACCGCAACTGGGGTGTCAGAGAAACGTAAATAATAATATATAAAGGCACGAGAGTGCGTGCGGTGCCGCACTGACGGACGCCACTAACCACCCAGGCTTGGGTCAGGAAAGCGCAGAGAAAGCGCATGGCGCCGTACTGGTGGACACAGCAACTGGACGCTGTAATGTGTGTTACATGCTGATGGCTAGTCGGGCGCTAGATAGCTACCTCCATTCACAAACAGACAACAACACTAGGAATGGGATATTTAGGAGCTTTCATCCTTCGACATACATCCATCTACACACACACATAATATCAGGACAATACTAGCGCATGGCCGTGCGGTCATGGGCAGCTTATATAGTTGCAGCACAGGAAGCTACTACCAAAGTTTTGCCCTTTCAGGACCTTCCTGGAGGACCAATGGGATGTGCTGCAGTACCTGAGCATGTGACCTGTTGTGAATTCTGTGGCCAAGCTCCCTCCTGTGGTCGAGAGTGGTACTTCGGCTGGTTCTGACTATGAGCTTCCTTTGGTGGATGAGAGTGGTACTGCGGCTTCTGAGTTTCCTTCCTCAGGTGATGAGGTTAAGTCGTTAGGTGCTGCTTTATTTAACTCCACCTGGGGCTTTGATCCTGGCCTCCAGTCAATGTTCTAGTATTGGTCTTGCTTCCTCCTGGATCGTTCCTGTGGCCTGTCTATCCTGCATAAGCTAAGTTTTGCTTGTGTTATTTTTGTTTGCTATTTTTTCTGTCCAGCTTGCTATATTGGTTTTTCTTGCTTGCTGGAAGCTCTGAGACGCAGAGGGAGCACCTCCGTACCGTTAGTCGGTGCGGAGGGTCTTTTTGCCCCTCTGCGTGGTTGTTTGTAGGTTTTTGTGTTGACCGCAAAGCTATCTTTCCTATCCTCGGTCTATTCAGTAAGTCGGGCCTCACTTTGCTAAATCTATTTCATCTCTGTGTTTGTATTTTCATCTTACTCACAGTCATTATATGTGGGGGGCTGCCTTTTCCTTTGGGGAATTTCTCTGAGGCAAGGTAGGCTTATTTTTCTATCTTCAGGGCTAGTCAGTTTCTCAGGTTGTGCCGAGTTGCATAGGGAGCGTTAGGCGCAATCCACGGCTACCTCTAGTATGGTGTGTTAGGATTAGGGATTAGGCGGTCAGCAGAGTTCCCACGTCTCAGAGCTCGTCCTTTGTTTTTGGTAATTGTCAGGTCACTTTGTGTGCTCTGAACTTCAATGTCCATTGTGGTTCTGAATTACCTGTTCACAACAGTACTGGAGGCCCAAAGTACTAATGCTTCTCAATAGAGGGAAAAGAGAAGTTCTGAGACCATTTTTTTTTCTTTGCACTGTGTTCTGTCTTTCTTTTCCCCTTTACATCAGGGTGGTTCAGAACACAGGTGTGGACATGGACATTCAAGGTCTGTTCTCTTTGATGGATAATCTCGCTATAAATGTACAGAATATTCAAGATTTAGTGGTTCAGAATCCTATGGTAGAGCCTAAAATTCCTATTCCTGAGTTATTTTTTGGAGATAGAACTAAGTTTTTGAATTTTAAAAATAATTGTAAACTATTTCTAGCTTTGAAACCCCGCTCCTCTGGTGACCCAGTTCAACAAGTTAAGATCATTATTTCTTTATTACGTGGCGACCCTCAAGACTGGGCATTTTCCCTTGCGCCAGGAGATCCTGCATTATGTAATATTGATGCGTTTTTTCTGGCGCTCGGATTGCTGTACGACGAACCTAATTCAGTGGATCAGGCAGAGAAAAATTTGCTGGCTCTGTGTCAGGGTCAGGATGAGATAGAGATTTATTGTCAGAAGTTTAGAAAGTGGTCCGTGCTCACTCAATGGAATGAATGTGTGCTGGCAGCTATTTTCAGAAAGGGTCTCTCCGAAGCCCTTAAGGATGTCATGGTGGGATTTCCTATGCCTGCTGGTCTGAATGAGTCTATGTCTTTGGCCATTCAGATCGGTCGACGCTTGCGCGAGCGTAAATCTGTGCACCATTTGGCGGTATTATCTGAGCATGAACCTGAGCCTATGCAGTGCGATAGGACTTTGATCAGAGCTGAAAGGCAGGAACACAGACGTCAGAATGGGCTGTGTTTCTACTGTGGTGATTCCACTCATGCTATCTCCGATTGTCCTAAGCGCACTAAGCGGTTCGCTAGGTCTGCCACCATTGGTACGGTACAGTCGAAATTTCTTTTGTCCGTTACTTTGATCTGCTCTTTGTCTTCCTATTCTGTCATGGCATTTGTGGATTCAGGCGCTGCCCTGAATTTGATGGACTTGGAGTTTGCGAGGCGCTGTGGGTTTTTCTTGGAGCCCTTGCAGTGTCCTATTCCATTGAGAGGAATTGATGCTACGCCTTTGGCCAAGAATAAGCCTCAGTATTGGAACCAGCTGACCATGTGCATGGCTCCTGCGCACCAGGAGGATATTCGCTTTCTGGTGTTGCATAATCTGCATGATGTGGTCGTGTTGGGGTTGCCATGGCTACAAGTCCATAACCCAGTATTAGTTTGGAAATCAATGTCTGTGTCCAGCTGGAGTTGTCAGTGGGTACATGGTGATGTTCCATTTCTGTCTATCTCATCATCCACCCCTTCTGAGGTCCCAGAGTTCTTGTCTGATTACCGGGATGTATTCGATGAGCCCAAGTCCAATGCCCTACCTCCGCATAGGGATTGTGATTGTGCTATCGATTTGATTCCTGGTAGTAAGTTTCCTAAGGGTCGACTGTTTAATTTATCTGTACCTGAGCACGCCGCTATGCGGAGTTACGTGAAGGAGTCTTTGGATAAGGGTCATATTCGCCCGTCATCGTCGCCATTGGGAGCGGGGTTCTTTTTTGTGGCCAAGAAGGATGGTTCGCTGAGACCTTGTATTGATTACAGCCTTCTAAATAAAATCACGGTCAAATTTCAGTACCCCTTGCCGCTGCTGTCTGATTTGTTTGCTCGGATTAAGGGGGCTAGTTGGTTCACCAAGATAGATCTTCGTGGTGCGTATAATCTTGGGCGTATTAAACAGGGTGATGAATGGAAAACAGCATTTAATACGCCCGAAGGCCATTTTGAGTACCTGGTTATGCCATTCGGACTTTCTAATGCTCCATCAGTGTTTCAGTCCTTTATGCATGACATCTTCCGAGAGTACCTGGATAAATTCCTGATTGTATACTTGGATGATATTTTGGTCTTCTCGGATGATTGGGAGTCTCATGTGAAGCAGGTCAGAATAGTGTTCCAGGTCCTGCGTGCTAATTCTTTGTTTGTGAAGGGGTCAAAGTGTCTCTTTGGTGTTCAGAAGATTTCATTTTTGCGGTTCATTTTTTCTCCTTCTACTATCGAGATGGACCCTGTTAAAGTTCAGGCCATTTATGATTGGACTCAGCCAACATCTCTGAAGAGTCTGCAGAAGTTCCTGGGCCTTGCTAATTTTTATCGTCGCTTCATCGCTAATTTTTCTAGCATTGCTAAACCGTTGACTGATTTAACCAAGAAGGGTGCTGATGTGGTCAATTGGTCTTCTGCTGCTGTGGAAGGTTTTCAGGAGTTGAAGCGTCGTTTTTCTTCTGCCCCTGTGTTGTGCCAGCCAGATGTTTCGCTTCCGTTCCAGGTCGAGGTTGATGCTTCCGAAATTGGAGCAGGGGCTGCTTTATCGCAGAGAAGTTCTGATTGCTCGGTGATGAAACCATGTGCCTTCTTTTCCAGGAAATTTTCGCCTGCTGAGCGAAATTATGATGTTGGCAATCGAGAGTTGCTAGCCATGAAGTGGGCATTCGAGGAGTGGCGTCATTGGCTTGAAGGAGCTAAGCATCGCGTGGTGGTCTTGACTGATCACAAAAACTTGACTTATCTCGAGTCTGCCAAACGGTTGAATCCTAGACAGGCTCGTTGGTCGCTGTTTTTCTCCCATTTTGACTTTGTGGTTTCGTACCTTCCGGGCTCTAAAAATGTGAAGGCGGATGCCCTGTCTAGGAGTTTTGTGCCCGATTCTCCGGGTTTGTCTGAGCCGGCGGGTATTCTCAAAGAGGGGGTAATTTTGTCTGCCATCTCCCCTGATTTGCGGCGGGTGCTGCAAAAATTTCATGCTAATAGACCTGACCGTTGCCCACCGGAGAAACTGTTTGTCCCTGATAGGTGGACGAATAAAGTTATCTCTGAGGTTCATTGTTCGGTGTTGGATGGTCATCCTGGAATCTTTGGTACTAGAGATTTGGTGGCTAGATCCTTTTGGTGGCCGTCTCTGTCGTGGGATGTGCGTTCTTTTGTGCAGTCCTGTGGGATTTGTGCTCGGGCTAAGCCCTGTTGTTCTCGTGCCAGTGGGTTGCTTTTGCCCTTGCCGGTCCCGAAGAGGCCTTGGACACATATCTCTATGGATTTTATTTCAGATCTCCCCGTCTCTCAAAGAATGTCGGTCATTTGGGTGGTTTGTGATCGCTTCTCTAAGATGGTCCATTTGGTGCCCTTGTCTAAATTGCCTTCCTCCTCTGATTTGGTGCCGTTGTTTTTCCAGCATGTGGTTCGTTTACATGGCATTCCAGAGATCATCGTTTCTGACAGAGGTTCCCAGTTTGTTTCGAGGTTTTGGCGAGCCTTTTGTGCTAGGATGGGCATTGATTTGTCTTTTTCCTCGGCTTTCCATCCTCAGACAAATGGCCAGACTGAACGAACCAATCAGGCCTTGGAAACATATCTGAGATGTTTTGTTTCTGCTGATCAGGATGATTGGGTGTCCTTTTTGCCTTTGGCTGAGTTCGCCCTTAATAATCGGGCCAGCTCGGCTACTTTGATTTCGCCGTTTTTCTGCAATTCTGGGTTCCACCCTCGTTTCTCTTCAGGGCAGGTTGAGTCTTCGGACTGTCCTGGTGTGGATACTGTGGTGGATAGGTTGCAGCAGATTTGGACTCATGTGGTGGACAATCTGACTTTGTCCCAGGAGAAGGCTCAACGTTTTGCTAACCGCAGGCGCTGTGTGGGTCCCCGACTTCGTGTTGGGGATTTGATTTGGTTGTCATCTCGTTATATTCCTATGAAGGTTTCCTCTCCTAAATTTAAGCCTTGTTTCATTGGTCCATATAGGATTTCTGAGGTTCTTAATCCTGTGTCTTTTCGTTTGACTCTTCCAGCTTCTTTTTCCATCCATAACGTGTTCCATAGGTCATTGTTGCGGAGATACGTGGCACCTGTGGTTCCATCTGTTGATCCTCCTGCTCCGGTTTTGGTTGAAGGGGAATTGGAGTATATAGTGGAGAAGATTTTGGATTCTCGTGTTTCGAGACGGAAACTCCAGTATCTGGTTAAGTGGAAAGGTTATGGTCAGGAAGATAATTCCTGGGTCTTTGCCTCTGATGTCCATGCTGCCGATCTGGTTCGTGCCTTTCATGTGGCTCATCCTGGTCGGCCTGGGGGCTCTGGTGAGGGTTCGGTGACCCCTCCTCAAGGGGGGGGTACTGTTGTGAATTCTGTGGCCAAGCTCCCTCCTGTGGTCGAGAGTGGTACTTCGGCTGGTTCTGTCTATGAGCTTCCTTTGGTGGATGAGAGTGGTACTGCGGCTTCTGAGTTTCCTTCCTCAGGTGATGAGGTTAAGTCGTTAGGTGCTGCTTTATTTAACTCCACCTGGGGCTTTGATCCTGGCCTCCAGTCAATGTTCTAGTATTGGTCTTGCTTCCTCCTGGATCGTTCCTGTGGCCTGTCTATCCTGCATAAGCTAAGTTTTGCTTGTGTTATTTTTGTTTGCTATTTTTTCTGTCCAGCTTGCTATATTGGTTTTTCTTGCTTGCTGGAAGCTCTGAGACGCAGAGGGAGCACCTCCGTACCGTTAGTCGGTGCGGAGGGTCTTTTTGCCCCTCTGCGTGGTTGTTTGTAGGTTTTTGTGTTGACCGCAAAGCTATCTTTCCTATCCTCGGTCTATTCAGTAAGTTGGGCCTCACTTTGTTAAATCTATTTCATCTCTGTGTTTGTATTTTCATCTTACTCACAGTCATTATATGTGGGGGGCTGCCTTTTCCTTTGGGGAATTTCTCTGAGGCAAGGTAGGCTTATTTTTCTATTTTCAGGGCTAGTTAGTTTCTCAGGCTGTGCCGAGTTGTATAGGGAGCGTTAGGCGCAATCCACGGCTACCTCTAGTGTGGTGTGTTAGGATTAGGGATTGCGGTCAGCAGAGTTCCCACGTCTCAGAGCTCGTCCTTTGTTTTTGGTAATTGTCAGGTCACTTTGTGTGCTCTGAACTTCAATGTCCATTGTGGTTCTGAATTACCTGTTCACAACAGTGACCCTCGATCTCCAATGGGAGACCTTGCCCTGGGCATGCTCAGTTAGTGTAAATAAGGACATAGTCCCAGAGAAGCCTGCTCGCCGCAGATCAGTGCAGGGTACAACAGGAGGGCCAGAAAAGGCAGTAGTAACCTTTTGCACAGAATCAGTCCCAGCGAGACGCTGGGAGCGACGCCTCTGCTGAGCAGACCCCACTGCGGCCGATGCAGAATGGGACACCGCAGCAGACACGGATCGAGATTCCCCCTGTGCAGCAGAGGAAACTCGACTCCTAACAGAAGACAAATTCACATTTAGTGGCCAGTGTCAAGCAGCTGCGACAAATAAAATAATGGGATGCATTAAAAGAGGCATAGTGTTAGGGCTAGTGGAACGCACCAAATAATTAGAGAAAAGGAATAAGGTGCGTTCGCAGCCCGGGGTCCACTGTGCAGAGATGAAACCTGCTGCTAAGCAATGACGGACTATATTGTGGTACAATGAGGATACAAAGGGGTTAGCTTCACCCTTTTTGAAAGAAGCAAACACTGTTGCATCACAGGGCCGCAGTACCGCAGGTAACAGAAATAATAACTAAATAGCACGAGAGTGCATGCGATGCCGCACTGTCGGACACCACTAACCACCCAGACTTGGGTTTGGAAAGTGCAGTGAGAGCGTATGGTGCAGTACTGGCTGTCACAGCAATAGACACTGTTTGTGTAGCGGTGTTGGTTACAAGTCGGGCACTAGATTACAATCATCCTTCTTACGCATGCATTCAAACACAAGGGAAGGGATGATTAAAGGGCGACTTTCACTCACAACCCACACACATAAACAAGAGTATACTAGCGCATGGCCGTGCGGCCATGCAAACCTTTTATAGCTGCAGCAAGTTCAGGACCTTCGTAGAGGAACAATGAGAACTGCTACAGTAACTGAGCAGCTTCAGGACCTTCCTGAAGGACCAATAGGAGCTGCTGCAGAACCTGAGCATGTGACCCCAGACCTCCACTGGGAGGTCTTCCTTTGGGCATGCTCAGAAGGGGAAAAGCAGGACTTTGTCCCAGAGACGTCTGCTCGCCGATGATAAGTACAGGCTACAATGGCAGAGCCTGGAAATGCAGCAGTAACCCTTTGCACAGAATCAGACTGAGCGAGACGCTGGGACCAACGTCTCCGCTTAGCAGGCTCCATTACAGCTGATGCAGAATGAGAGACTGCAGCAGACATGGTTCGAGATTCCCTCTGTGCAGAGGCAGGAACTCGACTCCTAACACATAGATGCTCATGAGGAGAACATAATTTTACCTATACAAGTCACTAGTGTGACCACACTTAGAATACTTTGTACAGTTCTGGTCTCAGGTGTACAAGAAAGACGTAGCTGAACTAGAGTGGGTGCAGAGAAGAGCGACAAAGGTTATTAGAGGACTGGGGGGTCTGTAATACCAAGATAGGTTATTACGCTTGGGGTTGTTTAGTTTGGAAAAATGAAGGCTAAGTGGTGATGTTATTTTAACCCCTTTACCCCCAAGGGTGGTTTGCACGTTAATGACCGGGCCAATTTTTACAATTCTGACCACTGTCCCTTTATGAGGTTATAACTCTGGAATGCTTCAACGGATCTTGGCGATTCTGAGACTGTTTTCTTGTAACATATTGTACTTCATGATAGTGGTAAAATTTCTTTGATATAACTTGCGTTTATTTGTGAAAAAAACGGAAATTTGGCGAAAATTTTGAAAATTTCGCAATTTTCCAACTTTGAATTTTTATTCTGTTAAACCAGAGAGATAAGTGACACAATATAGTTAATAAAAAACATTACCCACATGTCTACTTTACATCAGCACAAATTTATAAACAAATTTTTTTTTTTCTAGGAAGTTACAAGGGTTAAAATTTGACCAGCAATTTCTCATTTTTACAACAAAATTTACACAACCATTTTTTTTAGGGACCACCTCACATTTGAAGTCATTTTGAGGGGTCTATATGGCAGAAAATACCCAAAAGTGACACCATTCTAAAAACTGCACCCCTCAAGCTGCTCAAAACCACATTCAAGAAGTTTATTAACCCTTCAGGTGTTTCACAGCAGCAGAAGCAACATGGAAGGAAAAAATTAACATTTTACTTTTTAGTCACAAAAATGTTCTTTCAGCAATAATTTTTTTTAATTTCCCAAGGGTAAAAAGAGAAAATGGACCTCAAGAGTTGTTGTCCAATTTGTCCTGAATACGCTGATACCCCACATGTGAGGGGGAACCACTTTTTGGGCGCATGGCAGGGCTTAGAAGGAAAGGAGAGCCGTTTGACATTTTCAAGCTAAAATTTGCTGGAATTGAGATCGGACGCCATGTCGCGTTTGGAGAGCCCCTGATGTGCCTAAACAGTGGAAATCCCCCACAAGTGACCCCATTTTGGAAACTAGACCCCCTAAGGAACTTATCTAGGTGTGTGGTGAGCACTTTTATCCCCCAAGTGCTTCACGAAAGTTTATAACGCCCGGGCGTGAAAATAAAAAAATCCTATTTTTACCACAAACATGATGGTTTAGTCCCCAATTTTTTATTTTCTCAAAGGTAAAAGGAGAAATTGGACCCCAAAAGTTGTTGTGCAATTTGTCCTGAGTACGCTGATACCCAATATGTGGGGGGAACCACTGTTTGGGCGCATGGCAGGGCTCAGAAGGAAAGGAGCGCCGTTTGACATTTTCAAGCTAAAATTGGCTGGAATTGAGATCGGACGCCATGTCGCGTTTGGACAGCCCCTGATGTGCCTAAACAGTGGAAACCCCCCACAAGTGACCCCATTTTGGAAACTAGACCCCCTAAGGAACTTATCTAGGTGTGTGGTGAGCACTTTTATCCCCCAAGTGCTTCACAAAAGTTTATAACGCCCGGGTGTGAGAATAAAAAATCCTATTTTTTCCACAAACATGATGGTTTAGTCCCTAATTTTTTATTTTCTCAAAAGTAAAAGGAGAAATTGGACCCCAAGAGTTGTTGTCCAATTTGTCCTGAGTACGTTGATACCCAATATGTGGGGAGGAACCACTGTTTGGGCGCATGGCAGGGCTCAGAAGGAAAGGAGCGCCGTTTGACATTTTCAAGCTAAAATTGGCTGGAATTGAGATCGGACGCCATGTCGCGTTTGGACAGCCCCTGATGTGCCTAAACAGTGGAAACCCCCCACAAATGACCCCATTTTGGAAACTAGACCCCCTAAGGAACTTATCTAGGTGTGTGGTGAGCACTTTTATCCCCCAAGTGCTTCACGAAAGTTTATAACGCCCGGGCGTGAAAATAAAAAATCCTATTTTTTCCACAAACATGATGGTTTAGTCCCCAATTTTTTATTTTCTCAAAGGTAAAAGGAGAAATTGGACCCCAAAAGTTGTTGTCCAATTTGTCCTGAGTACGCTGATACCCCATATGTGGGGGGGAACCACTGTTTGGACGCATGGCAGGGCTCAGAAGGAAAGGAGCGCCGTTTGACATTTTCAAGCTAAAATTGGCTGGAATTGAGATCAGACGCCATGTCGCGTTTGGACAGCCCCTGATGTGCCTAAACAGTGGAAACCCCCCACAATTGACCCCATTTTGGAAACTAGACCCCCTAAGGAACTTATCTAGGTGTGTGGTGAGCACTTTTATCCCCCAAGTGCTTCACGAAAGTTTATAACGCCAGGGTGTGAAAATAAAAAATCCTATTTTTTCCACAAACATGATGGTTTAGTCCCCAATTTTTTATTTTCTCAAAGGTAAAAGGAGAAATTGGACCTCAAAAGTTGTTGTCCAATTTGTCCTGAGTATGCTGATACCCCATATGTGGGGGGGGAACCACTGTTTGGGCGCATGGCAGGGCTCAGAAGGAAAGGAGCGCCGTTTGACATTTTCAAGCTAAAATTGGCTGGAATTGAGATGAGACGCCATGTCGCGTTTGGACAGCCCCTGATGTGCCTAAACAGTGGAAACCCCCCACAAGTGACCCCATTTTGGAAACTAGAACCCCTAAGGAACTTATCTAGGTGTGTGGTGAGCACTTTTATCCCCCAAGTGCTTCACTAAAGTCTATGATGCCCGGTGTGAGAATAAAAAATTCTATTTTTTCCCCCACAAAAATGATCTTTCAGCCCCCAATTTTTTATTTTCCCAAGGGTAACAGGAGAAATTGGACCCCAAAAGTTGTTGTCGAATTTGTCCTGAGTACGCTGGTACCCCATATGTGGGAGAAAACTACTGTTTGGGCACACTTCGGGGCTCGGAAGGGAAGTAGTGACGTTTTGGAATGCAGACTTTGATGGAATTGTCTACCGGCATCATGTGCCATTTGGTGAGCCCCTGATGTGCCTAAACAGTAGAAACTCCCCACAATTGACCCCATTTTGGAAACTTGACCCCCTAAGGAACTTATCTAGGTGTGTCGTGAGAATTTTGAACCTCCAAGTGCTTCACTAAAGTCTATGATGCCCGGCGTGAGAATAAAAAATTCTATTTTTTCCCCCACAAAAATGATCTTTCAGCCCCCAATTTTTTATTTTCCCAAGGGTAACAGGAGAAATTGGACCCCAAAAGTTGTTGTTGAATTTGTCCTGAGTACGCTGGTACCCCATATGTGGGAGAAAACTACTGTTTGGGCACACTTCGGGGCTCGGAAGGGAAGTAGTGACGTTTTGGAATGCAGACTTTGATGGAATTGTCTGCCGGCATCATGTGCCATTTGGTGAGCCCCTGATGTGCCTAAACAGTGGAAACTCCCCACAAGTGACCCCATTTTGGAAACTAGACCCCCTAAGGAACTTATCTAGGTGTGTCGTGAGAATTGTGAACCTCCAAGTGCTTCACTAAAGTCTATGATGCCCGGCATGAAAATAAAAAATTCTATTTTTCCCCCCACAAAAATGATCTTTCAGCCCCAATTTTTTATTTTCCCAAGGGTAAGAGGAGAAATTGGACCCCAAAAGTTGTTGTCCAATTTGTTCTGAGTACGCTGGTACCCCATATGTGGAAAAAAACAGTTTGGGCACTTCGGGACTCAGAAGGGAAGCAGTGACGATTTGGAATGCAGACTTTGATGGACTAGTTCTGAGGGCGTCATGTTCCGTTTGCAGAGCCCCTGATGTGCCTAAACAGTAAAAAAAAACCACAAGTGACATCATTTTGGAACCTAGACCCCCAAGGAACTTACTTAGATGTGCCCCCTCTTTGGAACTAATCTACTGGTTCCTGTTAAGTAAATTAGTAGTGCATGGAGGTGTGGTACAATTTGAAGCAGTCCTTCATACACAGGCCAGGTTTGTCGGGGCAGGTGTCGCATTGATAGATGGTGTCCTTGCGTACTCCTCTTTTGTAGCACACTCGGCACCTTTTTTGCGGCTTACTTTTTCTATCAGTTGGCGGGACCACCCCCGGAAAATGCTGACCTGGTATGATACGAGCACCCTCAGTTCCGGAAGTACTGGGGCCCGCTCCTTCCCTCGTGCCAAATATCAGGGCCTTAACCACTACCTCCTGGAACTGAAGGTACAACGTATCAGTGTGTCGTGCACATCATGACAGCAGGAAAGCGTTGAGCATTGCCATTTGTAAGATGTACACAGACAGCTTTTTGTACCACACCTTGGCCTTCCTCAAAGCACTGTACGGTTGGAGGACTTGATCGGAGAGATCAACGCCCCTCATGTTTTTGTTGTACCCCAGTACACAGTCCGGTTTGCAGACCTGTGTTGAGGTACCCCGTACACTGCTGAGGGCACTGCCATCACCGTGTATGGTGGTCAAGAGAAGGACATCCCTCTTGTCCTTGTACTTGACCACCAGCAGGTGGTCGCTACATTGGGATTTGCTCTCACCTTTTCTGAGCATCTGCCCAAGTAGCGTCTTCAGGAGGCCTCTCTGATTTTTGCGGACAGTACCGCAGGCTGCGGTACCTCGCGCAGAGAGGGATTTGTAGAGTGGGATGCTGGAATAAAAGTTATCGGTGTAGAGGTGATAACCTTTATCCAGCAGTGGGTGCACCAAATCCCACACAATTTTCCCACTCACTCCCAGGATGGAAGGACACTCAGGCGGTTCAATCCTGCTGTCCTTCCCTTCGTACACTCTAAAGCTGTAGGTGTACCCTGAGGTACTCTCACACAGCTTGTAGAGTTTGATTCCGTACCTGGCCCTTTTGCTGGGCAGGTATTGACGGAATCTGAGCCGCCCCTTAAAATGAACCAAGGACTCATCCACACAGATGTCCCTTTTGGGCACGTACACTTCAGCAAACTTTTTGCTGAAGTGTTCGATGACCGGCCGAACTTTGTACAGACGGTCAAAATTGGGGTAATCTCGTGCGGGACACCGTGCATTATCGTTGTAATGCAAAAACTTATGGATGGCCTCAAAACGCGTCCGAACCATGACCATTCGGAACACTGGAGTGTTATATAAAATATCTACACTCCAATATTGCCGAATTTCTGGCTTCTTCACGATCCCCATATGGAGGACCAGGCCCCAAAACTGCATCATTTCAACTACGTCTACAGGAGACCAGTTAGAAAATGATGAACGGGGGTTTTGCTCCAAAAATTGCCGAGAATACAAATTAGTTTGCTCCACCATGAGGATAACAAACGCCTCAGAGAAAAAGACTTTGAAAAAGTCTATTTCTGTGAGGCTGGTGGTGTCAAACTTGATTCCTGATTCTGCCACAAAATCAGGAATCAGTGGCTCGTAATTTTCGGGGGGCGAGGTCCATATGGGGTCCGAAGAGGGTCGCGCTGGTTCATTTTCAGGAGTGGGCGCTGCCTGATCTTCTCTCCTGGGGCATCTGCGTGGCGGTTCCGCAGGACCCGAGGAGGAAGATGAGGAGGAGCAAGAGGATGAAGAATCTGAAGAGTAAAGGAATGTGGGATCCTCTCCCTCGCTATCAGTGTCGGAGGCAAGGAAAGCATATGCCTCCTCCAATGAATAGCGCTGCTGGGACGAACGGGACATTTTTTGTGTGATTATGGTGCTTGGGTGTAATATTTATTGATAACTGTGTACGTGTGGGGGGGGATAGTGTTTGGTGCATACTATTCTGAAAGGAAAAAGCTAAAGGGAAAAAAAATACCTGTAAAAGGAAAAGTCTAAAACAGCAGGCCCTAGCTCTGATAAGTGAACTGCGTCACTTATCAAAGTTCGGCGGCTGCTGGGTGTGTGAACGGGGATGTGTAAAAAAAAAAAAAGAAATTAAAGGCACGGGTTCAGAGGCAGCGGCGGGGTGCGTGGACGGGGATGTGGGAAAAAAAAAAAGAAATGAAAGGCACGGGTTCAGACGCAGCGGCGGGGTGCGTGGACGGGGATGTGGGAAAAAAAAAAAAGAAATGAAAGGCACGGGTTCAGACGCAGCGGCGGGGTGCGTGGACGGGGATGTGGGAAAAAAAAAAAGAAATGAAAGGCACGGGTTCAGACGCAGTGGCAGGGTGCGTGGACGGGGATGTGGGAAAAAAAAAAAAAGAAATGAAAGGCACGGGTTCAGACGCAGCGGTGGGGTGCGTGGACGGGGATGTGGGAAAGAAAAGCGAGCACGAGTGTTGATCGGTGAACTGCGTCACCAATCAACGCTCGGCGGCTGCTAAATTTGGGCACGGACGGACGCGGCGCAAAGTGGGGGTGGAGGGGGAAGGGGAAGGGGGGGAAGGGTAAGGGGGGATGAAGTAAGATCGGGCCGGGATCGGGGATGAACACTTACGGTTGTAGTCTCTCTTCTTTCTTCTGTCTTCTTTCTTCTGTCTTCTTTCTTTAGCAAGAATTGTGGTGTCACAGGCTACTGTGGCACCACAAGTCTCAGCACAGGAGGGGATTTGTCAGCGTGACCGCTCTTCAGGAATCCTCACCAAGTGTGAGGATTCCTGAAGAGCAGTCAGACAGGTCAGGGACAGGTGAGACAGGTCACAGAGCGGTCACACCGCTGCTGTGACCTGTCATTGGTGGGATCGAACGATCACATCGATCCCACCAATCAGAGGTGGCCCTGGTGACGCCGGTGTCGCTAGGCACCAGCCTATGATCGGAGCTCACAGCTCCGATCATAGGCAGGTCACCGGCAGGTCACCATCAGGGCACAGCGCGGGCACACCGCTGCTGTGCCCTGATTGGCAGAGCTGCAGGAGGTGGTGGGGGATGTGGCAGGCGCAGGCAGATGAGGCAGGCACATGGATTTCAAAAGCAGGGCACAGCGCGGTATCACCGCCGCTGTGCCCTGTGATCGGCGCGATCGATGTGACCGTCGATCGCGTCGATCCGGCGGGTCTGTTCCAGATTGGCGCGATCGACGATCACATCGATCGCGCCAATCACAGCTGCAGGATCCGGAGCCGCAGGGCAGCTGAGGAAGGCTCCGGATCAGGCAGGGCACAGCGCGGTAACACCGCCGCTATGCCCTGCGATTGGCACGATCGATGTGATCGTTGATCGTGCCAATCCGGGGGGTTTTGGCCGGTGCCTGGGTTGCCAGGCACCGGCCCCAGGATCGAGTACATCGGTACTCGATCCTAGCCTGGGACCTCACTGTTTCAGCCAAGCTGATTGGCTGAAACAATGAGAAAGGCTGTGATTGGCTGTTCAGAATTGAACAGCCAATCACAGCGATCGGGAGGTGGGGGAGGGGACGCCATACCCCAGGATGCCGAGGCCATCTTCCCTGAGGTAAGATGGCATCGGAATTTTAATGCGATCACCACGACTTAAGTCGCAGTGTCGCATTAAAGTGCATGACGTACTATCCCGTCCCTGGTCATGGGGGCCCACCCCACCTCGACGGGATAGTACGTCTGATGTCAGAAAGGGGTTAATGTATAAATATATTAGAGGACAGTACAGAGACGTTTCTAATGACCATTTTACTTGTAGACCTGAGATGGGGACAAGGGGGGCATCCTCTACGTCTGGAGAAAAGAAGGTTTAAGCATAATCGCAGACGCGGATTCTTTACTGTAAGAGCAGTGAGACTATGGAATTCTCT
Organism: Ranitomeya imitator; assembly: GCF_032444005.1. NCBI lineage: Eukaryota > Metazoa > Chordata > Amphibia > Anura > Dendrobatidae > Ranitomeya > Ranitomeya imitator. The sequence goes on from NC_091284.1 coordinate 592,499,072, forward strand.
TCCATATGATGTTGTAATGAGTGATTCACTACTAAAATTTAAGAGGATAATGGATGCCTTTCTTGAAAAGTATAATGTTACAGGTTATATATACTAGATTCCTTGATATTGTTTTGATCCAGGGAACTAGGCTGATTGCCGTAGGTGGAGTCGGGATGGATTTTTTTTCCCCAATGCAAAGCTTACTGTTTGCCACATGGGTTTTTTTTTGCCTTCGACTGGATCAACATGTTAGGGCATGTTAGGTTAAGATATGGGTTGAACTCGATGGACTTAAAGTCTTCCTTCAACCTTAACCCCTTAATCCCATATGACGTACTATCCCGTCCAGGTGACCTGGGACTTAATTCCCATGGACGGGATAGTACGTCATATGCGATCGGCCGCGCTCACGGGGGGAGCGCGGCCGATCGCGGCCGGGTGTCAGCTGCCTATCGCAGCTGACATCCGGCACTATGTGCCAGGAGCGGTCACGGACCGCTCCCGGCACATTAACCCCCGGCACACCGCGATCAAAGATGATCGCGGTGTGCCGGCGGTGCAGGGAAGCATCGCGCAGGGAGAGGGCTCCCTGCGGGCTTCCCTGAGACGATCGGTACACGGTGATGTGCTCACCGTGTACCGAGCGTCTTCTCCCTGCAGTCCCCGGATCCAAAATGGCCGCCGGGCTGCATCCGGGTCCTGCAGGGAGCACTTCCGGGTCAGGATCAGGCTGCAGCTGCAGCTCTAATCCTGCCCGGCTGTATGTCAGATCACCGATCTAATAGAGTGCTGTGCACACTGTCAGATCGGTGATCTGTGATGTCCCCCCCTGGGACAAAGTGAAAAAGTAAAAAAAAAAATTTCCACACTTGTAAAAAAAAATAAAAAAAAAATTCCTAAATAAAGCAGAAAAAAAAAAATATTATTCCCATAAATACATTTCTTTACATAAAAAAAAACAAAAAAAACAATAAAAGTACACATATTTAGTATCGCCGCGTCCGTAACGACCCGACCTATAAAACTGGCCCACTAGTTAACCCCTTCAGTGAACACCGTAAGAAAAAAAAAAAAAAAACGAGCCAAAAAACAACGCTTTATTATCATAACGCTGAACAAAAAGTGGAATAACACGCGATCAAAAAGACGGATATAAATAACCATGGTACCTCTGAAAACGTCATCTTGTCCCGCAAAAAACGAGCCGCCATATAGCATCATAACCAAAAAAATAAAAAAGTTATAGTCCTGAGAATAAAGCGATGCCAAAATAATTATTTTTTCTATAAAATAGCTTTTATCGTATAAAAGCGCCAAAACATAAAAAAAATGATATAAATGAGGTATCGCTGTAATCGTACTGACCCGAAGAATAAAACTGCTTCATCAATTTTACCAAACGCGGAACGGTATAAACGCCTCCCCCAAAAGAAATTCATGAATAGCTGGTTTTTGGTCATTCTGCCTCACAAAAAATCGGAATAAAAAGCGATCAAAAACTGTCACATGTCCGAAAATGTAACCGATAAAAACGTCAACTCGTCCCGCAAAAAACAAGACCTCACATGACTCTGTGGACCAAAATATGGAAAAATTATAGGTCTCAAAATGTGGAGACGCAAAAACTTTTTTGCTATAAAAAGCGTCTTTTAGTGTGTGACGGCTGCCAATCATAAAAATCCGATATAAAAAACTCGCTATAAAAGTAAATCAAACCCCCTTCATCACCCCCTTAGTTAGGCTAGGTTCACATTGCGTTAATGGGTTAACGCTAACGGACAGCGTTGCACGGCGAAAATGTCACAATTAACGCCGTGCAACGGGTCCGTTAGCACAACCATTGACAGCAATGTGATTTTCGGGTGTAGCGCATCGCTAGAGCGTGCCATTTTCGGCTCGCGCTAGCAAGGTGCCGTTCTTTTGTGGCGCGCCTCAGACGCTGCTTGCAGCGTCCGCGGCGCGCCCGAGGTCCGATCCCCGATCTTCCAGAGCGGGGACGTTAACGCGACCACTAAACACGACACCTAAAAAGACATTGCGTTAGCGCAATCCGCTAGTGCTAAACGGATTTCCCTAATGCAATGTGAACCTAGCCTTAGGGAAAAATAATAAAACTAAAAAAAATGTATTTATTTCCATTTTCCCATTAGGGTTAGGGTTAGGGCTAGGGTTAGGGCTAGGGTTAGGGTTAGGGTTTGTATTACATTTACGGTTGGGATTAGGGTTGGGATTAGAATTAGGGGTGTGTCAGGGTTAGGTGTGTGGTTAGGGTTACAGTTGGGATTAGGGTTAGGGGTGCGTTTGGATTAGGGTTTCAGTTATAATTGGGGGTTTCCACTGTTTAGACACATCAGGGGCTCTCCAAACGCGACATGGCGTCCGATCTCAATTCCAGCCAATTCTGCATTGAAAAAGTAAAACAGTGCTCCTTCACTTCCGAGCTCTCCCGTGCGCCCAAACAGGGGTTTACCCCAACATATGGGGTATCATCGTACTCGAGACAAATTGGACAACAACTTTTTGGGTCCAAGTTCTCTTGTTATCCTTGGGAAAATAAAAATTTGGGGGGCTATAAATCATTTTTGTGGGAAAAAAAAGGATTTTTTATTTTCACGGCTCTGCGTTGTAAACTGTAGTGAAACACTTGGGGGTTCAAAGTTTTCACAACACATCTAGATAAGTTCCATGGGAGGTCTAGTTTCAATATGGGGTCACTTGTGGGTGGTTTCTACTGTTTGGGTACATCAGGGGCTCTGCAAATGCAACGTGACGCCTGCAGACCAATCCATCTAAGTCTGCATTCCAAATGGCGCTCCTTCCCTTCCGAGCTCTGCCATGCGCCCAAACAGTGGTTCCCCCCCACATACGGGGTATCAGCGTACTCAGGACAAATTGAACAACAACTTTTGGGGTCCAATTTATTCTGTTACCCTTGTAAAAATACAAAGCTGGGGGCTAAAAAATCATTTTTGCGAAAAAAAAAAAAAATTATTTTAACGGCTCTGCGTTATAAACTGTAGTGAAACATTTGGGGGTTCAAAGCTCTCAAAACACATCTAGATAAGTTCCTTATGGGGTCTAGTTTCCAAAATGGTGTCACTTGTGGGGGGTTTTAATGTTTAGGCACATCAGGGGCTCTCCAAACCAACATGGCGTCCCAACTTAATTTCAGTCAATTTTGCATTGAAAAGTCAAATGGCGCTCCTTCCCTTCCGAGCTCTGCTATGCACCCAAAAAGTGGTTTACCCCCACATATGGGGTATCGTCGCACTCAGGACAAATTGCACAACAACTTTTGTGGTCTAATGTCTTCTCTTACCCTTGGGAAAATAAAAAATTGGGGGCGAAAAGATCATTTTTGTGAAAAAATAAGATTTTTTATTTTTACGGCTCTGCATTATAAACTTCTGTGAAGCACTTGTTGGGTCAAAGTGCTCACCACACCTCTAGATAAGTTCCTTAGGGGGTCTACTTTTCAAAATGGTGTCACTTGTGAGGGGTTCCAATGTTTAGGCACATCAGGGGCTCTCCAAACGCAACATGGCGTCCCATCTCAATTCCAGTCAATTTTGCATTGAAAAGTCAAATGGCGCTCCTTCCCTTCCGAGCTCTGCCATACGCCCAAACAATGGTTTACACCCATATATGGGGTATCAGCGTACTCAGGACAAATTGGCCAACAATTTTTGAGGTCCAATTTCTTCTCTTACTCTTGGGAAAATAAAAAATTGGGGGCGAAAAGATCATTTTTGTGAAAAAATATGATTTTTTATTTTTACGGCTCTGCATTATAAACTTCTGTGAAGCAATTGGTGGGTCAAAGTGGTCACCACACATCTAGATAAGTTCCTTAGGGTGTCTACTTTCCAAAATGGTGTCACTTGTGGGGGGGTTTCAATGTTTAGGCACATCAGTGGCTCTCCAAACGCAACATGGTGTCCCATCTCAATTCCTGTCAATTTTGCATTTAAAAGTCAAATGGCGCTCCTTCCCTTCCGAGCTCTGCCATGCGCCCAAACAGTGGTTTACTCCCACATATGGGCTATCAGCGTACTCAGTACAGATTGTACAACAATGTTTGGCATCCATTATATCCTGTTACCCTTGGTAAAATAAAACAAATTGGAGCTGAAATAAATTTTGTGTGAAAAAAAGTTAAATATTCATTCTTATTTAAACATTCCAAAAATTCCTGTGAAACCCCTGAAGGGTTAATAAACTTCTTGAATGTGGTTTTGAGCACCTTGAGGGGTGCAGTTTTTAGAATGGTCTCACACTTGGGTATTTTCTATCATATAGACCCCTCAAAATGACATCAAATGAGATGTGGTCCCTAAAAAAAAATGGTGTTGTAAAAATGAGAAATTGCTGGTCAACTTTTAACCCTTATAACTCCCTAACAAAAAAAAATTTTGGTTCCAAAATTGTGCTGATGTAAAGTAGACATGTGGGAAATGTTACTTATTAAGTATTTTGCGTGAGATATCTCTGTGATTTAAGGGCATAAAAATTTAAAGTTGGAAAATTGCAAAACTTTCTAAATTTTCGCCAAATTTCCGTTTTTTTCACAAATAAACGCAAGTTATATCGAATAAATGTTACTACTAAAATGAAGTACAATATGTCACGAGAAAACAATGTCAGAATCGCCAAGATCCGTTGAAGCGTTCCAGAGTTATAACCTCATAAAGGGACAGTGGTCAGAATTGTAAAAATTGGCCCGGTCATTAACGTGCAAACCACCCTCGGGGCTTAAGGGGTTAATAACTATGTTACTATGTTACTATTTAACAAGGCTTTACAAGGTAATGTCACATTAGTGCTACTCCCCAGATTATGATGTGGAGTGTCATAATATGTGATTACCAGACCCCTTTAGTCTTTATTACAAGTAAGCTAGTATCTCAGCCAAACATTTGATTTGATGAACCAGTGGTACGGCTATATCTCTAAAGTGTTCCAGGTGCTATGTTTTAACATGTCAACTCTAGGCCACATCTAACCCATGCTACTGTGAACAGCTTGCCTTTCAGCAATTCCAGACTCCTCACCTATGGAGCATAACTGGAAAAACATTGATCAACAGTTGCAAAGCAGCAGAATTTGATGATTTTTTATCAAATCCATTCAGAATGGCAAAATATAGGTTTAATATAGTTGATCAATTTTTTTTAGATTTATGGTAATAACGCTCAGTTTTACAATATTTTTCCAAATATTTGATTTTCAGAGGGCCAATTGCTGCAAATATTAAATCTGGAAAGTCTCTAGAAAGACATGTTTAACACTGTATTGAAGTATTTTTTAAATCAATATTTCAAACACAGCTCTAGTAATGTGACATCAACATTTCTGTATTCGAGAAAATGGTTGGTAGCCAACAGACTATGTAATAGCACACTGTACTAACAGACTTTTCATACTTTAACCCCTTCATGACCTTGGGATTTTCATTTTTCCGTGTTCGTTTTTCACTCCTCTCCTTCCCAGAGCCATAACTTTTTTATTTTTCCATCAATTTGGCCATGTGAGGGCTTTTTTTTTGCGGGACGAGTTGTAATTTTGAACGACATCATTGGTTTTAGCATGTCTTTTACTAGAAAACGGGAAAAAAAATCCAAGTGCGGTGAAATTGCAAAAAAGTGCAATCCCACACTTGTTTTTTGTTTGGCTTTTTTGCTAGGTTCACTAAGTGCTAAAACTAACTGGCCATTACGGTTCTCCAGGTCAGTACAAGTTCATAGACACCTAACATGACTAGGTTATTTTTTACCTAAGTGGTGAAAAAAAATTCCAAACTTTGCTAAAAAAAAAAAAAAAAATTGCGCCATATTCCGATACCCGTAGCGTCTCCATTTTTCATGATCTGGGGTTGGTTGAGGGCTTATTTTTTTGCGTGCCGAGATGAAGTTTTTAATGATAGCATTTTGGTGCAGATACGTGCTTTTGATCGCCCGTTATTGCATTTTAATGCAATGTCGCGGCGACCAAAAAAACGTAATTCTGGTGTTTCAAATTTTTTTCTCGCTACGCCATTTAGCGATCAGGTTAATGCTTTTTTTAGTTGATAGATCGGGCGATTCTGAGCGCGGCAATAAAATATGCGTAGATTTGATAGTTTTTTATTGATTTATTTTGATTGGGGCGAAAGGGGGGCGATTTAAACTTTTATATTTTTTTTATTTTTTTCACATTTTTTTTAACTTTTTTTTTTACTTTTGCCATGCTTCAATAGCCTCCATGGCTAGAAGCAGGCACAGCACGATCGCCTCTGCTACATAGCAGCGATCTGCTGTTTGCTGCTATGTAGCTGAAAATCAGGTGTGCTGTGAGCGCCGACCACAGGGTCGCGCTCACAGCTACCGGCGATCAGTAACCATAGAGGTCTCAAGGACCTCTATGGTTGCAATTCTGAAGCATCTCCGACCCCCGATCATGTGACAGGGGACGGCGATGACGTCATTTCCGGCCACCCGGCCAGAAGCCGTAGTTAAACGCCGCTGTCTGCGTTTGACATTTAACTAGTTAATAGGTGTGGGCAGATCGCGATTCTGCTCGCGCCTATTACGGGCACATGTCAGCTGTTCAAAACAGCTGACATGTCCCGGCTTTGGTGCGGGCTCACCGCCGGAGCCCGCATCAAAGCAGGGGATCTGACCTCGGACGTACTATAACAACCGAGGTCAGAAAGGGGTTAAAAAAGAAAGTACAAAATTATCCGTTTAAAGGGAACCTGTCACCCCCTCCAGCCGTTAGAAACTAAAAGAGCCACCTTGTGCAGCATTCTGATAAGGTGTCTCTTTTAGTTATTGGTGCAGTCAAACCAGAAATAAAGCGTTTTATAATTTCGCAAAAATACTTGTCTGCAGTCCTTGAGGCAGGTCTTAACCCCCTGCTGCACATGCCACACTGCCGTCACTCAAGGCTTCTTTGGCACCGGGCGCCGCCCCCTCCATGCTGTTTTCAAATCAAATCCGGCGCCTGCGCTGTTTTGTTCTGCCTGGGGCAGGCGCAGTGAGCGCTGCCCGTCTGACCTCCGATGCAGTCTCGCAGACTGCGCCTGTGCGGCCACCCACAAAATTAATTAAGGGGATGGGAGAACTACAATACCTAGATAGATTAGCGAAATTAGGATTATTTAGTCTAGAAAAAAGACGACTGAGGGGCGATCTAATAACCATGTATAAGTATATAAGGGGACAATACAAATATCTCGCTGAGGATCTGTTTATACCAAGGAAGGTGACGGGCACAAGGGGGCATTCTTTGCGTCTGGAGGAGAGAAGGTTTTTCCACCAACATAGAAGAGGATTCTTTACTGTTAGGGCGGTGAGAATCTGGAATTGCTTGCCTGAGGAGGTGGTGATGGCGAACTCAGTCGAGGGGTTCAAGAGAGGCCTGGATGTCTTCCTGGAGCAGAACAATATTGTGTCATACAATTAGGTTCTGTAGAAGGACGTAGATCTGGGGATTTATTATGATGGAATATAGGCTGAACTGGATGGACAAATGTCTTTTTTCGGCCTTACTAACTATGTTACTATGTATGTTACTATGTGAGCTTGTGAATCCCTGTCCCGCAGTGTGTTATGCATTATGCCTAGACCATGAAATAAAGCAAAGGTCCAAGAAGGGTGTGTATCAAATCAAGGACATAAAATACTGAGCAAAAGAGAATGTAAATCAATAGTACAATATTAGCCTTGGAGATTACCTGAGACTCTGTGGTGCCACCCACCCCAAGTTTGCTATGTAAAAGTTTAGATTTTTTGATAGCAGAAAGTTTAACTGTTAAAAACAGTACCTTAAACTGACTGTGTCAGCTTCAAAACTAACATCATAACTGCTATAACTGAGATGAGTAATGTGCCATGAATTAAAAAATTTCCACCGCATTGTCCCCACTACTGTGCTTGCCAGATGCAAAGGCCAAATGTGACTTGACATTGGTACAAATACAGCCCGAACTGCTATGCCATCAGTGCTGGTGGCAATGTTGTTGCTAGCAACTCCTAATTTTTTAGCCATTGCATGGGTTTCTTTTACACCAAAAGGTATGATACCGGCGCAACTTTTTAGATTACAATACATATTTGAAACAAGTATGGTTGAAATCAACCAAAAATGTTATGTAGGATGCAGATCAAGGCCATAAAGATGACTGCAACTACAGCTCTCTGTGTGGCTTTTAGGCAAATCCAATTGTTAAACCTAACCAGACCAGCATAGATAAAAATCTCAATTGGACATTCATTTTAGATTTTTTGCTGTGCAAATTAACCCTCCCTGGTCAAAAAAGATGATGTATTAACAATTGTCTGGTCAACATTTCATTACACTATTTTCTTACTCCGTTCAACAAAAGACAGAACCAAGAATGCTATGTTGGTTGGTAGGTACACTTAAGATTCAGCGCCAGACAGCAGTACTGATGCTACATTGAACACATGAAACACGTATACAAGAAAAATGTGCACTATTATTTTTTTTCCAAAAATGATGCAATGACAAAAGCTAAGCAGGTACAGTAAGGCTATATTCACACTTTGCGGATTTTGCTGCGGATCTGCAGCGGGTTTGACCGCTGCGGATCCGCAGCAGTTTCCCATGAGTTTACAGTACAATGTAAACCTATGGGAAACAAAAAACGCTGTGCACATGCTGCAGAAAAATCCGCGCGGAAACGCTGCGGATTACATTCCGCAGCATGTCACTTCTTTTCTGCGGATTTTCACCTGCTCCAATAGGAAACTGCAGATGAAAATCCGCAGAAGAAACCGCAGTAAAAACCGCGATAAATCCGCAGTAAAAACCGCAACGGGTTTTCACTGCGGATTTTGGAATTCTGCTGCGGAAAAATCCGCAGTGGAATCCGCAAAGTGTGAACATAGCCTAATTGTCCTAAAAGCTAACACCTGCAACAGGACATTGTATTCATGTGAAATTAAAAAATTGTTTAACCGTGCATGCTTTGTGAGAAAGATAGACAGCATTTACATTTCTGGACTATTGTGAATTTTATTTCTTCTCTCAAAAAAGCAATAAAAAAGTCCTTGATAGACCAGATTTGTGTAATGAAGGAATGTTTGTGCTACTGACATCAACACCATTTATGAAAATGTCCATAATTATATGACAGCTTGACTTTCTCAAGAAAAAAAGGACATAAAAGAGAAACAACTGACTTCGTAAAGTTAAATATTGATAAAATTCAAAAAGAGAGTTGCAGCACTATTGAAATGCAAAGATTTTAGAGCATTATCGCAGAACTATCACAAAACTATCAAAAGTTTTGTTGCAAATAGTCAACAGATTAAGAAAAAAAAACAAAAATTGATGTCCAGGGATTTGAGAAGAAGCAAACTTGAAGCAACAAGGAACCCATTATCTTCCATTGCTGTCATATTCCATAACCTGACCACCACTGAATGCATAAGGCAAAACATCAAAACTTCTGGAAGACAATTTTTTCAAAGGTTTCATTGACTGATGAGATGATAGTGAGTCTTGATGAACCAGGCGAATGAATCAATAACTGGAAAAGACTTCCAATTTTACATAGATGCAGAAAGGTTGATTCAGGGTACACATTTTCTTCAAGCAGTTCAGGGAAAAGTCTGTATCTTTTAAGAAAACCAGGAATTTTATTTGGCACAATGCTCCATATCATTCATTGAAGCACACGCCAGAAGTGTGACTGACAGCTCGCACTGCAGCAGTATAGAGACGGCCGCCAGTCAAAGTGCTAAGCATGCTTAGAGCTGCTCTTAGTGCTGCGAGTGATGACTGAAGTGAGAGAAACAATGTCAGCACATCTATATGACTGAAAGCCAGTGACTTTCAGAAGAAATAAACCTCATTTTCTGCCAGTAGCTGCACATTCATTAAGGAAGCCGGGCATCTTCCTCATTCTGTTAATCTGCATATTAACCCTACATCTGCATACCATTGGCATTTTCCGGCATGACAGATTCTCTTTACGTAAGAGCTTTGGTCCTGTAATGCAGTGGGGAAGTTATTTTTTTCAAAAACACTTTCTGTTAAAACATTAGTATGAAAACTCAGAATTTTGTGTAGTTAGTAGTGTTGAGCATTCCGATACTGCAAATATCGTGTATCGGCCAATATTCGCGGTATCGGAATTCTGATACTGAGTTCCGATACTTTCTCAATATCGGATACTGGAATCGGAAGTTCCCATAATTCAATGAGCCAGTTTGATTTAATTCAGCAATTAGGAATCCTAAGAAGTGTGGGCACATCCTGTTATGCATGTTAGTCATGTAACTACTGGCATGGCTGTGATCAGCTGCTAAAATGATGTAGTGATGCACTATAAAAGTCGCCGCCGCCATTATGGGTTCACTCTGCTGTGAATTCAGTTAGGTACAGGACCCTGTGTTCTGACTGAGGGATAGTTTGAGATAGTGATTTGCTTCATTGTGCTTTACCCAGGCTAATTTAGCAACCGTTGTGTGAGAAACTTGTTTTTGCCTTGCAGCGCTGTTCATGGCTGTCTGCAAAGTCTCTGTGTGAGTGCAGCTCACTCTGTAGTCTGTTCTGCAGGCACAGCTGGTTGTTGTTCCATTCTCCTTTTTCAATTAGTGCTGCCTGCTGCACATTTTTCCTGATTTATCCTATTAGTGGGTTTCCATCCGTATCCTGCTAGATTGTGGAAAAACACTAAATAGGAGTACATAGAGGAGCTTTTTTGGCCTTGCAGCGCCGTTCACGGCTGTCTGCAAGGTCTCTGTGTGAGTGGAGCTCACTCTGTAGTCTGTTCTACAGCCACAGCTGGTTATAGTCAGCTCAGCGTGCGTCACTGCCTCATTTTGTTCTATTGTCCTTTTTTCAATTAGTGCTGCCTGCTGCACATTTTTCCAGATTTATCCAATTAGTGGGTTTCCATCCATATTCTGCTAGATTGTGGAAAAACACTACAGTATAAAGGAGTACATAGAGGAGCTTTTTTTGGCCTTGCAGCGCTGTTCATGGTTGTATGCAAGGTCTCTGTGTGAGTGCAGCTCACTCTGTAGTCTGTTCTGCAGCCAAAGCTGGTTGTAGTCAGCTCAGCGTGCGTCACTGCCTCATACTGTTCCATTGTCCTTTTTTCAATTAGTGCTGCCTGCTGCACATTTTTCCAGATTTATCCTATTAGTGGTTTTCCATCCGTATTCTGCTAGATTGTGGAAAACACTATATAGGAGTACATAGAGGAGCTTTTTTTTGGCCTTGCAGCGCCGTTCACGGCTGTCTGCAAGGTCTCTGTGTGAGTGCAGCTCACTCTGTAGTCTGCTATGCAGCCAAAGCTGGTTGTAGTCAGCTCAGCGTGCGTCACTGCCTCATACTGTTCCAATATCCTTTTTTCAATTAGTGCTGCCTGCTGCACATTTTTCCAGATTTATCCTATTAGTGGGTTTCCATCCGTATTCTGCTAGATTGTGGAAAAACACTACAGTATAAAGGAGTACATAGAGGAGCTTCTTTTGGCCTTGCAGCGCTGTTCACGGCTGTCTGCAAGGTCTCTGTGTGAGTGCAGCTCACTCTGTAGTCTGTTCTGCAGCCACAGCTTGTTGTAGTCAGCTCAGCATGCGTCACTGCCTCATACTGTTCCATTATCCTTTTTTCAATTAGTGCTGCCTGCTGCACATTTTTTCAGATTTATCCTATTAGTGGGTTTCCATTTGTATCCTGCTAGATTGTGGAAAAACACTATATAGGAGTATATAGAGGAGCTTTTTTGGTCTTGCAGCACCGTTCACGGCTGTCTGCAAGGTCTCTGTGTGAGTGCAGCTCACGCTGTAGTCTGTTCAAGGAAAAAACAAAATGTTAATAAAGGTCACTAAACACTCCACTTTACAATTGTGTAGGCCACATTAGCTCATATTAAGGTCTAGTCCACACTTTATAAACTTAGATTTTCTTATACCTGTTAGCAGCTGTTCAACAATAAGCACAATAAGCCCTTAGTACTTTTCTGCCTATCTTTATTAGTCTACCAAGATGAAGAAGGCAGGGAGTAAGGCACGTGGTCGTGGGCATGGAGTTTCTGCAGGGAGAGGATATGGGGATTCTGTGCCTGCTGCGGGCACCAGTGACTCATCATACCCCAGTCTTAGCAGGGAACAGTCCTTCATGTGCAGCTTTGTAGGACCTCGCCGTACCCCACTGCTGTGGGACGAACAAATTGAAGCCATTGTCGGATGGATGGCAGCTAACGCATCGACTTCAATTAGTGCCACATCCTCTCAGGCACAGAGCACTGAAGAGCAACCATCTGTCTCTTCACCATCTGCCAAATTGCCCAGGCAGTCAGAGAGCCCAGGACAGGAGCCATCTCTACTTCTGTTCTCTGAATCTCTTGGCTTGGAAAGAAAGGGCCAGCAAAGCAGCATTCGAGAAACTGAAGAAGAGGCAGTCTGAAGTGACGTGCAACAGCTTTGTCTCTCTGAATCAGAAGAGGTTGGTGGGCCAGTGCCTACGGTCAGCACACCTCAGTATGCATCTGATGATGAGACTCAGGTACCACTTTCTGGTGCGTATTGTACTGCAAAGACTACCCAGGAGAAGCAGTTGTTGGAAGAGGGTAGTGTAGAAGATGAGATCCTTGACCCATCATGGCGTGAGGTGCAGGAAGGTGGTGGGAGCAGCTCTGAGGAAGAGATTCCACGAACAGCCCAAAAAGGAGGGAGAGGGAGGGGGAAGACTCAAAAAAGAAAGAAATGTCCAGCTTCACCGAGTCCGTAAAAAAGCGTTTTATTTATTCACAAACTTTAAACATGGAGGATACAGACTTCAGCACAACCATATGGGTAAGAATCTCAACGCGTTTCTGGAGACTAGGCTCCCTTAATCATTGCATTGCCTGTAGCCTCCACTTCAGCACCCATTAGGAGCATGCCTCTTCCAAAAGCCAAAACGGGTGCTCCCAAGACTTGCAGTGCCTTGTCCTTTTTTGACACAGTTGCGGATGACATTTGCTTTGACAAATGCAAGCTGTGTAAACAGAAAGACAAAAGAGGGAAAAGTGTCAGCAACCTCATTACCACAAATATGTGGAAACATGTGCGGACACATTGTCTCCTCCTCATACTCCACTTCCTCTGAATCAGCGCTGCAGGAGCAGTCACAGTCCACCTCCACATGGACCTGTGAACACTTGCCTGTTAAGAACGAAATGAGCACATCCATGGCCAAACGTCAACAGGCCGTTTTGAAATTAATTTCTTTGGGGAATCGTAGCCACACAGCGCATGAGCTCTGGAATGCCATCAAGCAGGAGAGCGACATGTGGTGTGTGCCAGCGAATCTCCAGCCAGGCATGGTAGTATGTGACAATGGCAGAAAACTGGTGGCAGCTCTGGGCCTAAGCAACCTCACTCACATCCCATGTCTGCCACATGTGCTCAACTTGGTCATGCAGAGTTTTTTGAGGGACTATCCGGATCTTGATGCACTGCTGCACAAGGTCCGCCTAGAGTGTGCTTACTTGTGGCGTTCCAGCATGGCAAGATCGCGCATTGCAGCTCACAGCGACGATTCCGCCTTCTGAAACATTGCATCATATGTGACCTACCCACCAGGTGGAATTCAACGTTACATATGTTGGAGCGGTTGTGTGAGCAGCAGCCAGCAGTAATGGAGTACCAGCTGCATCATAATCACTGTGGCATGTGCTTAGGGATCATCTGACTCTGCACAGTCTGAAGAAGGCGGAAGGAGATGAGTGAGAGGCAAAGATATGCACTGCGCATGCCCATGAATCCCAGCCCCACAGTGTCAATAAATCAGAAGACACTGCGGGGCGGGATCTCGGGCAGTGCGGCCGCACAGGCGCAGTCAGCCTAACAACAAATGATGTCAGAAAACGGGCGGCGCTAACTGTGCATGCTCAGGGGATAACATTACATTACAGGCTCCAGGACAGACTCATACAACATTGAGGAGGCGGAGACCGGCGCCAAGGGGGTATGAATGACGGCTGTGCTACATCTCATTAAGAAGGAAAGTCCGCCTCCGGGATGGTTTCACGGTATGAGGGGGCACATTTTATAAGTGTTAAATTCAGCATGTGCAAGGAGCATAAGTAAAAGAGCCACCATTTCCTTGTGCAGCATTAGTGCTGCACAAGTTGGCTCTTTTAGTTACAAATGCCTTTGGGGGGGTTACAGGTTCCCTTTCAACTTGCTCCAAGTAGGCCTCAACCTACACTCTGTTTCTCCTGTAATCCCTGGGCTCCAACACCGCCAGTTGCTGCTCAGAAGTGCCGTCTGTACTGTCAACACATGCTCCAGTGTTTTGGAGTTCAGTAACATCAGCTGATCCCCAGCTCCCTCCACAATGACACCACTACAGATTTTAAACTTGATCCACTCTGTTTCTCATGTAATGCCTGGGCTCCAACACCGCCAGTTGCTGCTCAGAAGTGTCTTTGGCACGGGTACTCCCTCCTGCCCAGCCTGGTTCCAGCACGCCAGCTGTTTCTGGGTAGTGTCAAGGTCACTTTGCCTCCAATATGTTGTCCTGTCGGGTTGCTGTCGGGTTAGCCAACTCTATGGTGCCTGCAGTTTAGGTGCTTCCTATGTGGGCTGCGGGAACTGGCAATCAAGGCTGGTTCCGTAGTGCCAATAGGACAAGCTCCCCCTGTAGGAAAGTGGGTTTTCGGTAACTACGGCCGGCTCGCAGCCTAGCAATTTTTTTCTTGTGGACCTTCTGCTGCCTATCTGAGTTCCAGCACCATTAGCTGGATCTTTGGAAGACAACCTTGAATAGGTCCCCCTGGTTCGAGTACCGTCAGCTGGTTCCAGGCAGAGCCTTTGGCTTAGGTGCCTCCTTCTGGGTATCCGAGTTCCAGCAATGTCTGGTGGTCCTTGGTAGTGCTTTCTGGCACGGTTACCTTCTGCTCAGTAACCGGGTTCTAGTACTGTCAGCTGGTCCTTGGTAGTTCCATTGGCTCTTGTACCTTCTGCTACTCATCCGGGTTCCAGTACCGTCAGCTGGTTCTCGGCAGTGTCTTTGGCTCTTGTACCTTATGCTCCCCATCCTGGTTCCAGTACCGACAGCTGGTTCCAGGCAGAGCGTTTGGCTTAGGTGCCTCCTTCTGGGTATTTGAGATCACCAAACGTCTAGTTGTCCTTGGTAGTGCTTTCTGGCATGGGTACCTCCTGCTTAGTAATTGGATTCCATTACCGTCAGCTGGTCCTCGGTAGTTCCATTGGCTCTTGTACCTTCTGCTACCCATCAAGGTTCCAGTACCGTCAGCTGGTTCGCGGCAGTGTCTATTGCTCTTTTACCTTCTGCTCCCCATCCTGATTCCAGTACCGTCAGCTGGTTCCAGGCAGAGCGTTTGGCTTAGGTGCCTCCTTCTTGGTATCTGAGTTCACCCAACGTCTGGTGGTCCTTGGTAGTGCTTTCTGGCACATGTACCTCCTGTTTAGTAACCGGGTTCCAGTACCGTCAGCTGGTTCTCGGTAGTTCCATTGGCTCTTGTACCTTCTGCTCCCCATCCTGGTTCCAGTACCATCAGCTGGTTCCAGGCAGAGCCTTTGGCTTAGGTGTCTCCTTCTGGTTATCCAAGTTTCACCAACATCTGGTGGTCCTTGGTAGGTTGCTTTCTGGCACGGGTACCTACTGCTTAGTAACCGGTAGAGTTGAGTATTCCGATACTGCAAATATCGGGTATCGGCCGATATTCGCGGTATCGGAATTCCGATACTGAGTTCCGATACTTTTACAATATCGGATACTGGAATCAGAAGTTCCCATAATGCAAAGAGCCAGTTTCATTTAATTTAGCCAATGAGGAATCATTAGAAGTGTGAGCACATCCTGTTCTGTATGTTAGGCATTTAACTACTGGCACGGCTGTGATTGGCTGCTGAAATGAAGTCATGATGCACTAGAAAAGCCGTCGTCGCCATTTTGGGTTCACTCTGCTGTGAATTCATTTAGGGACAGGACGCGGTTGTCGCTTCATTGTGCTTTACCCAGGCTAATTTAGCAACCGCTGTGTGAGAACCTTGTTTTTGCCTTGCAGCGCTGTTCACGGCTGTCTGCAAGTTGTCTGTGTGATTGCAGCTCACTCTGTAGTCTGTTCTGCAGCCACAGCTGGTTGTAGTCAGCTCAGGGTGCGTCATTGCCTCATACTCTTCCATTGTCCTTTTTTCAATTAGTGCTGCCTGCTGCACATTTTTTTCAAATTTATCCTATTGGTGGGTTTCCATTCATATAATGCTAGATTTTGGAAAAACACTATATGGGAGTACATAGAGGAGCTTTTTTTGGTCTTGCAGCGCCGTTCACGGCTGTCTGCAAGGTCTCTGTGTGAGTGCAGCTCACGCTGTAGTCTGTTCTGCGAAAAAAACAAAAAGTTAATAATGGTCACTAGGGTTGAGCGAAACGGGTCGGCCACTTTCAGAAGTCGCCGACTTTTGGCAAAGTCGGGTTTCATGAAACCCGACCCGACCACTGTGTGGGGTCGGCCATGAAGCCGGCGATCTTCTGAATGTGGTATCGGAATTCCGATCCCGATTTCCGATATGTTTGCAATATCGGAAATCGGTATCGGAATCCATATTTAATGTAAAATAAAGAATTAAAATAAAAAATATCGCTATACTTACCCTCTGACGCGCCCTGGTACTAACCGGGAACCTTCCTTCCTTCGAATCAGCGCTTCCAGGACCTTGCGGTGACGTCGCGGTGACATCGTGGCTTGTGATTGGTCGCGAGGCCGCCCATGTGACCGCTCGCGCGACCAATCACAAACCGCGACGTCACGCAAGGTCCTGCAAGCGCTGATTCTTAGGAAGGAAGGCTGCCGGAAAGAAGCAGGGCGCGTCCGAGGGTGAGTATATTCCTATTAGGTATATACTCACCCTCGGACGCGCCCTGCTTCTTTCCGGCAGCCTTCCTTCCCAAGAATCAGCGCTTGCAGGACCTTGCGTGACGTCGCGGCTTGTGATTGGTCGCGCGAGCGGTCACATGGGCGGCCGCGCGACCAATCACAAGCCGCGACGTCACCGCAAGGTCCTGGAAGCGCTGATTCGAAGGAAGGAAGGTTCCCGGTTAGTACCAGGGCGCGTCAGAGGGTAAGTATAGCGATATTTTTTATTTTAATTCTTTATTTTACACTTAAATATGGATCCCAGGGCCTGAAGGAGAGTTTCCGCTCCTTCAGACCCTGGGAACCATTGGAAACCCAATGCACTACATTGGGTTTCGAGTTTCGGCCGACCCCGACCCCGACTTTTTTATAGGATGGCCGATTTCACTCGACCCGACTTTTGAAAAAGTCGGGTTTCGTGAAACCCGACCCGATCCTATAAAAGTAAAGGTCGCTCAACCCTAATGGTCACCAAACACTCCACTTTACAGTTGTGTAGGCCACATTAGCTCATATTAAGGTCTAGTCCACACTTTATAAACTTAGATTTCCTTATACCTGTTAGCAGCTGTTCAGGAATAAGCACACTAAGCCCTTAGTACTTTTCTGCCTATCTTTATTAGTCTACCAAGATGAAGAAGGCAGGGAGTAAGGCATGTGGTCATGGGCATGGAGTTTATGCAGGAAGAGGACGTGGGGATTCTGAGTCTGCTGCCGGCACCGGTGACTTATCATCCCCCAGTTTTAGCAGGGAACAGTCCTTCATGCTCAGCTTTGTAGGAGCTCGCTGTAACCCACTGCTGCGAGATGAACAAATTAAAGCCGTTGTTGGATGGATGGCAGCTAACGCATCGACTTCAATTGGTACCACATCCTCTCAGGCACAGAGCACTGAACCAACCATCTGTCTCTTCACCATCTGCCAAATTACCCAGGCAGTCAGAGAGCCCAGGACAGGAGCCATCTCTACTTCTGTTCTCTGAATCTCTTGGCTTGGAAAGAGGGGGCCAGCCAAGCAGCATTCGAGAAACTGAAGAAGAGGCTGTATGCAGTGACACGCAACAGCTTTGTCTCTCTGAATCAGAAGAGGCGGGTGGGCCAGTGCCTACTGTCAGCACTCCTCAGTACACATCTGATGATGAGACTCAGGTGTCACTTTCTGGTGCATACTGTGCTTCCAAGACTACCCAGGAGAAGCAGTTGTTGGAAAAGGGTAGTGTAGATGATGAGGTCTTTGACCCATCATGGCGTGAGATACAGGAAAGTGGTGGGAGCAGCTCTGAGGAAGAGATTCCCCGAATGGCCCAAAAAGAAGGGAGAGGGAGGGGGAAGACTGCGTTGCCTGTAGCCTCCACTTCGGCACCCATTAGGAGCATGCCTCTTCCAAAAGCCAAAACAGGCACTCCCAAAACTTGCAGTGTCTGGTCCTTTTTTGACACAGTTGCAGATGACATTTGCTTTGACAAATTCAAGCTGTGTAAACAGAAAGTCAAAAGAAGGAAAAGTGTCAGCAACCTCAATACCACAAATATGTGGAAACATGTGCAGACCAAGCACGTGGTGGAGTTACAAAAACACACTGATGACCTAGGCCAACCAACAGCAGCACCTACCACCTCTTCAGCTCGTGTTGTAGCCTCTTCCTCCAGATCACACACAGCTGGTTCAAACCTCTGGCACTGTTGTACAGAGACCCAGAGGTTATGTGAGCAGCAGCCAGCAGTAATGGAGTACCAGCTGCATCAGGTGCAAAGAAGTCGCACTACGCACCGTTCAAACTTCACAACCACTGATTGGGCCACTATGAAGGACATCTGCCAGGTTTTGTGTGCCTTCGATGATTGCATGCGGATGGCAAGTGCAGATGATGCACTAGTCAGCATGACTATCCCCCTTCTCTGCCTGCTTGAAAAACACTGCAAGCGCTAAGGGTGGAGGTTGTGGAAGAGGTGGAGGATGAGGAGTCACAAATGCCATCTACTTCTGGACAGTCTGCGCAAAGTGGTTCCTCACAAAGGCCTAGGCAGGGAACACTTTGTGACGAGGATGAGGAGGAGTCAATGGAGGAAGAAGACATCTGTTCAGAGGAGGGAGTTACACAATACTCCAATAGTAAGTATGTAGAGCGAGGATGGGGTGATGCAGAGCAGGCAGAGATCACGCTTCAAGTAGGGGACAGCGTTTCTTGGCCAGTTGGCAGTCTGCAGCAAATGGTTGATTTCATGCTGCAGTGCCTGAGAAACGACAGCCGCATCGCCCACATTCTCAGCACGGCTGATTATTGGGTGTACACCCTCCTAGATCCTCGCTACCGGAACAACTTACAAAGCCTCATAACACCGTTGAACTGGGAGCATAAAATGCGGGAGTACCAAGGCACACTGGTGCATTCCATCATCTTCTCCAGTCCAACCGAGAGCAGTGCTGCTAGTGCTTTACAAAGCAGCTCAGTGCATCAAGGCAGTGGAGGAAGCTCTGCACAAACAGGGAGCAGAAGCAGTGCCTCAGCACAAGGCAAGACCAGTATGGCCCAACTGTGGCAAAGTTTTGTGTGCCCGCCACAAATGTCTACACCATCACAAATGGCTCCAGTCAGCAGAAGGCAACGTTTCCGTCAGATGGTGACAGACTACAAGTCTTGCCCTCTCAGTGTACTCCCAGACGGCTCTTCCCACTTCAAGTTTTGGGTCTCTGTTATGATTAGGTAATTCAGTACCACAATGGACATAGAAGTCAGAGCACATACAGTGACCTGACAATAACCCAAAAACATAGAACGAGCTCTGAGACGTGGGAACTCTGCTGACCGCAATCCCTAATCCTCTCCAACCACACTAAAGGCAGCCGTGGATTGCGCCTAACGCTCCCTATGCAACTCGGCACAGCCTGAGAAACTAGCTAGCCTGAAGATAGAAAATAAGTCTACCTTGCCTCAGAGAAATACCCCAAAGGAAAAGGCAGCCCCCCACATATAATGTCTGTGAGTAAGATGAAAAGACAAATGCAGAGATGAAATAGATTTAGCAAAGTGAGGCCCGACTTTCTGAACAGAGCGAGGATAGGAAAGGTAACTTTGCGGTCAACACAAAACCCTACAAACAACCACGCAAAGGGGGCAAAAAGACCCTCCGTACCGACTAACGGTACGGAGGTACACCCTCTGCGTCCCAGAGCTTCCAGCAAGCATGAAAAAACCAAATAAGCAAGCTGGACAGAAAAAACAGCAAACAAAAATAACAAAAGCGGAACTTAGCTATGCAGAGCAGCAGGCCACAGGAACGATCCAGGAGGAAGCAAGTCCAATACTAGAACATTGACTGGAAGCCAGGATCAAAGCACCAGGTGGAGTTAAATAGAGCAGCACCTAACGTCTTCACCACATCACCTGAGGAAGGAAACTCAGAAGCCGCAGTACCACTTTCCTCCACCAACGGAAGCTCATAGAGAGAATCAGCCGAAGTACCACTTGTGACCACAGGAGGGAGCTCTGCCACAGAATTCACAACAGTACCCCCCCTTGAGGAGGGGTCAACGAACCCTCACCAGAGCCCCCAGGACGACCAGGATGAGCCATATGAAAGGCACGAACAAGAATGGGAGCATGGACATCAGAGGCAAAGACCCAGGAATTATCTTCCTGAGCATAACCCTTCCACTTAACCAGATACTGGAGTTTCCATCTTGAAACACGAGAATCCAAAATCTTCTCCACAATATACTCCAACTCCCCCTCCACCAAAACCGGAGCAGGAGGATCAACAGATGGAACCATAGGTGCCACGTATCTCCGCAACAATGACCTATGGAATACGTTATGGATGGAAAAAGAATCTGGAAGTGTCAAACGAAAAGACACAGGATTAAGAACCTCAGAAATCCTATACGGACCAATGAAACGAGGTTTAAACTTAGGAGAGGAAACCTTCATAGGAATATGACGAGAAGACAACCAAACCAAATCCCCAACACGAAGTCGGGGACCCACACAGCGTCTGCGATTAGCGAAACGTTGAGCTTTCTCCTGGGACAAGGTCAAATTGTCCACTACATGAGTCCAAATCTGCTGCAACCTGTCCACCACAGTATCCACACCAGGACAGTCCGAAGACTCAACCTGCCCTGAAGAGAAACGAGGATGGAACCCAGAGTTGCAGAAAAACGGCGAAACCAAGGTAGCCGAGCTGGCCCGATTATTAAGGGCGAACTCAGCCAAAGGCAAAAAGGACACCCAGTCATCCTGATCAGCAGAAACAAAGCATCTCAGATATGTTTCCAAGGTCTGATTGGTTCGTTCGGTCTGGCCATTGGTCTGAGGATGGAAAGCCGAGGAAAAAGACAAGTCAATGCCCATCCTAGCACAAAAAGCTCGCCAAAACCTCGAAACAAACTGGGAACCTCTGTCAGAAACGATATTCTCTGGAATGCCATGTAAACGAACCACATGCTGGAAGAACAATGGCACCAAATCAGAGGAGGAAGGTAATTTAGACAAGGGTACCAAATGGACCATCTTAGAGAAGCGATCACAAACCACCCAAATGACTGACATTTTTTGAGAGACGGGAAGATCTGAAATAAAATCCATAGAGATATGTGTCCAAGGCCTCTTCGGGACCGGCAAGGGCAAAAGCAACCCACTGGCACGAGAACAGCAGGGCTTAGCCCGAGCACAAATCCCACAGGACTGCACAAAAGAACGCACATCCCGCGACAGAGATGGCCACCAAAAGGATCTAGCCACTAACTCTCTGGTACCAAAGATTCCAGGATGAGCAGCCAACACCGAACAATGAACCTCAGAGATAACTTTATTCGTCCACCTATCAGGGACAAACAGTTTCTCCGCTGGGCAACGATCAGGTTTATTAGCCTGAAATTTTTGCAGCACCCGCCGCAAATCAGGGGAGATGGCAGACACAATTACTCCCTCTTTGAGAATACCCGCCGGCTCAGATAAAACCGGAGAGTCGGGCACAAAACTCCTAGACAGGGCATCCGCCTTCACATTTTTAGAGCCCGGAAGGTACGAAACCACAAAGTCAAAACGGGCAGAAAACAGCGACCAACAAGCCTGTCTAGGATTCAACCGCTTGGCAGACTCGAGATAAGTCAAGTTCTTATGATCAGTCAAGACCACCACGCGATGCTTAGCTCCTTCAAGCCAATGACGCCACTCCTCGAATGCACACTTCATGGCCAGCAACTCTCGATTGCCAACATCATAATTTCGCTCAGCAGGCGAAAACGTCCTGGAAAAGAAGGCGCATGGTTTCATCACCGAGCAATCAGAACTTCTCTGCGACAAAACAGCCCCCGCTCCAATCTCAGAAGCATCAACCTCGACCTGGAATGGAAGCGAAACATCTGGTTGACACAACACAGGGGCAGAAGAAAAACGACGCTTCAACTCTTGAAAAGCTTCCACAGCAGCAGAAGACCAATTGACCACATCAGCACCCTTCTTGGTCAAATCGGTCAATGGTTTAGCAATACTAGAAAAATTGCAGATGAAGCGACGATAAAAATTAGCAAAGCCCAGGAACTTTTGCAGACTTTTCAGAGATGTCGGCTGAGTCCAATCATGGATGGCTTGGACCTTAACAGGGTCCATCTCGATAGTAGAAGGGGAAAAAATGAACCCCAAAAATGAAATCTTCTGAACACCAAAGAGACACTTTGATCCCTTCACAAACAAAGAATTAGCACGCAGGACCTGAAACACCGTTCTGACCTGCTTCACATGAGATTTCCAATCATCCGAGAAGACCAAAATATCATCCAAGTATACAATCAGGAATTTATCCAGGTACTCTCGGAAGATGTCATGCATAAAGGACTGAAACACTGATGGAGCATTGGCAAGTCCGAATGGCATTACTAGGTACTCAAAATGGCCCTCGGGCGTATTAAATGCAGTTTTCCATTCATCGCATCGCTTAATACGCACAAGATTATACGCACCACGAAGATCTATCTTGGTGAACCAACTAGCCCCCTTAATCCGAGCAAACAAATCAGATAACAGCGGCAAGGGGTACTGAAATTTAACTGTGATCTTATTTAGAAGGCGGTAATCTATACAAGGTCTCAGCGAACCATCCTTGCTGGCCACAAAAAAGAACCCCGCTCCTAATGGCGACGATGACGGGCGAATATGCCCCTTCTCCAAGGACTCCTTCACGTAACTCCGCATAGCGGCGTGCTCAGGCACAGATAAATTAAACAGTCGACCTTTTGGGAATTTACTACCAGGAATCAAATCGATAGCACAATCACAATCCCTATGCGGAGGTAGGGTATCGGACTTGGGCTCATCAAATACATCCCGGTAATCAGACAAGAACTCTGGGACCTCAGAAGGGGTGGATGACGAAATAGACAGAAATGGGACATCAGCATGTACCCCCTGACAACCCCAGCTGGACACAGACATGGATTTCCAATCTAATACTGGATTATGGACTTGTAGCCATGGCAACCCCAACACGACCACATCATGCAGATTATGCAACACCAGAAAGCGAATAACCTCCTGATGTGCAGGAGCCATGTACATGGTCAGCTGGGTCCAGTACTGAGGCTTATTCTTGGCCAAAGGTGTAGCATCAATTCCTCTCAATGGAATAGGACACTGCAAGGGCTCCAAGAAAAACCCACATCGCCTAGCATACTCCAAGTCCATCAAATTCAGGGCAGCGCCTGAATCCACAAATGCCATGACAGAATAAGATGACAAAGAGCAGATCAAGGTAACGGACAAAAGAAATTTTGACTGTACCGTACCAATGGTGGCAGACCTAGCGAACCCCTTAGTGCGCTTAGGACAATCAGAGATAGCATGAGTGGAATCACCACAGTAGAAACACAGCCCATTCTGACGTCTGTGTTCTTGCCGTTCAACTCTGGTCAAA
This sequence comes from Ranitomeya imitator, assembly GCF_032444005.1. Lineage (NCBI taxonomy): Eukaryota > Metazoa > Chordata > Amphibia > Anura > Dendrobatidae > Ranitomeya > Ranitomeya imitator. Next base: position 592,522,850 of record NC_091284.1, read on the forward strand.
GTCCTATCACACTGCATAGGCTCAGGTATATGTTCAGATAATACCGCCAAATGGTGCACAGATTTACGCTCACGCAAGCGTCGACCGATCTGAATGGCCAAAGACATAGACTCATTCAGACCAGCAGGCATAGGAAATCCCACCATGACATCCTTAAAGGCTTCAGAGAGACCCTTTCTGAAAATAGCTGCGAGCGCACCTTCATTCCATTGAGTGAGTACGGACCACTTTCTAAATTTCTGACAATATACCTCTATCTCATCCTGACCCTGACACAGAGCCAGCAAATTTTTCTCTGCCTGATCCACTGAATTAGGTACATCGTACAGCAATCCGAGCGCCAGGAAAAACGCATCAATATTACACAATGCAGGATCTCCTGGCGCAAGAGAAAATGCCCAGTCCTGAGGGTCGCCACGTAAAAAAGAAATTATGATCCTAACTTGTTGAACTGGGTCACCAGGGGAGCGAGGTTTCAAAGCCAGAAATAGTTTACAATTATTTTTGAAACTCAGAAATTTAGTTATATCGCCAAAAAACAAATCAGGAATAGGAATTCTTGGTTTTAACATAGAATTCTGAACCACAAAGTCTTGAATATTTTCTACTCTTGCCGTGAGCTGATCCACACATGAAGACAGACCTTTAATGTCCATCGCTACACCTGTGTCCTGAACCACCCAAATGTCTAGGGGAAAAAAAGGCAAAACAGTGCAAAGAAAAAAAAATGGTCTCAGAACTTCTTTTTTCCCTCTATTGAGAATCATTAGTACTTTGGCTTCCAGTACTGTTATGATTAGGTAATTCAGTACCACAATGGACATAGAAGTCAGAGCACATACAATGACCTGACAATAACCCAAAAGCATAGAACGAGCTCTGAGACGTGGGAACTCTGCTGAGCGCAATCCCTAATCCTCTCCAACCACACTAAAGGCAGCCGTGGATTGAGCCTAACGCTCCCTATGCAACTCGACACAGCCTGAGAAACTAGCTAGCCTGAAGATAGAAAATAAGCCTACCTTGCCTCAGAGAAATACCCCAAAGGAAAAGGCAGCCCCCCACATATAATGACTGTGAGTAAGATGAAAAGACAAACGCAGAGATGAAATAGATTTAGCAAAGTGAGGCCCGACTTTCTGAACAGAGCGAGGATAGGAAAGGTAACTTTGCGGTCAACACAAAACCCTACAAACAACCACGCAAAGGGGGCAAAAAGACCCTCCGTACCGACTAACGGTACGGAGGTACACCCTCTGCGTCCCAGAGCTTCCAGCAAGCAAGAAAAAACCAAATAAGCAAGCTGGACAGAAAAAACAGCAAACAAAAATAACAAAAGCGGAACTTAGCTATGCAGAGCAGCAGGCCACAGGAACGATCCAGGAGGAAGCAAGTCCAATACTAGAACATTGACTGGAAGCCAGGATCAAAGCACCAGGTGGAGTTAAATAGAGCAGCACCTAACGACTTCACCACATCACCTGAGGAAGGAAACTCAGAAGCCACAGTACCACTTTCCTCCACCAACGGAAGCTCAGAGAGAATCAGCCGAAGTACCACTTGTGACCACAGGAGGGAGGTCTGCCACAGAATTCACAACAGGTCTCTGTTATGAGAGGCAATTCAGTACCACAATGAACATAGCGGTCAGAGCACATACAGTGATCTGACAATAACCCAAAATCATAGAACGAGCTCTGAGAGGTGGGAACTCTGCAGACCGCAATCCCTAATCCTCTCCAAACAACACTAGAGGCAGCCGTGGATTGCGCCTAACTCTGCCTATACAACTCGGCACAGCCTGAGAAACTAACTAGCCTGAAGATAGAAAATAAGCTTACCTTGCCTCAGAGAAATACCCCAAAGGAAAAGGCAGCCCCCCACATATAATGACTGTGAGTTAAGATGAAAAGACAAACGTAGAGATGAAATAGATTCAGCAAAGTGAGGCCCGACTTTCTTAACAGAGCGAGGATAGGAAAGATAACTTTGCGGTCTACACAAAACCCTAAAGAAAACCACGCAAAGGGGGCAAAAAGACCCTCCGTACCGAACTAACGGCACGGAGGTACACCCTTTGCGTCCCAGAGCTTCCAGCAAACAAATTAGACAAGCTGGACAGAAAAAATAGCAAACAAATAGCAAAGAAGAACTTAGCTATGCAGAGCAGCAGGCCACAGGAATGATCCAGGGAAAAACAAGTCCAACACTGGAACATTGACAGGAAGCCAGGATCAAAGCACTAGGTGGAGTTAAGTAGAGAAGCACCTAACGACCTCACCAGATCACCTGAGGGAGGAAACTCAGAAGCCGCAGTACCACTTTCCTCCACAAACGGAAGCTCCCAGAGAGAATCAGCCGAAGTACCACTTCTGACCACAGGAGGGAGCTCTGCCACAGAATTCACAACAGTACCCCCCTTGAGGAGGGGTCACCAAACCCTCACCAGAGCCCCCAGGCCGACCAGGATGAGCCACATGAAAGGCACGAACAAGATCGGGAGCATGGACATCAGAGGCAAAAACCCAGGAATTATCTTCCTGAGCATAACCCTTCCATTTAACCAGATACTGGAGTTTCCGTCTTGAAACACGAGAATCCAAAATCTTCTCCACAATATACTCCAATTTCCCCTCCACCAAAACCGGGGCAGGAGGGTCAACAGATGGAACCATAGGTGCCACGTATCTCCGCAACAATGACCTATGGAACACGTTATGGATGGAAAAAGAGTCTGGGAGGGTCAGACGAAAAGACACAGGATTAAGAACCTCAGAAATCCTATACGGACCAATGAAACGAGGTTTAAACTTAGGAGAGGAAACCTTCATAGGAATATGACGAGAAGATATCCAAACCAGATCCCCAACACGAAGTCAACCTGTCCACCACAGCATCCACACCAGGACAGTACGAAGACTCAACCTGTCCTGAAGAAAAACGAGGATGGAACCCAGAATTGCAGAAAAATGGCGAAACCAAGGTAGCCGAGCTGGCCCGATTATTAAGGGTGAACTCAGCCAAAGGCAAAAAGGACACCCACTCATCCTGATCGGCAGAAACAAAGCATCTCAGATATGTTTCCAAGGTCTGATTGGTTCGTTCGGTCTGGCCATTGGTCTGAGGATGGAAAGCCGAGGAAAAAGACAAGTCAATGCCCATCCTACCACAAAAGGCTCGCCAAAACCTCAAAACAAACTGGGAACCTCTGTCAGAAACGATATTCTCTGGAATGCCATGTAAACGAACCACATGCTGGAAGAACAATGGCACCAAATCAGAGGAGGAAGGCAATTTAGACAAGGGTACCAGATGGACCATCTTAGAAAAGCGATCACAGACCACCCAAATGACTGACATCTTTTGAGAAATGGGAAGATCTGAAATAAAATCCATAGAGATATGTGTCCAAGGCCTCTTCGGGACCGGCAAGGGCAAAAGCAACCCACTGGCACGAGAACAGCAGGGCTTAGCCCAAGCACAAGTCCCACAGGACTGCACAAAAGCACGCACATCCCGCGACTAGGGTTGAGCGAAACGGGTCGAACATTTTCAAAAGTCGCCGACTTTTGGCTAAGTCGGGGTTTCATGAAACCCGATCCGACCCCTGTGCGGGGTCGGCCATGCGGTACGCGACTTTCGCGCCAAAGTCGCGTTTCAATGACGCGAAAAGCGCCATTTCTCAGCCAATGAAGGTAAACGCAGAGTGTGGGCAGCGTGATGACATAGGTCCTGGTCCCCACCATCTTAGAGAAGGGCATTGCAGTGATTGGCTTGCTGTCTGCAACGTCACAGGGGCTATAAAGAGGCGTTCCCGCCGACCGCCATCTTACTGCTGCTGATCTGAGCTTAGGGAGAGGTTGCTGCCGCTTTGTCAGAAGCAGGGATAGCGTTAGGCAGGGTCCATTAACCACAAAACCGCTTGTGCTGCAGCGATTTGCACTGTCCAACACCACCCTCGGTGTGCAGGGACAGTGGAAGTTTTTTTTTTTTTTTTTTCCCCTCAGCGCTGTAGCTCATTGGGCTGCCCTAGAAGGCTCCCTGATAGCTGCATTGCTGTGTGTACGCCGCTGTGCAAACCAACTGCTTTTTTCAAAGCACAAATCCTCTTGTTCCTTCCTTTCTGCACAGCTATCTTTTTTGTTTGTCCACACTTTTTATTTCATTTGTGCATCAGTCCACTCCTTATTGCTGCCTGCCATACCTGGCTGAGATTACTGCAGGCAGGGAGATAGTAGCTGCCTGCCATACCTGGCTGAGATTACTGCAGGCAGGGAGATAGTAATTGTAGGACATTCCCTGTTTTTTTTTTTTTTTTTTTTTTGGTGGGAGATTAAGATTGGCAATTTGGCATTTCTGCTAGAGTGCCATCCCTGTGTGTGCCATCTCTCTCACATAGTGAGCCATAGAAAGCCTTTTCATTTTTCTGTATTTTTTTTTGTGGGGTGTATAAATTCTCCCTGATAAAAATACAGTGGGAGATTAATATTGGCCTTTGGGCTTGTGTGCCAGTCCTGAGTGTGCCATCTCTCTCACAAATAGTGGGCCATAGAAAGCCTATTTTATTTTTTTTTGGGTTTTATAAATTCTCCCTGAAAAAAAGGGAGATTAATATTGGCCTCTGGGCTTCTGTGCCAGTCCTGAGCGTGCCATCTGTGCCAGTCCTGAGCGTCCCATCTCTCTCACAAATAGTGGGCCATAGAAAGCCTATTTAATTTTTTTTTTGGTTTTATAAATTTTCCCTGAAAAAAGGGAGATTAATATTGGCCTCTGGGCTTGTGTGCCAGTTGTGAGCGTGCCATCTGTGCCAGTCCTGAGCGTGCCATCTCTCTCACAAATAGTGGGCCATAGAAAGCCTATTTAATTTTTTTTTTGGTTTTATAAATTTTCCCTGAAAAAAGGGAGATTAATATTGGCCTCTGGGCTTGTGTGCCAGTTGTGAGCGTGCCATCTGTGCCAGTCCTGAGCGTGCCATCTCTCTCACAAATAGTGGGCCATAGAAAGCCTATTTAAATATTTTTTTGGTTTTATAAATTCTCCCAGAAAAAAAGGGAGATTAATATTGGCCTCTGGGCTTCTGTGCCAGTCCTGAGCGTGCCATCTGTGCCAGTCCTGAGCGTCCCATCTCTCTCACAAATAGTGGGCCATAGAAAGCCTATTTAATTTTTTTTTTGGTTTTATAAATTTTCCCTGAAAAAAGGGAGATTAATATTGGCCTCTGGGCTTGTGTGCCAGTTGTGAGCGTGCCATCTGTGCCAGTCCTGAGCGTGCCATCTCTCTCACAAATAGTGGGCCATAGAAAGCCTATTTAATTTTTTTTTTGGTTTTATAAATTTTCCCTGAAAAAAGGGAGATTAATATTGGCCTCTGGGCTTGTGTGCCAGTTGTGAGCGTGCCATCTGTGCCAGTCCTGAGCGTGCCATCTCTCTCACAAATAGTGGGCCATAGAAAGCCTATTTAAATATTTTTTTGGTTTTATAAATTCTCCCAGAAAAAAAGGGAGATTAATATTGGCCTCTGGGCTTCTGTGCCAGTCCTGAGTGTGCCATCTGTGCCAGTCCTGAGCGTCCCATCTCTCTCACAAATAGTGGGCCATAGAAAGCCTATTTTTTTTTTGGGGGGGGTTTTAGAAATTCTCCCTGGAAAAAAAAAGGGAGATTAATATTGCCCTTTGGGCTTGTGTGCCAGTACTAAGCGTTCCATCTCTCTCTCTCTCTCTTAGTCAGTGGGCCATAGAACGCCTATTTTTGGTTTTATTTGTTTTCTAAATTCTCCCTGAAAAAATCATTTTATTTTATTTGGTTTCTAAATTCTTCCTGATAAAATCATATTTTTTTTATTATTTTTTTTTCTAAAGTCTCCCTGAAAAAAAAAAAAAAAAAAAAAAAACAGTGGGAGATTAATATTGGCCTTTCTGCTTGTGTGCCAGTCTTGACTCCTGGGTGTGCCATCTCTCTCTCTCTCTCTCTCTCTCTCTCTCTCTCCAATTGTGGTCCATAGAAAGCCTATATTTTTTTTCCTTGATTTGGGTTCCAAAATCTACCAGAGAAAATAACTCCATCAATCATTGGTAGAAAAATATTGGCCTCTGGGCTTGTGTGCCACTCCTGATTCCTGTGTGCGTCATCTCTCAGTCAGTGGGCCATAGAACGCCTATTTTTGGTTTTATTTGTTTTCTAAATTCTCCCTGAAAAAATAATTTTATTTTATTTGGTTTCTAAATTCTTCCTGATAAAATCATATTTTTTTTATTTTTTTTTTTTCTAAAGTCTCCCTGAAAAAAAAAAAAAAAAAAAAAAAACAGTGGGAGATTAATATTGGCCTTTCTGCTTGTGTGCCAGTCTTGACTCCTGGGTGTGCCATCTCTCTCTCTCTCTCTCTCTCTCTCCAATTGTGGTCCATAGAAAGCCTATATTTTTTTCCTTGATTTGGGTTCCAAAATGTACCAGAGAAAATAACTCCATCAATCATTGGTAGAAAAATATTGGCCTCTGGGCTTGTGTGCCACTCCTGATTCCTGTGTGCGTCATCTCTCACTCAGTGGCCCATAGAAAGCATATAGTTTGTTACATTTGTTTTCTAAATTCTCCCTGCAAAAATCAATTTTTTTTTTTTGGGGGGGGTTTCTAAAGTGTTCCTGAAAAAAATAAAAATAAAAAACAAATAATAGTGTGACATTAATATTAACATTTGTGCTTCAGTGACAGTCCTGCGTGTGGGGCATCTCTCTAATTTGCAGCCACCAAAAAAAGAGTGTGTAACATTGTGCCTGATTTTCGCGGTGGTCTCACCAACCTGTAAAGGGGTAGCTAAATCATACTGAAGTTATAGCTCACCGTGTAAGTTGTGTGACTGCAACAAATAACGTTAGTTTGGTTACGTTTTTAAAACAATGAGGAAGTCTAGTGGAAGAGGTCGTGGCCGGGGGCGTTCATTGTCAGCTGGTAATGAGGGTAGTGGTAGTGGTGGAGCATCAGGTGGTCGTGGGGAAAAAAATATTGCACCTAAGTCTGGAGCTGTGGAGCCAGGTTCGTCGTCCGGCTACACAAGGCCTCGAACGCTCCCTTTTCTGGGATTAGGAAAACCGCTTTTAAAGCCGGAGCAGCAAGAGCAAGTTTTGGCTTATCTTGCTGACTCAGCCTCTAGCTCTTTTGCCTCCTCTCGTGAAACTGGTAAAAGTAAAAGCAGCGCGTCGTTAGTGGATGTTCACGGTCAGGGACAAGTCACTTCCTTGTCCTCTTCAGCAAAAACAACAACAGAGAAGAATGCAGCAGGCGACACAACGGGTTACTCCATGGAGCTCTTTACACATACCGTCCCTGGCTTAGAAAGTGAAGCAGTTAACAGTCCATGCCCATTACAAATTGAATCTGACATGGAGTGCACTGACGCACAGCCACAGCCAGACTACTATGCTGGTCCTTTGACTCAGACCACAACATTGCCCTCGCAGGGTGCTGATCAAGAATCAGACCCTGATGAGACTATGTTGCCCCATCACGAACGCTATACCACCGAACGACACGGTGACACAGACGAAGTTGCGCAGGAGGTACAAGAAGAGTTATTAGATGACCCAGTTCTTGACCCCGATTGGCAGCCATTGGGGGAACAGGGTGCAGGCGGCAGCAGTTCTGAAGCAGAGGAGGAGGAGGGGCCGCAGCAGGCATCAACATCGCCACAGGTTCCATCTGCCGGGCCCGTATCTTGCCCAAAACGCGTGGCAAAGCCAAAACCTGGTGGAGGACAGCGTGGCCATCCGGTTAAAGCTCAGTCTGCAATGCCTGAAAAGGTATCCGATGCTAGAAAGAGTGCAGTCTGGCATTTTTTTAAACAACATCCAATTGATCAGCGCAAAGTCATCTGTCAAAAATGTTCTACTTCCTTAAGCAGAGGTCAGAATCTGAAAAGTCTCAATACTAGTTGCATGCATAGACATTTAACCACCATGCATTTGAAAGCTTGGACTAACTACCAAACGTCCCTTAAGGTTGTTGCACCCTCGGCCAATGAAGCTAGTCATCAACGCAACATCCCTTCCGGCAGTGTAGGACCACCATTTAGCGCACCACCTGCTGTATCTGTGCAGGTATCTTTGCCAGGCCAAAGCAGTCAGGGTCAGGGAATCACCAGTTTCGTAGTAGGAAACACTGCATCTAGGGCACCGGCGGCAACAATACCATCTCCCACCGTCTCTCAGTCTGCCATGTCCACCGGCACCCCCGCTAGTTCCACGATCTCCATCTCTCCAGTCCAGCTCACCCTACATGAGACTATGGTTAGAAAAAGGAAGTACTTAGCCTCGCATCCGCGTACACAGGGTTTGAACGCCCACATAGCTAGACTAATCTCGTTAGAGATGATGCCCTACCGGTTAGTTGAAAGCGAAGCTTTCAAAGACCTGATGGACTACGCTGTACCACGCTACGAGCTACCCAGTCGACACTTTTTTTCCAGAAAAGCCATCCCAGCCCTCCACCAGCATGTTAAAGAGCGCATCGTCCATGCACTCAGGCAATCTGTGAGCACAAAGGTGCACCTGACAACAGATGCATGGACCAGTAGGCATGGCCAGGGACGTTACGTGTCCATCACGGCACACTGGGTAAATGTGGTGGATTCAGGGTCCACAGGGGACAGCAAGTTTGGGACAGTTCTGCCTAGCCCACGGTCTAGTAAACAGTTGTCTGTAGCCGTTCGCACCCCCTCCTCCTCCTCCTCCTCCTCGTCCTCCTGCAGAAGCAAGAGCTCGTCCACAGACCGCAGTCGCACAAACACTCCATCCGCACCTGCCACTGTTGCACACCAGGTCTCCCATTATGGGGCAGCTACTGGCATACGTCAGCAGGCTGTATTGGCTATGAAGTGTTTGGGCGACAATAGACACACCGCGGAAGTTCTGTCCGAGTTCTTGCAGCAAGAAACGCAGTCGTGGCTGGGCACTGTAGATCTTGAGGCAGGCAAGGTAGTGAGTGATAACGGAAGGAATTTCATGGCTGCCATCTCCCTTTCCCAACTGAAACACATTCCTTGCCTGGCTCACACCTTAAACCTGGTGGTGCAGTGCTTCCTGAAAAGTTATCCGGGGTTATCCGACCTGCTCCTCAAAGTGCGTGGACTTTGCGCACATATCCGCCGTTCGCCTGTACACTCCAGCCGTATGCAGACCTATCAGCGTTCTTTGAACCTTCCCCAGCATCGCCTAATCATAGACGTTGCAACAAGGTGGAACTCAACACTGCACATGCTTCAGAGACTGTGCGAACAGAGGCGGGCTGTTATGTTTTTGTGGGAGGATACACATACACGGGCAGGCAGTAGGATGGCAGACATGGAGTTGTCAGGTGTGCAGTGGTCAAAGATTCAAGACATGTGTCAAGTCCTTCAGTGTTTTGAGGAATGCACACGGCTGGTTAGTGCAGACAACGCCATAATAAGCATGAGCATCCCCCTAATGCGTCTGCTGATGCAAAGTTTGACGCACATAAAGGATCAGGCGTCTGCACCAGAGGAAGAGGAAAGCCTTGATGACAGTCAGCGATTGTCTGGTCAGGGCAGTGTACATGACGAGGTACCGGGCGAAGAGGAGGTGGAGGATGAGGAGGATGAAGGGGATGAGTATATTTTTAATGAGGAAGCTTTCCCGGGGGCACGGGAAATTGGTGGCGTGGCAAGGCCGGGTTCTGGTTTTTTGAGGGACACAAGTGACGTAGATTTGCCTGCAACTGCCCCTCAACCAAGCACAACCGCAGATTTGACAATGGGAACTTTGGCCCACATGGCGGATTATGCCTTGCGTATCCTCAAAAGGGACACACGCATTACAAAAATGATGAACGATGACGATTACTGGTTGGCCTGCCTCCTTGATCCTCGCTATAAAGGCAAATTGCAAAATATTATGCCACATGAGAACTTGGAACTAATATTAGCAACAAAACAATCAACTCTTGTTGACCGTTTGCTTCTGGCATTCCCTGCACACAGCGCCCGTGATCGTTCTCACACGAGCTCCAGGGGCCAGCAGACCAGAGGTGTTAGAGGGGCAGAAATCAGAAGTGGCGTTGGCCAGAGGGGTTTTCTGACCAGGTTGTGGAGTGATTTTTCTATGACCGCAGACAGGACAGGTACTGCAGCATCAATTCAAAGTGACAGGAGACAACATTTGTCCAGTATGGTTACAAACTATTTTTCATCCCTTATCGATGTTCTCCCTCAACCGTCATTCCCATTTGATTACTGGGCATCCAAATTAGACACCTGGCCAGAATTGGCAGAATATGCATTGCAGGAGCTTGCTTGCCCGGCAGCTAGTGTCCTATCAGAAAGAGTATTCAGTGCTGCAGGTTCAATACTAACAGAAAAAAGGACTCGTCTGGCTACCCAAAATGTAGATGATCTAACCTTCATTAAAATGAACCACAACTGGATTTCAAAATCTTTTGCCCCACCCTGCCCGGCTGACACCTAGCTTTCCTATGAAAAGGTCTTGCCTGTGGACTATTCTGAATGACTTTTCCAATCTCGTAATTTTCTTCACCTGATTGTCCAGCATACGACATGTTTCCACCTCACGAAATGGCCAAACTCCCCACACGGGGTCGTGCTATCGCCACTTTGCGCTTGGACCCTTGAGAGTGCTGTTTGTCTGAAGAGGTGGGTGTGGCCGCTTTTGGTCGACGGCACTGCCACTGGGTCCCTCATAGTACAATAAAGTGTCTCTGGCGGTGGTGGTGCGCACCCAACGTCAGACTCACCGTTGTAATATGAGGGGCCCTGTGCCTGTACCGCCGGCCACAAGCCAGTTCCCCCCCCCCCAGCTCAAACAGTGCTCTACCACTAGCAAAATTATCTCTCACAGCTTCACCAATGTGTAGTCTAGGCGCTGACATCCTTCAATGCCTGGCACTGACAATACCATTGTTTTGACATTTTTGTTATGTTAGGCCTTCGAAGCCTGTATGCGGTCACTCCTTCCACTAGACTTCCACTGACCATACACTGCTGCCCATGTACCCCTGGAACCAATTTAAAGTGCCTACAGCCAGCCCAATTTTGTTATGTTAGGCCTTCGAAGACTGTCTGCCGTCACTCCTTCCACTAGACTTCCACTGACCATACACTGCTGCCCATGTACCCCTGGAACCAATTTAAAGTGCCTACAGCCAGCCCAATTTTGTTATGTTAGGCCTTGGAAGCCTGTCTGCGGTCACTCCTTCCACTAGACTTCCACTGACCAGACCACTGCTGCCCATGTACCCCTGGAACCAATTTAAAGTGCCTACAGCCAGCCCAATTTTGTTATGTTAGGCCTTGGAAGCCTGTCTGCGGTCACTCCTTCCACTAGACTTCCACTGACCAGACCACTGCTGCCCGTGTACCCCTGGAACCAATTTAAAATTGCCTACAGCCATGTGTTAATATTTTAGGCCTTCGATGCCTGTCTGTGGTCACTCCTTCCACTAGGCCTCCACTGACCACACCACTGCTGCCCGTGTACCCCTGGAACCAATTTAAAATTGCCTACAGCCATGTGTGATTATTTTAGGCCTTCGATGCCTGTCTGCGGTCACTCCTTCCACTAGGCCTCCACTGACCACACCACTGCTGCCCGTGTAACCCTGGAACCAATTTAAAATTGCCTACAGCCATGTGTTATTATTTTAGGCCTTCGATGCCTGTCTGCGGTCACTCCTTCCACTAGGCCTCCACTGACCACACCACTGCTGCCCGTGTACCCCTGGAACCAATTTAAAATTGCCTACAGCCAGCCCAATTTTTTTATTTTAGGCCTTCGATGCCTGTCTGCGGTCCATTCTTTCAACTACTACTACACTGACCAGGGCACTGCTGCCCAAGTACCCCTGGAACCAATTTAAAATTGCCTACAGCCATGTGTTAATATTTTAGGCCTTCGATGCCTGTCTGTGGTCACTCCTTCCACTAGGCCTCCACTGACCACACCACTGCTGCCCGTGTACCCCTGGAACCAATTTAAAATTGCCTACAGCCATGTGTGATTATTTTAGGCCTTCGATGCCTGTCTGCGGTCACTCCTTCCACTAGGCCTCCACTGACCACACCACTGCTGCCCGTGTAACCCTGGAACCAATTTAAAATTGCCTACAGCCATGTGTTATTATTTTAGGCCTTCGATGCCTGTCTGCGGTCACTCCTTCCACTAGGCCTCCACTGACCACACCACTGCTGCCCGTGTACCCCTGGAACCAATTTAAAATTGCCTACAGCCAGCCCAATTTTTTTATTTTAGGCCTTCGATGCCTGTCTGCGGTCCATTCTTTCAACTACTACTACACTGACCAGGGCACTGCTGCCCAAGTACCCCTGGAACCAATTTAAAATTGCCTACAGCCATGTGTTAATATTTTAGGCCTTCGATGCCTGTCTGTGGTCACTCCTTCCACTAGGCCTCCACTGACCACACCACTGCTGCCCGTGTACCCCTGGAACCAATTTAAAATTGCCTACAGCCATGTGTGATTATTTTAGGCCTTCGATGCCTGTCTGCGGTCACTCCTTCCACTAGGCCTCCACTGACCACACCACTGCTGCCCGTGTAACCCTGGAACCAATTTAAAATTGCCTACAGCCAGCCCAATTTTTTTATTTTAGGCCTTCGATGCCTGTCTGCGGTCAATTCTTTCAACTACTACTACACTGACCAGGGCACTGCTGCCCAAGTACCCCTGGAACCAATTTAAAATTGCCTACAGCCATGTGTTAATATTTTAGGCCTTCGATGCCTGTCTGTGGTCACTCCTTCCACTAGGCCTCCACTGACCACACCACTGCTGCCCGTGTACCCCTGGAACCAATTTAAAATTGCCTACAGCCATGTGTGATTATTTTAGGCCTTCGATGCCTGTCTGCGGTCCCTCCTTCCACTAGGCCTCCACTGACCTGTCTACTGCGGCCCGTGTACCCCTTGAACCAACCTAATAAAATATTTAAAAAATTAATTTGATTATAAAAAATAAGATCGTGTTGAGATCTCAAATGCAGACATTTTAACAATCAAAACAAACACACAACAAATATCTGGAACTGTACTACAAAGGTCCAACAGCTACAATTTCTTTCTCCTGCAAGAAGTTAACTGAAAGTTTTTTGGAGTTGTTAACACAGATATGGCATCCACCGAGTGTTGTCCTGTCGCGTCTCCTTTAAATTATTTCCAATAAGATGTTAAACTATTAATTTAATAAAATCAATAATTAAAAAAATAATTGAGTAAGTCAAAAGCACATTGCAAATAAACATTAATTACAAATCAAGAAGCATGGCGCGTCCGAGGGTGAGTAGATACCGAATAAGAATATAATCACCCTCGGACGCGCAATGCTTATTTACAACAGCCTTCCTTCCTAAGAATCAGCCCTTCCGTGGTGTAGAGAGAGGTTGTTGTTACACTCCAAGGTGTTCCCCAGGTTGCCTTTCCTGAGCTTCGATCTTCCGGCTCTCGTTTAGTAGCTGTTGGAAACTACGCTGCATTAGGCCTACTAATTGTGTATGGGTGAAACAGTGGCGCATCTGCGGTCCCTCCTTCCACTAGGCCTCCACTGACCTGTCTACTGCGGCCCGTGTACCCCTTGAACCAACCTAATAAAATATTTAAAAAATTAATTTGATTATAAAAAATAAGATCGTGTTGAGATCTCAAATGCAGACATTTTAACAATCAAAACAAACACACAACAAATATCTGGAACTGTACTACAAAGGTCCAACAGCTACAATTTCTTTCTCCTGCAAGAAGTTAACTGAAAGTTTTTTGGAGTTGTTAACACAGATATGGCATCCACCGAGTGTTGTCCTGTCGCGTCTCCTTTAAATTATTTCCAATAAGATGTTAAACTATTAATTTAATAAAATCAATAATTAAAAAAATAATTGAGTAAGTCAAAAGCACATTGCAAATAAACATTAATTACAAATCAAGAAGCATGGCGCGTCCGAGGGTGAGTAGATACCGAATAAGAATATAATCACCCTCGGACGCGCAATGCTTATTTACAACAGCCTTCCTTCCTAAGAATCAGCCCTTCCGTGGTGTAGAGAGAGGTTGTTGTTACACTCCAAGGTGTTCCCCAGGTTGCCTTTCCTGAGCTTCGATCTTCATGCTCTCGTTTAGTAGGTGTCGGAAAGTAGGCTGCATTAGGCCTAAAAAATGGGGAATGGGGTGGAGAGAGATGGTGTGTTACACTCCAAGGTGTTCTCCAGGTTTCCTCGCCATTGCTTCGATCTTCCGACTCTCGTTTAGTAGTTGTAGAAAACTACACTGCATTAGGCCTACAAAATGGGTATCGGGTGGAGAGAGATGGTGTGTTACACTCCAAGGTGTTCCCCAGGTTGCCTTTCCTGAGCTTCTATCTTCAGGCTCTCATTAAATTGTGGTTAAATGGAACAACTGCATTTGGCGTACTAGTTGGTTTGGGGCCTACTATCGGTGTCTGCCACTCCTTGCTGTTCTCCTGGTTTCCTGTCCTGAAATTCCATTTTCAGCCTCTCGTTAAGTAGTTGTTAATGTTAGACTGCATTTGGCCTACTAGTTGGGTTGGGGCCTACTATCGGTGTCTGCCACTCCTTGCTGTTCTCCTCCACTGAACAAAGCTGTGCCGCCTGTTTACTACGGTTGCCAATTTTGAACTGCATTTCGACTACTTACTGATTTGGCCCTACTCTCTGTGTCAGCCTCTCATTCCAGTTGTCCTCCACTGCAATGCCCCCTGGTTATTCCTGTGTTACCAATTTTGAACTGCATTTAGCCCACTTTATTCTTTGGGCCTATATCTGTGTTTCCACTTCATCGTGCCCATTGCCCAGCCAGTGATAGATGAGTCTGCTGGTACATTGACCCATAACGCAACATTCCCCGTGCACGCTACACAACAACATTGTGACCCTGCTGAAAGTCAGGTTGCTCTTCCCGCATACCATACCACCTTACACGGGGACAAAGAGGAAGGTGCAGATGAAAGTGCAGGTTCCTTCATCAGGTGGGGGGAGGAATACTAGTTGGCGACGTCACTGGCACAGGGCCTCTCATAGTACGCAAAAGTGTTGCTGCCGGTGGGAGGCGCCCCCGCCGTGCAAACACACCGCTGTACTTTGAGGGGCCCTGTGCCAGTGCCAATGCCAACGAGTGGGCCCCCCCTGCTTGCTCAGGATCACAGCACTTGCAAAGTTGAAATACTTACCTCTCCCTGCTCCACTGCCGTGACGTGGTCCAGATTTACTGGGCCCACTAATTACTTGAACCAGCCCTACCCCCCACAACTTTAGCCAAATGACCCCCAATTTCAAATGCCTTCCAATTATTTTAAGGTAAATTACGCTTGACAAGCTTCATTAAGAAGAATGGATGGTTTTGACATTAAAATGGGCACTCTAGGTGTTTTCCTGGCCCCCACTCACTGCCGACTATGCTGCCCCATTGACTTGCATTGGGTTTCGTGTTTCGGTCGATCCCGACTTTACGTCATAATCGGCCGATTTCACTCGACCCGACTTTGGACATAGTCGGGTTTCGCAAAACCCGGCTCGACTCTAAAAAGGTCAAGGTCGCTCAACTCTACCCGCGACAGAGACGGCCACCAAAAGGATCTAGCCACTAACTCTCTGGTACCAAAGATTCCAGGATGACCAGCCAACACTAGTGTTGAGCATTCCGATACCGCAAGTATCGGGTATTGGCCGATATTTGCGGTATCGGAATTCCGATACCGAATTCCGATACTTCCCGCGTATTGGATACCGGAATCGGAAGTTCCCAGAATTCAAACTGAACGCAGCAGCCAATGAGGAATGATTGGAAGTGTGGGCACATCCTGTTTAGCATGGTGGGCATGTAAGTACTGGCAAGGCTTGGATTGGCTGCTGAAATGATGTCACTCTGCACTATAAAAAACGCTGCCGCCATTTTGCGCTCACTCTGCTGTGATTTCAGTTAGGGACAGGACGCTGTGTTCTAACTGAGGGCCAGTCGAGCTAGCTAATTGCTTTATTTTCCTTTCCAAAGGCTAATTTAGCAAAACGCTGTGTGTTCTTCACTGTTCACCTTGCTCTTGCCTTGCAGCGCTGTTTTAACAGCGTTCTGCAAGGTCTCTGTGTGTGTGTGTGTGTGCAGCTCACTCTGTAGTCTGTGTGCAGCCATATACCCGGTTGTATTCAGCTCAGGGGGGTTCACACTGCCTCACACAGTTGTCCTTTTTTGCTCTTAGTGCAGCCTGCTGCACATTTTTTCTAAAATTTCCTATTAGTGTTTTTCCACCAGTCTCCAGCTCTATTGTGGAAAAACACTACATAGGATAACCTAGAGGGGGGTTTTTGGGCCTTGCAGCGCCGTTTACGGCTGTCTGCACGGTCTCCGTGTGAGCCCAGCTCGCCCTGTAGTCTGTGTGCAGCCATAGCCGGTTGGATTCAGCTCAGGGTGCGTTACTGCCTCATACCTTGAAAAACAATTTCCTTTTTTTCAAATAGTGCAGCCAGTTTAAAATTTGAAAAAAAAAATTCCTATTAGTGTCTTTCCACTCGTATCCAGCTAAATAGTGGAAAAACACTATATAGGATAACCTAGAGGAGGTTTTTTTGGCCTTGCAGCGCCGTTTACGGCTGTCTGCACGGTCTCCGTGTGAGCCCAGCTCGCCCTGTAGTCTGTGTGCAGCCATAGCCGGTTGGATTCAGCTCAGGGTTCGTTACTGCCTCATACCTTGAGAAAAATTTTACTTTTTTTCAAATAGTGCAGCCTCCGTGTGATTTAAACTAGCTCTGTAGCCCGATCTGCACCAAAAAAAAAGTTAAGTTCACCAAACACAACTTAACACTTGTGTAGGCCACATTTGAAAAATAATAAAGTTTAGTCCACAATTTACAACATTAGTGTTTCTTACACCTGTTAGGAGGAGCATTTCAGGAATAAGCACACTAAGGC